>NC_140589.1:719425487-719847987 GCF_964204655.1 Triturus cristatus
CCCAAAAAAGCGTTCAGGCGGATCTAAGGGGATTACTGGGGTTTGTACCACTTTTATGGGGGTAGAATGTGCTATGGAGTGGGGAGAGGCATGTGTTACAGAGAAAAACCCGGAACCCTGTGTTCTATTCCCTGCTACTGCATGTACTGACTGATCTATATGGGCATGTGTTGTGTGTGTAGGAGGAGGTAGGGTCTATTCCCTAATATATGTATGACCCTCCCTCACTACCATCAGGTTTACCTTTTTGAGAAAGTCTAGCTACCTCTCTCTGTAGGGTACCCAGCTCCTTCCTCAAATCCTGATTCTCTGCCCTAGATGTATGTCCCTCAATCTGTAGAGAAGGAATACTCTCCGAAAGAGAGGTCAGTACAGTATTGGTATCCATCGCCCAGGCTGGGAGAAGACTTGGGCCTGACAATCTGTTGGGATGTTTCAGACTGTGAAACGCCACTGACCTTCAAGAGCCAACCAGCGGGACGATGGTCTGCTGAGTAGTCCCCCTACTCCCTTCTGCGTAAAGTCCCAAAGAGCAAAAATAACACTGCTCTGAGAGAAAACACACAGGGTAAAAGGGGAATGGATAAAACAAGAAAGAGGCTGCAAGGATCAGTGTCTCTTTTGAACCTATCTCTGGTCAAGCGAGTAAGTATCTCTTCAGATACAACACCACCCAAAAGTAATACACTGTATGCAAGAAAGGAGAGAGAAACGTGATGTAAATCGCCTTTAAGACTCACATAACATACAACAGAGATATGTTTTAACCCACATGCATACTCACAATCAAACAAGCAGCCATAAGGAATTGTCCTGAATAAAGCAGCACTAATTCATCCCAGGGAGACATCCGTAAATGAAGCAGATCAAAACTCATCCAAGTACTATAGCCAAATAACTGATTCGAAGAGAAAACAAATGCATAAAGTCTTGATCCCTTATTTTCAACCAGCTGTTATTTCCTCAAACAAACCGGTACCCGAGTATAGCCATGATGACTTGTCATTGTGATCTGAATACAGTACTGTACCGAGTTAGGCATACGGGAGCTAATACTTTGCGCCCCCATTATCCAAACAGGTAGAAAGAAAACAAACAATCCAAATCTCGCTCGCTGTTGGGTAATCACAGCGCAGCAAGCAATTGTTACAGGTGATGCGATCCTTCGAAACCAAGACAACAATCCAAGACTCACTCGCTGTTGGAAATCACAGCGCAGCCGGTAACCATTACGGGTGACGCGATCCTTCGAGTCCCCCGTCTCCGTATATGAAACAATACCTCAGCCTTCCGAGCACACGGGATAACCGCTGAGAGAGCAGTCCTGGAATCAGCGAACAGCAGGATTCAGCGTGGTTCTTCCCAGAACTAAGCAGGGATACAATCCGGGATTGAAACAGCAATGGCTATTGGATTACTCAGGAAACAGCAGCATAAACAAACAGGAAGTAAATTGTCAATCCCCAACCTCTAGAAAGGGAGGGGCTTTTATGCGTACCTGAAGCCTTCTGCCACGTCAGGTTTTCCTGTCCACCATGTGTCCCAAGGGCTTCTGGGACTTGTAGTTTCGGATTCAACACCCGATGATCAGGTTTTCTGGCACCAGTCTCTCCCTAGTCACACCATGATAGAGAAATGGTAGACAAGCCCTATGTGTTTGTGCTAATGGTCCATCCACCCCTAGCCTACGCTGGATGATCATGACAGTATGTTCTATGGTTACAATTTTCTACTATAAAGGCTGAGGATGGCAATATAGTACGAGTCTTTAATGGAAGCCTACCTATCGCAATACCCTTGTAGCCTGTCAAAGCAACCATCCTAGGGCCCTTAAGGATGACTTTCATATAGTAATTTCCTTTTTATCAGTAAGAATTTAGGTGTACACAAGCGATTGTATGGAAGCCAAATATATTTACAATAAACTTACTGAAAGAAGCTATGCACACCATCTGGTTTCCAGAGCTAGACCTTCAAACACTTAAAATTGAAAAAGAAAATGACAGAATTCCTTGTGTCACTACTTTCTGTCCCAGTTTAAAAAACAAAATGATTAAGATTGTCAAAAAATTCTGGACAGGGGGAGGAGCCTAGCGCGCATCCAAGATGGTCGCGTGAGCACAGGGCTCCCCGGACCCTCGCTGCTCCTCGGAATTTATCCTGACTCTATCCTGACTTGGTTGATGGAATCTGGGAGACGAATGCTGGCTGAACACTAAACTCCTTTCGGAAATCAAATCGGACCTGGCAATCCGGAGTTATGGTGGTTTGAACTTTTGAGGCCCACCCGACGGCTGTGCCCGATGCGAGGGTGATCTGTGGAGCCGGGGCGTAGTTGAACAACAACGGCAGCGGGGCTGTGCCAGTGGCCGTCACATCACTTTCGGTTTCACTTTTGGTCTTTGAGGGGCTGGACTGTGGACTTGCTTGGTGCGACTGGGCTTTCATTTTGCCTTCGCTTGATGCCGGTGGCTTCGTCTGCTGCCAGTGTGCTCATTGACGGTGGTCCCTTCGCTCCGCCATATTGCGGCCTGTGGTGCGACACGCGTCTGCCTGGCCTGTGCCACCTCGACGCTTCCTCGGTGGTCCCCTTCGGCGATCGAGGTTCTCATGGGAGGCAAGGGAGACCCCGAGAGGCGTAAGACCAAAACATCCCTACGTGGGGGACCGGTCCAGACGAACAACATGGACCGCTACACTCAGGGTAAAGGATCCCCCGGGACGGCCAATGTCCCCCCGGAAAACACCAGTGGTGGCCCGTCCGTTTCTCCGGATCTGTCCCTGCAGGACATCATGGGCGCCACTAAGGGCATCAGAGAGACCATCGCTGCGCAGTACGAGGCCTTGGCCCGTAAAATCGACACGGTGGCCATTGACATTACGCTAATCCGGGCGGATCTCTCTAAGACCAACGAGAGGGTTCAATCGCTGGATGTGCGGACGTCCTCCCTTGGTTCGGACGTGTCGGACCTGCAGGCCACTCTCGGCGATCTCAAATCGGCCAATGATCTGATGGCCCGGCGGCTGGAAGACTTCGAGGGACGGGCCCGCCGCAATAACATCCGCGTCATAGGCGTTCCGGAGACCTCCGATAACCGCCCGGTTGACCTCCTGGTGAAAGAGCTCATCCTCGAACATCTTGCTCCCGCTGGCCTGAGTAAGTTTTTCGCTGTGGAGCGGGCCCATCGAGTCCCAGGTGGCCGGCCGCGACCGGGTGCCCCCCCGAGGCCTATCGTTGCGAGACTTTTCCATTACAGAGACCGAGACGCGATTCTGCAGGCCTCACGGGTCCATGGCCCGGTCCGACATGAGAACTCGTCCATTAACTTTTTCCCGGACTTCACCCAACTTGTCCAGAAACAGCGGATGGGCTTCCAGGGGGTGAAGCGGCGTCTCCGGGACCTCGGTCTCAAGTACTCTATGCTTTATCCTGCAAGGCTCCGAGTGGAACTTGAAGATCGGACTACCTTTTTTGACTCTCCTGCGACTGTGAGTGACTGGCTGGATTCGCTGCCGGACCGGGGTGACCGGACTGGGCCCTCTGCCGGTACCGAGGGTGGCGGGTCTCCTTTGGAGTGACTTATGGTCCCGGACTCTGCCATGTTGTACTGTTCGGCTGGGTTCTACTTCTTTTGTGCATTTTGTTTCACTATGTTGTGTGTGGGGAGCGGGCAGGGACGGGTCCCTTCCCTCCTCCGGGGTCTTTTCGTAGAATGGGGTTTGTAGGGCGACAGGCACACTGCAAGTTGGGGTGGTTTTTTGGACCGCAGGGGTGCAGGGTGGGGGGTGTTGGAGTTGGGGGGGGGTTGGTGGGTGGGTGGGGTTGTTTGGATTTGTGTTTTTTGTTTTCAAGGCGAAGTATTGGCTATGGTTCATCCTTGGGTGTTGAGCGCTTTGCTAGGGGGCCCTTGATCTACTGGAGGGGATGGGGGGGGGACGGGTTGAGATTGATGTCTTGGAACGTCAATGGATTGGGGGACCGTATCAAACGGGGTGTTGTGCTGCAATATCTGCGTCGTCTGACTCCTGATGTGGTGTTCCTACAGGAGACGCATCTGGTTGGCAATGTTTGTCGGGCTATGAACAGGGGGGGATATCGACTTGTGGCCCACTCTGGTTTCACCACTGGTTCGAGAGGGGTGGGCATTCTCTTGCGAGCTTCACTTCCGTTGGAGATCACCAGGGTGGTCCCAGACGATAGAGGGCGCTATGTGGCTCTGACTGGGAGGTGGGAGGGGCAGTCCCTTTCCTTGATCTCGGTCTATGTTCCCCCGGGCCTCCAGAACTCCACCTTCTCAGACTTGGGTCGTATGTTGCTTGGGCTTCCTGACAGTCTTTTGCTTATGGGTGGGCACTTTAATTCGGTTGTCTCGGGTGACCTGGACCGTCATCCACCCAGGGCCCTCCCTGCTGCCCAGGCGTGGCTGGGCGGGCTCCTGGAGACCTTCGGTCTGGTGGACTGTTGGAGGTTAATGCATCCGACACAGTGTCAGTACACCTTTCACTCTGGGGCCCATGGGAGTCTCTCCAGACTGGATTATTTCCTTATGCCCGCGGCCCAGGCTACTCGAATTCGAGAGGTCAAACACCTGGCCAGGGGTATTTCTGATCATTCCCCACTGTGGTTGCTTTTTGACACCGGGTCGCGGTCCGCTGGGCGGATCGCTCCTATTAACCCTTGGTA
Source organism: Triturus cristatus (assembly GCF_964204655.1). NCBI lineage: Eukaryota > Metazoa > Chordata > Amphibia > Caudata > Salamandridae > Triturus > Triturus cristatus. Next base: position 719,430,172 of record NC_140589.1, read on the forward strand.
CCTGCGAGACCCCAAGATCCGTGATAGCCTGATTAAGTCGATTGATCAATATTTTTCTGAGAATGAGGGGTCGGTGTTGTCCTCGGTGTCCCTGTGGGAAGCTTTCAAAGCAGTGCTCCGCGGGCATGCCCTGTCCCAGATAGTGGAGGCCAAGAGGGTTAAGAGAGAGGCGGTTGTGACGCTGGAGACTGAAATATCGGGGCTGGAGGCGGCCTTGGAGGCGGGTGTCACCCCGGATGGGCTGCATGCCCTCAGCCTGAAGCAGTTTGAATATAAGTCTCTCGTCACTGATGCTGCCAAGACTATGTATAGGGAGCAGCAGGGTAGGTTGTATGACGCCGGAGACAAGGCGGGTAAGCTGATTGCCTGGTTGGACAAGAAGGAGAGAGTGAATCGTGTGGTCCCGGAGCTTCGGGTGTCGGATGGAGTGTGTGTGACTGAGCCTGGTGAGATTGTTGAGTGTTTTGCTGACCACCTCCGTGCAGTGTACTCCCCGGTGTCTGATAGAGATGTGGACGACTCTCGTCTTCTGCTTCGGGATATTGCCCTGCCCGGCTTATCCGTCGAGGACCGCGAGCTGATGGATGCCCCTTTGTCTGTCGAAGAGATAGCTACTGCGATTCGCTCCCTCCGCTCGGGCAAGGCTATGGGCCCCAACGGTCTGCCGATTGAACTATATAAGTTGCGCCCGGATAAAATCGCGCCTTTCCTCCGTCATATGCTTCAGGAATCGCTCGAGAGGGGTTCCCTTCCTGACGACCAGCGTCTGGCTACTATAGTGGTGATTCCCAAGGAGGGTAAGCCACGTGACCGCTGTGCCTCCTATAGGCCTATTTCCCTGCTAAATGCCGAACCCAAAATCCTTGCTAAGGTCCTCGCCAATCGCCTGCTGAGCGTTATATGTGACTTGGTACATCCGGATCAATGTGGCTTCATCCCACATCGTAATACCGCTCTCAACTTATGACGTCTGCACGGCGTCCTCGCTAGGGCTGAGTACTTCGCTGAACCGGCCATATTGGTTTCCCTAGACGCCACGATGGCCTTTGATACCATTGAATGGCCATTTCTTTGGGCCGTCTTGGCGAAGTTTGGTTTTGGGGAGGGGTTCCTTAGCTGGGTGAAGCTCCTTTATGCTGGACCAATGGCTCAGGTGGTTGTCAATGGCCGGGTTTCTCGGCCTTTCGCTCTCGGGAGGGGAACTAGGCAGGGGTGCCCGTTGTCCCCGCTGCTCTTTGCTCTCGCCCTGGAACCGCTCGCTGCCTGGCTCCGTTGGGAGCCCTCGATTAGAGGGCTCCGGTGGGCCCCGGGCTTCGAGGATCGGGTTTCATTGTACGCGGATGATATTCTCTTGTATCTCACCTCACCGCGGAAGTCGCTCAATGTTCTCTTTGATGTCCTTACTTCCTTCGGGAAAAACTCGGGTCTGATAATCAACTGGTCCAAATCTTGTGTGTACCCTATCTCTGGTGGTCTTCCTCTCTTGCCGCCTCGGCTTCCGCTCCAACTATCTCAGTCCGGCTTTAAATACCTGGGGGTGTACGTTTCGTTGGATCCGGCGGTCCGCTATGAGCAGAATCTCCTGTCTCCACTCCGGCGTTTGAGGGCAGATACGGCTCGGTGGTGTAAGCTGCCCTTGTCTCCGCTTGGTCGCGCGGCGCTGTTTAAAATGATGTCCCTTCCCAGATTCCTTTATGCACTCCAGAACTCCTTCGATGTCATTCCTGCGGCCTACTTTAGGGAGGTGGAGAGTTTGCAGAGGAGACTGGTTTGGGACGGGCGATCGCGTATCGCTTTGGCCAAGCTGACTCTTTCCTGGTATGACGGGGGCATCGCGCTTCCTGATATTCGACGGTACTATTGGGCCTCCCAGCTGTCTGCCATTAATCATGCTACGTACGCTCCTGGTTCGAACCCGGCATATGAGTTGGATAAATTCCTGCTCCCCGGCGGTAATTATAACAGAGCGCTTTACTCGCGGTCTGCTGGTAGGGCCCTTACGGGCCCTACCAGGATTGCGGTCCGTGTATGGAAGGCGGCTAACGTAGCGATGGGCTGGAGTGAGCGTTTAACGTGCGCCACTCCTTTATTCGACTCAGACCGCTTGGGAAGCCTCTGGACAACGAAAGGCTTCGAGCGCTGGGATACGATCGGCATCAGCAGAGTGGGGGACCTGTGGGTTAAAGGTGCGGTTAAATCCTTCGCGGCGCTTCAGCGCGAGTATGAGCTTAGTGACAGAGAGTTCTTCCGTTATGCACAGGTTCGGCACGCCCTGCTTTCGGTCTTTGGGAAGGGGACCACGGTCCCTTCTTCTTCGCCTCTCGAGGACCGCATACTCGATGGTCACGTCCCCGACAGTACTATCTCCCTGATTTACAAAAAACTGATAAACAATCGGGCTGACCTCTTGGTGCGTCTTCGGGAGGCATGGACGGGAGATGGGGTGGAGCTGGACGATGAGGACTGGCAGACTGCACTGTCATCCCCTAAGGAGGTGGCCATCCCGGCCCGTCTCCGCCTGGTCCAGCTTAAGATTCTCCATCGTGTATATGTGACGGGCCCCCGCCTGGTCTCGATGGGGTTTTCAGACGACGGACTCTGTAAGCGTGGCTGCGGGCTCAGTGCTACCTTTCTCCATATCCTATGGGAATGCCGCGAGGTGGCGGAATACTGGCGCCGGGTGCATGATATTATGAGACGAGTCACCGGGGTCGCTCTGCTGCCGGAGGTGCGTCGTTGTGTGCTGAATGTATGGGAGCCCAATGACTGCAATGCGGCTCAGTCTCGGTGGGCGGCCTTGGGGAACATGATTGCAAAGAGAGATATTGCACAGCTTTGGGGTTCCCAGCGGCCTCCCACCGTGTCCGTCTGGAAGGAAAACATGGACTGGTGCATGTTCAGGGAGAAAACGGTGTATGTGGCTCGTGGTAAACCGGGGGCTTGGGGTAGAATTTGGGGGCAGTGGAACGCGTATCGTGGGTCTATCTGTGCTCCCCCTTTGGTGGATGCGTCTGGGGTTGCCTCGTCCCCCTGATCCTTGAGGGTTCCTTGTGTATCTCGTACTTTGGAGTACAGATTTGGTTCTCTCGTGGCCCCCCCCTCCCTCTCAGGTCTTCTTTTATTGACCGCCCTCGGGTGGTTGGGTGTTGACTCCCCCGGCTGGTGTTCGCCGCCCTTCATAAGTCGTTTCGCCTTGTTTGTTGTATTTTTGTATTTTTCTTTTTTGTTGTTATTTATACTAAAAGTGTGTATTCTGATCTCCCTTATGTGCAGTCTGATCTACTGTGATAGTGCGGAGTCCCTGTGGGCCAGTCATTGTTTTCTGATATGCTGGAACACTTCGACTACTAGCGGCCGGCCCTGGTGGTTGTAGGCCCGTGTTTGTAACCCTTTTTATGCACAATAAAATCTTTAAAAAAAAAAAAAATTCTGGACAACTGCAGACTTAATTAGAGTCCAACAATTGATTTCCTTCAAAAGAGGCAAAGAACATAGAAGACCATTTAGTCAACTCATGTGGGTGGAGTCCACCTGACACTTCCATTACTGGTTAAGGGGGGGCACCTGTGAAGGAACAATAGAGATGCAGAAACTGCTTGGTTTTCTGCTTGATACCCAATGCTCCCCTTTTCTCACACTTTGTTGCTAGCAACCACAAGGATTAAGGATTGTAAGAGAAAGCTTGAATAATCGTCCAGAACCTGGGATCAGATATACTTGTGTTTTGAAGTAGGTTGCCTAAGAGATCAATTCATGGTTTAATCTATCCCGTAGGAAACCTACTATATGACAGAAACCACAAGGAGATGGACAATCAGTGGCAGATAGTTAAAAAGTCCACCCTACCACCCAGGGTAGGGAATATAACAGTGTTATTGCAGAGGTGTGGGAGCAGATGGATGGCTTACTGTGATTCCATAACTGCAGGGTTAAACATGGTTAATGATTGAAAGGGTATAACTGCTGCACAGTTAAGCTCATTTTTAATGATATCCATCATGTATAATAGCATTGGTCTGCTGATTTTGTTATTTTGCTTCACTACATTATCAAGGTATTAAATAGTATATTTATTTATTTCACCCGTGCATTTCTCAATGTAACTTTTGCCCTGTTAACTGTTGCTTTCCCGTCTTTGAGCTAATTCTTTCCTCATTGTTTTAGTCCTCCTTCACTACATGATTAATGGTCTTTTTTCAATTCCTAAAAGATATCATTTATATTTGTCATTGTTAGAAATCGGGTCGCTGGTTGGCAGAGGTATGCATCCTGTCCAAGTAGGGACCATAATCCTAGTCAGGGTAAGTCACAACACACCCTAAATGATCCTGTGCCCACCCTCTGGTAGCTTGGCACAGAGCAGTTAAGCTTAACTTAACAGGCAATGTGTACAGTATTTGTGCAGCACCTGAACCAGTAACACAGCGAAAACACCACAAGACTCCACACTAGGTTAGAAAAATATATTATGATTTTATCAATAAAACAAGACCAAATTGACAAAACTCCATCCAGTAGAAGCTATTAATTTTTAAACATTAAATGCAAGTATAGCGCTTAAAAGTGTTATTATCAAAAAGGCGAACAGAAGCAAATAGCCACATGGAGTTAATTGGTTGTGCTGGAACGGGACAAAGTCAAGTGTTCAGGCCTCCCGCTGGAGCACAGGCCGGACACAGAACCCACGCAGGGCCCGCTGAGCAAAAGTACCTTAATCCTGTTCACAACAACAAGATGCCTAGTTGATCCCCACATAGGTGAGGTGTTGCTCCAAAGTTCTCCATGCAACTGAGGCAATGTGTCTGGTCTGTGAGTGAAGCATCTGTTACGAAGTGCAGCAGTTCCAAATGTGATGCAGCAGGTTTCTACACGATTTAGAGGTGATGCGTTGATCTTCTCCATGCAGTGGTAGCGATGCATCAGTGACTGAGGGGTGGTTTCGAGTGCGATGTGGCTGTTCCTAGTGCGATGCGCTGATCCAGTTCCTGCAACAGAGTCAATGCGTCGATTCTGCTCTTGCAGCAGAGGATTCATCGGTTCCACTGGTGCAAACCCCTAAGTCCACTTCCATGGGTCCAGCTCTGGGATGGCCACACTTGGCAGGCCAGACTCACAAGAAGAGAAGCCCAAGTGTTGGAACAGGAGGGTTCTAAGTCTTTTGTGTCCCTGAGACTTAGGCAACAGGAGGTGTCAGACTCTAATTACGGTACTCAAACTTACACAGGAACAGAGATGCTAGTTCCCAAATCCACCCGACAGCAATCCAGAGCTTAGTGTGACAAGTCTCTAGAGTGGCTATCTAGGGGGAAGGGGGAAAGTGGATAAAATAACAAAAGAGAGAAGAGACTGTTCTGCGGCTTCCTTCAGGAGTCCGTCCAGCAGACTTCTTTTGCTGAAGAGATAACCTGTAGATAAGAGTTATTGTTATCATAAACATTTAGTCCTTCACCTCTCTTATCTCTTAACCCCTATTGCCTTATTTCCTTACCATGCCAATTTCAGAACTCTGCTTCTCTTCTATTTCTTTTCTGTGTGTGCTTTTATTTCATTAACTATATTCTTCGTCTGCAATTTAAAAAAAAAGGAAATAGCTAGAACCCAAGGTTTATCTGCCTCATATAAATCTTTCTCTCTGAGCTTCTCACTTACTTTCCTATTTTTCTCTTTACTCTCCTATGTCTTATCTTCCTTGGTATCTGCCTTAATTCACAGCTTCTTTTTCTTTTTTGCACACCTGTAATATAGTTACATTTATCTGTTAAGAACTTCTGCTTTCTTTTAAACCTGACGTTATCTATTTTAATTTGGTATACTACTTACTGTGTTTGAGGTCTTTTCCTATTGGTAATTATTCATCTGTGTGTTTAATGCTTTCTTCTCTTTTCGTGGTGGTATTTCTCTCTCAGTACTTAGCTATTGTTCGATGACTTATTTCTGTGGTAAGTATGGTTTTATCTTATTCTATTATTTGTAGTTGCTCAAGAGTTCTAATCTATATTGCAATTCTTTTTCAGGACTTGTCGTTACTACTCGTTACCTCTGTGAAGAATTACAGTAAAGCCACTTCCCTCACAGTAAGTTCTATGACTCTATTGCTTACGGTAATTTACTTCAGTTCTCTGACGTGACAAATATACACTCGTTAACTTAGCTTCATTTTTCTTGTGCTTCCTTCAGATGCTCCTGTTGACGCTGCTTCCTCTTCCTGACGACTCGGTGCGAAATCTTCACAACTAAGATTTGCTGTTCTCCTCAAAAGTCACTTTACTTCATGGAACTCGGATTTCGAACTTGTATCTACTGACTTCCGAAAACTCTTCAGGGTAGATTCTGAAAAGCCTTCGAGCGAGAACTGAAACTCTTCTAGTCAGCGCGCACTGGAATGCGCACCTGACTCTCTAGAATTCTTGGTGAAGTGCGCAGTTCCTAGGCAGCGTGAGCCTCACCTAGGATTACAGCGCGTTCTCTGCCAAACACTAGAACGCTAACAGCTACTCAGTTCTGGTGGCCTTTTCTGGCGCCATTTCCGAGTCAGCTCCACCCATGAACCTTCCATTGCTCGGGGTGTACAAACTTTGAGTCTTCGATGCGCAATTAAACCTATCTGTAATCTTGGGTTCCTGACAGTACCCTCCAACAAGGTAGGTTCTCTCCTCTGGGGTTTAGTTGGTGATCGTAGGTGAAAGGCCTTGACTAATCTTGGAGCATGGACATCTTCCTCTCGTTCCCAAGACCTTTCCTCGGGCCCATAACCCTTCCAGTCCACCAAATAGTATAACTTCCCTTTTTGTATTTTGGAGTCTAGAATTTCCTTGACTTCAAATTCAGTACCAGTCTCTAGCTGAAGAGACCTTGGAGGCAGGTTTTTTCGCAGATCTTCTGGAGCCTTCTTCAACAGGGATATGTGGAAAACTGGATGTATTTTCAACTTTGGTGGCAATTGAACTCGGTAAGTCACCGGATTTATTTTCTCCTCTACCAGATATGGACCAATAAATCTCGGTTGAAACTTCCGATTACCTTTCAATCTCAAATTCTTAGTACTTAACCAAACCTTGTCTCCTATTTCCAATGAGGGGCCTACTCGTCTCTTTCTGTCTGCATAACTCTTATATTTTTCTTTAGCTAGTTCAAGATTTTCAATTGCCCTCTTATGTACCTGATCTAACTGTGTTACAATCTCCTCCACCGCCGGAACTGAGATCTCGGTTTGCCTGAGGGTCGAGTTGGGATGTCTTCCATAATTCATAAAGAAAGGGGAATACCCAGTGGAAACATTCTTTGCATTATTATGGGCGAACTCTGCTGCCCACAAATAATCCGACCAATTTCCTTCTTGTTTCAAAAGAAACAATCTCAGATACTGTTCAAGTTCCTGGTTCACCCTCTCGGTTTGACCGTCAGTTTCTGGGTGGTAACTGGTGGAAAAACGGACTTCTGTACCCAACCCTTCCATGAAAGATTTCCAAAAGTGGGAAATGAACTGTGGACCCCTATCTGTGATTACTATTTTAGGGATTCCATGTATTTTCACTATTTGAGCACTAAAATGAGTCGCCAACTGCTTAGCTGTTGGCACTCCCTTTAAAGCTGTAAAATGAGCCATTTTAGAAAGGGAATCTACTACTACTAAGATGGTATTGTAGCCCTGACTAAGGGGTAAGTCAGTTATGAGGTCTAATGTAACAGTGTGCCAAGGATAAGGTGGAGTGGGTAAGGGCATAAGTAAACCTTTTGGGGCCTGCCTTTCGGATTTTCCCTGAGCACAGATCTCACAAGTCTTAACACATTGCTCAATACTCTTCGACATTTCAGGCCACCAGTAGTGTCGCTGGATCAGTTCTCTGGTCTTTGCCTCTCCCTTATGTCCTGCCAACTTTGCATCGTGGCATTCCTTGATAATCTGTTGCTGCAACTCTTTAGTGGGAATATACAGAGCTCCTTGGAAGTAGGGCAACTGATTGCGAACCTCTCTTCCTTCCTCCTTCGCCCACTCTTTCAAGGTCTTTTCATCCATTGCGTCAGCGATACCCTGTTCAAGATCAACTGAAGTGATTGCTCCAATAATCTTCTCACTTGGGATAATGGATTGATTTCCTACAGGTGTCTTTTGATTTTCGGTGTCTATCCTAGACAAGGCATCTGCTTTTCCGTTCTGGGCCCCTGGTCGATAAGTAATGACAAAATCGTAATCAGCAAAGTACAGCGACCATCGCAATTGTCTTGGTGTTAAAGTTCTGGCTGTTTTTAGAAATTTTAAATTTCTATGGTCTGTATATACTGTGACTTGATGCTGTGCCCCCATTAAATGATGTCTCCAATCTTTGAATGCGTCTTTTATGGCCAATAGCTCCTTCTCTGTGATGGTATAGTTTATTTCTGCCGGAGTTAATTTTCTTGACCTATAGGCGACTGGATGCAGCTGCCCCGTTTGCTTGCTTCGTTGGGACAAAATTCCTCCCACCGCCTGATCAGAGGCATCGGTCTCCACATAAAATGGTTCAGTCGGATCTGCATGTTGTAGGATTGGGGCTGACGTAAAACTTCTCTTTAGGGATTGGAAGGCTTCTTCAGCTTCAGTTGTCCATTCAAATTTGACCTCTTTTTTCAATAGACGGGTGAGTGGCAAAATCTTATGCGAAAATTCTCCAATGAATCTCCGGTAAAAATTGGCAAAACCAATAAAGCTTTGTACTTCTTTGACGCTCTCGGGGGACTTCCAATTTATCACCGCTTCGATCTTCTTGCGGTCCATAAGAATGCCTGTTGGTGAAATTACAAAGCCCAAAAATTCAACCTGAGAGACACTGAAGGCACACTTCTCTAGCTTTACAAACAGTCTATTTTCTCTCAGCTTCTGCAAGACCCTTCTAACCTGATCCTGATGTTCTTCCTTGTTCTCAGAGTAGATAAGGATGTCATCGATATACACCAGTGCACACTGGTCGATGAATTCCTTCAATACATCGTTTATGAAGTGTTGAAAGGCTGCGGGAGCGTTACATAGCCCATAGGGCATAACCTGATATTCAAATAGGCCGAACCTCGTTCTGAAAGCTGTCTTCCACTCATCGCCCTCCTTCATTCTCACCAGATGATACGCTCCCCTCAGATCCAACTTCGTGTAAATTGTTGCTCCTTTCACTTGATCTAGCAAAACAGATATTAGCGGCAATGGATAACGGTTCTTTTTTGTAATCTTATTGATGGCTCTGTAGTCAATGCAAGTCCTCAAATCTCCTTCTTTCTTTGGCACAAAAAATAGGGGCGAGGAGACTGGGGACTGCGAGGGACGAATGAAGCCGTTTGCTAGATACTTGTCCAAATACTCTTTTAGGTGATGGTGTTCTTTTTCCGTAAGGGCATACACACGGCTGCAAGGTAGATTTGAACCGGGTTCGATCTCAATTTTACAATCATAAGGTCTGTGGGGTGGTAATTGTTCTGCCTCCACTTCATTGAATACGTCTTCAAAATCTCGATATTCCTCTGGTATGTCTTGCACATGAATTACACAAATTGATTCTCCCGTCTGACACAACGAATGTGCAGGATTCACCTCTTGCTCCTGCAGCTGGCCCCTGAAACAATTTCCCAAACAATAATCTGATTCCATCTTAATGGCTCTGGTACTCCAGTTGATTGTTGGATTATGTTCAGTAGGCCAGGGTAGCCCAAGGATCAACTGGAATTGGGGGGCATCGATTAAGTTAAACTGGATCTTCTCCTCATGTCCGTCATTCGAGATCAGATTAATTAATTCTGTGTGACTGACTATTGGACCAGAGGACAGGTTGGTTCCATCCACTGCCCTAACGGGCTCTGCTTTTAACTTTTTGATGGCTTCGATTCCCACCTTGCTCACAAACTTTAGATCGCAAAAGTTTCCGGTGGCTCCTGAGTCGATCATCACTGAGACTTCCCTCAGCGTCACGTGTCGAAACCTGATTTCCATGGATAAAGTTAGATGTGGCGCTGCAGACTGTAGAGTATTGGCCACCCTATGTTCTTTTGGAGTCTGATCGAAAATCGCATCCACCTGTTCAACTTCTCCAACAGATGGTGCCTTTAGTTTTCCTTCGGCTTGAAACTTCCCTTGGGTTTCTTCGGACACGCACGTACAAAATGACCTCCCGATCCACAGTACATGCATAGGTTGTTGGTTCTTCTCTTTTCCTTCTCTTCTTTGGAAAGAGGACCCCGTATTGTACCAATCTGCATTGGTTCGATGCCCTGCTGACCTTCATTGCTTCGTCCTCCTTCCGACCTTACTCGATCAAATCGTGGAATTACTGACTTGAAATCTTTCCTTTTTTCACCTTTTCTTTCCCCATGACGGAAATCGATTTCCAGCACTAAATCCACCAACGCGGAGATTTCTGTGGGTCTATTGGGTATTCCGGCCAATGCATCCTTTAGCTCATCTCTTAAACCTCGATAAAACACCGCTGCTCTCTTACTCTCAGGCCAGTTGGTTTCCACCACTAGTTTATTGAATTGAGCCAAATAAGAGACCACATCGCGGTTGCCCTGTTTCAGGTCGAGTAGTTCGTTGTCTACGGCTTGGGATATCCGCCTTCTGTCAAATATTCGAAGGAACTCTTCTTTGAAGTTCTCATAATTCCGCAAGATGGGATCGTCTTTTGAAATCAGAGGCAAAGACCAGGATGCTGCATCCCCACTTAAGTATGACAACACAAAGGCCACTCGAGACTGAGCATCTGGAAAAATGGAAGGGCGGCAAATGAAATGTAATGAGCACTGCGTAATGAATATTTGAGCCTTCTGCGGATCCCCACTAAAACGCTCGGGTGCCGCTAATGGAATGACAGGTGAGAGGGAGTGAATCACCTGAGTTGTCATCCTATTAGTCCCTTCTGTCAATGAAGCTTGAGCGTCCGACCCTGAACCAAAAGGTTGTCTAAGTCTTTGCGCCAATTCTGCGGTTTCTTTTCTAGAATTTACTACTTCTAATCTGAGGTTCTGGTTTTCCTCTCGGACTGCACTTAACTCTTTTTGTATGGTATCTAATATTGTTCCTAAACCTTGTACGTCTATTCCCTCAGCCATCTCTGTTCGGGTGTAAAATGCAACGTGGGCACTTCACTCTGTCAGACTCTAATTACGGTACTCAAACTTACACAGGAACAGAGATGCTAGTTCCCAAATCCACCCGACAGCAATCCAGAGCTTAGTGTGACAAGTCTCTAGAGTGGCTATCTAGGGGGAAGGGGGAAAGTGGATAAAATAACAAAAGAGAGAAGAGACTGTTCTGCGGCTTCCTTCAGGAGTCCGTCCAGCAGACTTCTTTTGCTGAAGAGATAACCTGTAGATAAGAGTTATTGTTATCATAAACTTTTAGTCCTTAACCTCTCTTATCTCTTAACCCCTATTGCCTTATTTCCTTACCATGCCAATTTCAGAACTCTGCTTCTCTTCTATTTCTTTTCTGTGTGTGCTTTTATTTCATTAACTATATTCTTCGTCTGCAATTAAAAAAAAAAGGAAATAGCTAGAACCCAAGGTTTATCTGCCTCATATAAATCTTTCTCTCTGAGCTTCTCACTTACTTTCCTATTTTTCTCTTTACTCTCCTATGTCTTATCTTCCTTGGTATCTGCCTTAATTCACAGCTTCTTTTTCTTTTTTGCACACCTGTAATATAGTTACATTTATCTGTTAAGAACTTCTGCTTTCTTTTAAACCTGACGTTATCTATTTTAATTTGGTATACTACTTACTGTGTTTGAGGTCTTTTCCTATTGGTAATTATTCATCTGTGTGTTTAATGCTTTCTTCTCTTTTCGTGGTGGTATTTCTCTCTCAGTACTTAGCTATTGTTCGACGACTTATTTCTGTGGTAAGTATGGTTTTATCTTATTCTATTATTTTTAGTTGCTCAAGAGTTCTAATCTATATTGCAATTCTTTTTCAGGACTTGTCGTTACTACTCGTTACCTCTGTGAAGAATTACAGTAAAGCCACTTCCCTCACAGTAAGTTCTATGACTCTATTGCTTTCGGTAATTTACTTCAGTTCTCTGACGTGACAAATATACACTCGTTAACTTAGCTTCATTTTTCTTGTGCTTCCTTCAGATGCTCCTGTTGACGCTGCTTCCTCTTCCTGACGACTCGGTGCGAAATCTTCACAACTAAGATTTGCTGTTCTCCTCAAAAGTCACTTTACTTCATGGAACTCGGATTTCGAACTTGTATCTACTGACTTCCGAAAACTCTTCAGGGTAGATTCTGAAAAGCCTTCGAGCGAGAACTGAAACTCTTCTAGTCAGCGCGCACTGGAATGCGCACCTGACTCTCTAGAATTCTTGGTGAAGTGCGCAGTTCCTAGGCAGCGCGAGCCTCACCTAGGATTCCAGCGCGTTCTCTGCCAAACACTAGAACGCTAACAGCTACACAGTTCTGGTGGCCTTTTCTGGCGCCATTTCCGAGTCAGCTCCACCCATGAACCTTCCATTGCTCGGGGTGTAAAACTTTGAGTCTTCGATGCGCAATTAAACCTATCTGTAATCTTGGGTTCCTGACAGGAGGCAAGCTAGCAAGCCCTATAATCACACTGAGGTCAAGGGATGCAGGTCCAGTCCTTCTCACCCAGGCAGGGGAACAGCAGGCAGCAGGGCAGCTCAGCAGTGCAAGAGCACAGCAAGGCAGAGTTTAGCAAAGCAGTAGTCCAGCAGAATGGCAGTCCTATCAGCAGCACAGAAGTTCTTCTTCCTGGTAGAGTAGTCACAGATCCAGAATTGTAATGAGTTGGTAGTGTTAGGGGTCCAGTACTTATACCCAGTTGTGCCTTTCATGTGGGGGAGACTTCAAAGAAAAGCTTTGAAGTGCACAATGTCCCTGCCCTTCATGCTCTGGCTCCAGACACACTACAGAGGGGTATGCTGTTCTTTGCGCGGGGACAGGCATAGTCCTATTCAGGTGCAACTGTCAGCTCCTCCCTCCTGTCTTGCTCCAGAGACCCATCAGCCAGGTGAGGGGCCATCAGGATGTGAATGGCTCATCAGGCACACCTACGCTCCCTTTGTGTTTGGCTGATTAGAGGGAAGGCACAAAGCTCAGTTGCCACCGGCCCAGGTGTGGTTTCTGAGTCAGGCAGAGGCACACAATGGTTAATGTAAGAAAATGCGAACTTTCTAAAAGTGGCATTTTCAGACTTGCAATTTAAAATCTGACTGCACATAAGCTGTGACACCAAAATCGAAATTTCTATCTTGTCCCAATTGGAAATTACACTTATATGTAATAAGGCAGTCCCAATGTTAACCTATGGGACAGATAGGCTTTGCAGTAGTGAAAAACAAATGTAATAGCTTTTCTTTACCAGGACATGTAAAACTTAAAAGTACATGTCCAACTTTTGAAATACACTGCACCCTGCCCATAGGGCTGTCTGCGGCCTACCTTAGGGGTGACTTATATGTATTAAAAAGGAAGGTTTAGACCTGGGAAGAGGTTTTACTTATCATGTTGACATGGCAATGTAAAACTGCACATTCGGGCTCTGCAGTGGCAGGCCTGAGACATGGTTATGTGCTACTTATGAGGATTGCCCATTCAGTGCTGCAGACCCACTAGTAGCATTTAATTTACAGGCCCTGGGCACATTTAGTGCACTTTACTAGGGACTTATAAGTATTAAATATGCCAATTGGGTATAAGACAATGTTACCATGTTTTAGGGTGAGGGCACTGGCACTTTAGTACTGGTTAGCAGTGGTAAAGTGCTCAGAGTCCTAATGCCAGCAAAAACAAGATCAGAGGAGGTAGGCAAAACGTTGCGGGGAATACCACCCTAAGGCTGTCAAGTCTAATAGTCACCTTCTATTTTTTGTTCAATCCTTTGATTATTTTCAGGACTAATTCTAGAGTTTTATACAATCTTCTTTTGTCCCACCCCTCTTCTGCGCCAGACATATCCCAGATCATGTGCATGCGCTCATAACTCATCCACACATATATAATGGCAGCCAGAGGGATGACATCCGCTGATTCCTTCACCATACACAATGCCCTTCCTGGACTTATGCCAGATCTCTCCACAAGGCAAGGGTATTTCCGACCTCTGTCAGACCTTTCACCTTCTCTTGCGCTCTAACTTGATGATTGATTAATCCCACCTTCATAATACTCATGATACTTTTGGTGCAGCGTAATTTTGACCCCACCTTTACATGTCACAAATGCATAACCTAAATTGTGCACTTAGCCTTATTTATGTAATGCATGCACTAATCAGACCCTCCAGGATTTCGCGATTTCGCGGTTTGCTGCGAAATCGGCACTTTTGTAAAAATGCCCGCAATTTTTACAAAAGTGCCTGCGAAATCGACAATGTACAACCCCTGGACCTAATCCCGTAGTTGATGATGTTCCGCCCCCATGGGGGCATCGAAAACAACTCCCCATTAAACTCTTCTCCCCTCAATCAGGTCACCTGCTGTCCATACACTTCTGTGAGGTGGAGGCAGCATCTGATCTACTCAAGACATCTGATGGCCCAACAAACCGGGAGCGCTCTCTACTCTGATCCTGATCCAATATAAATAAACGACCTGATCCAAGCGGCCTTGAAGGCATATAAAGCACAAGGGCAAAGAGCAACTCTGTGTGGTGCAGACCTGTGGGCTATCGCCAGCGCCTCTGACCTATCGCGGAGACCCTGATCAATCCCATTTAAAATATTAGGAGTGCCCCCATACCTACTCATTTCCCGTTTCCTTGACATGATGTTAAAATTATAATATTAATTTATTTATATAACATTAATTTAGAGGTTGGCTTTAAGTGCCATATTTATTTAGGGCTAGCATGTGTGTGTTTTTATTATTTTTTATTTTACTGATATGGTTGTATAGGCTTTGTCCCAAAACTAACTATATTTGATTGATTGAGAATATATTTTTACATGCCAAACATTTTCAAGGCTTGGCTCGTGCATGGACTCTTCGAGTCAAGATTGACCCTTAGTTCGGCTTGTGGTTAATTTATTGGCTCACTCACCTCTGCTTAACAGAAATATCGTTCCTGGGCAGAGATAACGTGTCTTTAATTATTCTGCAGTAAAACTAGGGGCTACCAGGGATTGTGTGCTAAATTCTGTATATTAGCTTGTTACAAATTGAGGCAAACGTGAGAGGATTATTTACAAATATTCTTCCCTCCTGCAAATCAGGAAGTTAGCTTTAGGATGTGGGAAGAAGAAACCAGAATCATTTCGAGCTTTAAAATAAATGGGCAGTGGTAGGATTTCAAAAGGTTTGCATACTAATAAAGTCAGTTATTTTTCTCACAGTGGGCATTCTCGGACCTGCTCAACGGGCCATGGCCTGTCCACGAAAGCGGTGTCCAGCCGCCCTCAGACTCTCAGGCGAGAAAAGGGTTATAGGATGTGCCAAACACCGGTCCCGCAATGTGTCAAAAGGTGTGATAACTGCTACCAACCTATACTATACAGCCTTCCCCTGTGGGCTGCTTCATCTGTTCCATATTCCAAGTTGCCTATTCAAAGTGGAATACTCTGCTAAAATAGTTTCCATTGATTTAAGGCTGAAAATGAATGATTATGAGTAAAATAAAGTGTGGCAAAAATGTGCTAAATGTCCATATTTGTGCCACTAAATTTCCATATTTGTGCCACTAAATTTGCGAATCCATGCCGCTTTATCCTGGGGGGTCTACATATATTTCATATCAAATATAGTTCTTAGCCATATTTACACATGTTGATTATTAATAGATTCACCGTATGCCACATGCAATATGAATCTAATGTCCTGACAATCATTTGTGTTTAAACGTGCACATGAAAATTAAATGTGCATCTTTGATTTAAGAGTTTAACTTGCCCTTATTAGGCCTCGTTTCAACTCTGCATAAAATACTGTTTTTCAATTCTGCTGACATGACTTTCTCTTGCAGGTAGTCACACACATTGTTAGCTTGAGAATAGATACAGAACTTTATTAGCGATAGACAGAGCCTGAGAAGACCTTGATTAAAGAACATGGAGAGTCAGAGCGCTAACTGAAGAGTCCTTTTCAGCAATGTTACCACATGGGGTTGATGGAGCAAGGGTGATGTCATTCCCATGTTCAGTGCGGGATAGTTAGCTGATGTTTCAATTTACAATGTAAGAATGGGAAAGGACAATGGAACCCCTGATGATGCAAACAGAGGGGTGTTACCTGAATGCTTTTAGTGTAAATAACTGGAGTCTACGCTGTCTGATGCTGGAGCACTGTTCCTTGGACTTTGAGAGGTTTAGACCTCCATGTTTATTCCCTTTGATTCTTTCCGAGTGTGGTATAGGCTGAACACTCAAAATTCCCCTGACCCTGGATGACACTTGACCAAGCTTCTGCAATGCTGACACCTTCCTTTACTTCCTTTATTTTCTCACTTTCTGTACTTCCCTCGATTTTTCGATTTTTCTGCAGTTCCCTGAATTTTGAGATTCCTTAGATTAATAAACCATCCTCTTAGTTTGGACTTTAACTTAGACGATTCTAGATTTTCTCATGTATAGAAGAGAGAACCGAAAATTCTTCTTTTAGCATCATATTTTAATTTTAATTTTCGGTATTGCTGTGACTGAACTTCTTGTTTGTTTGATGCTGGTACGCCTAAACTTCTTTAGGAGGTTCGGTTTCTCAGTTGTTATTCTGTATCTTTATATCATGGTACTGAGATTTGTGTACCTTAATCGATAATAAGCTTTCATAACCTTAGTCACTGATTCCTGGTCCTTACTGTGTAGCCAAATGGGTTACACTGTTAATTAAAATTGATTATTGTAATGTTAACTTTCCTCATCTCCCAGTCGGATAAAAAGGTCCACCAGAGGACTTATGATAAGAGGGTAGGCCCAAAATGCTGCATGACTTTTTTTTATCTAATTGCCTTCATGAGTGCCATCCTTGTTCATCTCTCTCTGGGTGGTGTCCAGCAAATATTGTGATTAAGGCTCCCTGTTTTCTATTTTTACTGATTTTAACAGATAAATGACGACAGAAAAGCATTTATTTTCCTGTCTGGATTTATTTGTAAATGTGGATAGAAACGGAAATTGGGGGGTTTTTTTTGTGTTTCTAAAGGCTGTCAACCATGACTGCCAAGCCAATTGTAATGCCAATTGAAAGGCAAGGGGGCTAAAAAAATTAAGGAATTTTAGGAAAGAGCCATAACCTCGATACTAAAATTAGCATGTTTTCTTATAAGTGCATATTTTATCATCTGAGTGAATTGATATCACTGAAACCTGTCAGGCGTTCAGGCATGAGTGCATATTTATCAGTTAAATAAATGTAGAAATATACTTGTTTTAGATTCATTTTTTCACACAGACCAAAATAAATATGAATAAATGCAGATAAAATTAGCAAAAAATAAATATGGATAAATCCCTGGCGTCGTAATTATGATTCGTGTTAGTTAATCCCTCCTTTCTTTCAGAAATTCCAATATATTGCTATTCTTCTTGTGGGTCCAACAAGGTTTATTTTTCATGCATTTGCCCTTGTTATTCAGCAAGTGCACAGTTAGGGTCAGCTCTCTCACTCTCATATACACAGGCGCACATTTTAAATTGTAATATTGGTACTCTTTAGCCCCAGACAACAATTATACTGGATACTTCATTTGATGAAAAGATGACGTAAGTGATTTTGTCGGCATGTCAACTACACTTTTCTTGGCTCATATATTTCTGAAAATGTCATGCAGTTACTCTTTTTATTTATTGCAGAATTCCATGTGCTAAATCATAACAGTTCTAGTCTTCAGGATAACCTTAAAGTAAGACTTGGTCAAAATCCCTTCAACATATACGTATCTAGTGATGATCCCAGAACAGCATCATTTTTGAAAAAACATTCTTGATCTCTGACACTTTGCAATTAACATATTAGCGTATCGCCATTCTCTTTGCTCTAAAGGATCTGGGCTCTTTTTATTGGCTATCACATCTGCAGTGTGTTCACATCCTTCTTTGTACTGAGCACTCGTAATGTTGTTACAATGTTGTCTAAGTATGTGATTAGTCTTGATTGAATTTCATGTATTTAATTGTATGTTTATATGCCTCACTGTTTTCTCTTTATTATTGTATTGCTGTATGTGGGGTATTGAATATACCATTGGAAACCTATAATTTGATGTGAAATGATACCTCACCTCAGTGGAACACTGTTTTTGTATGTTTATATGCCTCACTGTTTTCTCTTTATTATTGTATTGCTGTATGTGGGGTATTGAATATACCATTGGAAACCTATAATTTGATGTGAAATGATACCTCACCTCAGTGGAACACTGTTTTTGTATGTTTATATGCCTCACTGTTTTCTCTTTATTATTGTATTGCTGTATGTGGGGTATTGAATATACCATTGGAAACCTATAATTTGATGTGAAATGATACCTCACCTCAGTGGAACACTGTTTTTGTAAAAAAATAAAATGTTTCAAGAGGGGCTTATGGGTCTGCTTCTGTAGCCCTTTAATGATTTGTGCAGCCATTCAAATGCGAGAGCTTTATAATTGTAATCATCTAAACCCGAGATTAAAATTGCCTGTCCATCACTGGGACTTTGTCTCTTTCTTCACAATACGAGTGGGAGAGAACTACATGTATATTCGGATAAAAACATACAAATGTTTAGTGGTCCTTTCCTGTCAAACTTGAAGGCGCTTTTTGTGCATTTATAAAATTGTGTATGATTAACAATGAACATAATATGGATTTACACTCTGATTCACATGTGCACATTTATCTGATGATATTGCCTTTAAAACAATTTTGATATGACCTGTTAAAGTGCCTTTTTTGGCTTATGCTAACTGGGCCTCAACGCCATCTTGTTTAAAGGGGATGTCTAGCCCTGCACATTCACTGATTATTACTTCTGCTGCATGCAGTCAAGGACAGTCATGTTTTTTTATTTCCGAAAGACATTGGGGGTGATTATGATGGCAGACGGACTTCAGTCTGTCCTCCATTGTCTCGGGGAGTGGGTCCGACCGCCTACAAGATGGCGGTCCCACAGGGGGTATTAGGTTGCGACCCCCATCATGCTGCTGGCCGCAATGCAAAAAAGGCACTGTTTACATTTCCCTGCACTACATGGCAGGCACAATGATTTACTTATTTAGTCTTCAGCGAACTCTCTCTATTTCTTAAGTTACATGCACATTCCCCCACTTGTTGAGTCAAGTCAACATACCTCTTGTATATAGCAATTATTTCTCCATTTTCACAATTGCATTCAGCGATCTCCTGGTTCAATTGCCGTGCCTGGCGAGATTGCATGCTCACAATACGGCTCATAAATGATCCATAAATTATCCAATTTCAAAAGGGTTAATAATGTCCCCCAAGTTGATACCTATAAAGATTAATTAAATTGATATTTCACTATCCCTGTTTGTTATGCCACATCGGCCCTTATTGATCTAAAATGTACAACAGATGTATAAACATGAATGGCATATTGATAAAATATAAATAGGATAATGCAGGTATTGTATATGTACACAGGTCATGTGCTTCAGAGCGTTCCCAGGAAAGTGTATTAGCCAGAAAAGTAGCACTGAACAAACAAAGCATTACATCATGCTATGGGCAAACACCCGCTTCTACAATTATAAACGTTGGCGTGTGTTTGATATGCAGTGACCTCCAAAGATGTGGAAAACAAAAGCACATACGTGTATAACAAACAGTATCACCATTTCAAGTATTCACCCCTGGTGCACTTTAAGAAAAATTCAATATGAACCCTATCCAACCTCCTTATTTTGAAAGTGCAAATCTCATTTTTTTCTTTCAGTTGTTACATAAGCACTGCACCGAGCGGACATAAAAATCCCATTGCGTGTCTACGACACGTGAACGAATCAGTCCAATCATCAGAAGGGGCTCCACAAATCTAAAAACTATTCAAATTAATCTGGTACCTCTGGTTCTTGGTGAACATACAAGTCCTATATATCACCACAACCAGAAGCATCCAGCAAATGTAACGGTATTTTGCTTTAAAACATCTGCCGTACTTAGAAGAAGTTACAGGTGAAAATGTTGGCACAAATATCTGTTTTTTTCAACTCAATTTAAATATTTTTTCATTTCAACTGTACGTTTCTACCGTAAAACCTTGAATGATCTACACAAATGAACCCTTGCTGAATTCAGAATTTTGTCTACTTTTCAGAAATGTATAGCTGTCTGGGATCCGTTATTGTTTTCAGACCCATTTTTACCACTAACTGGAAGGAGGTTGAAAGCTGAAAAATAGGCTATGTCCCAGTTTAATGCCAAAACAGTGTAGAAAATGTTGGTTTTCTGACAAACGTCTGCCTGTTCCTGAAAGCTGGGAAGATGGCAATTTCAGCACCACAAACCCTTTGTTGATACCATTTGCAGGGAAAAAACAGATGCTTCTTGTGCAGCACATTTCCCCATCCCCCCCCCAAAAAAAATGTAGATGTATTTTGGCTAATTTCTGGGTCCCCTCAAGGCGAATCCACAAACCCTGGATATCTCTAGAATCCTCGGGATGTTGGAAGAAAAGGACACAAATTTGGCATGGATACCGTATGTGGACAAAAGTTTACCGGGGGCCTAAGCATGAACTACCCCAAATAGCCAAAAAAGGGTTAGAACAGGGGGGGAACGTCCTAGCAGTGAAGGGGTTAACAGACTGTGCCTGTTAGACTTGTTTAATTTTTAATTTCTTCAGACTTAGCTCGGCCTAGGTCATAAATGAATTCAATGTAAAAATAAAATACATTTGCCACCTTTTTTCATTCATAGCAACATTTGAACCTTGTTTTCTACATCACCTATTTGACACACTGTGAACCTGAAGCTCCATTTACACTTTAGCGATAGGTACAAACATGTTAATCGCTCTGTAGACGAAACTATAGCAGCCTCTGAGAGCTACATTCATGTAATGGGAAAAGGTTCTCTGCTCGCATCAGATCAGGCTTGCTGTCTCTAAGCTCCTTTCACAACCCTCTCTAATTAAGCACTGAAACTGACAGATTTCTTAGCCAGCCCATGGTACATCACATGGAATTCCGTACTGCATGTTTCAGGCCTACTTGAATTTTCATGACTGCCATTCTCAAAATGCAATGTCATGCCACTTAGTGCACTCTGTGCCCTGTATATTTCAATGTAAAATACAAAATTCAATTTGTAATATGTCAG
The DNA here is from genome assembly GCF_964204655.1 of Triturus cristatus. Taxonomy (NCBI): domain Eukaryota; kingdom Metazoa; phylum Chordata; class Amphibia; order Caudata; family Salamandridae; genus Triturus; species Triturus cristatus. The sequence continues at coordinate 719,451,406 of NC_140589.1, forward strand.
AATCCAAGTCATTGTAAACTATACGTGATACATCAGCACAGCAAAAGGAAACAGAAAATATAAAGTAGGCAATTTGAAAGTATAATTTTCAAAAGTATACAGTCGATAGATGATTCCATATAATTACCTCCATTACTCCATGGCACCAGACAATACAAAGGTAGACAACTTATATCTAACAGACCTCCGTTATACCATATTTGAGCTTTTGTTTGTCATCCAAAAGAATTCTATATCCAATATTAGCCCTTGAAACCACCATAAAATGGTCATACTGACACAGCATACGCTAAACAATGCCCTCTCACATCACATTAGTTGTACAGCACAGCAAATATAATTGGCAATCCACTGAACATAAATGGAACAATCACATGGCATACCAACAGGTACAATGGATCCATGCATATAAAGCTAGCATAAACATGAGACACCCTCAAGTGTACATCGCATTAAAAGAAAGATCTTATAATACTATGAGAGAATACTAGAGAGACCATATAATACTATGCTTTAGCTGAGCAATGGACAAATGACCACCCAACTAGGAGAAAAACAAAAAGATCTTCTGCACATCCAGCCATGCTAAAAAACAAAAACAAAGCTCTATTCAGATTGAGTTAATTTCACTGTCGCACTAATTCACAAACCATTTTGAAACATACCACTGAAGAAACTTTCTACCAACTACACACAATCAAACAGTATTCATTAGTAAACAATAGTTCCTTACATTCTGATTGCTGGGCTGCACAGCTGATGGTCATGCTGACTAAAGCTAGCACTCTCTAGATCTCATTGTGCTCTTTCTCTGATTTTCGGGAATGTTTCCTGGGCAACGTTTTACCACCCTGTAGACATGCAAGGATCCCTGAAGTCCAGGTGGGCATGCCCTGCAACTTGTTTCCCGCTTAAAGCCCAACATCTTCAGTCCGAGAGCTGCACCAACTGATATGGATGGATTTGTTGCAGTGTAAGCGTGGTAAAAGTATTATTATGTGATTACTCTCCTTTACTATTCTAACCATACTGGGCCCTTGACGATTAGACAATCTGTAACACTTCCATTTACCACAGAGGCAGTGATCCTCTGGTGAATCTTTCTCTGCCAATAGAAGGAGTTGAAATTAGGGTAACCAAACACCACATTAGATGTCCAATACCGATGATTCGTTTACAGTCAACTCACTAATTTGAGATCAGATTTAGGTACACCACTCTTAAAACCATACTGTACAAATAAAGGATAGCATAAAAAAGACCCAACCTCCCAAAGAAGTTAATTCAAGTTAAAATTATGCAGAACAAAAGCTCTGCAACAGCAATGCAAAACAAAAGAAGTAACACCTGATGTTCTGCCAGAGCTCACTGATTCACCCTACAATACAGTAAGTCATTAGTTAACAGCACAGTTTGAATGGAAGAGCCAATAGGACTCAATAATAGACTCAGACAGATATTTGATTAATTTGGTTATTGAATTAAAGATTCAAAGCTCATTACGAGCAATTTCTTGGGCAGTTCAGTTAGAAATATCTCAGCTTGTATATCAATGCCAAACATTTAAACAGGCTTTCTTGGATGGTTATATTCAGAATCATCTTACAGAGTCCCACCACCATTAAGGCAGAAGGGTTGTTAGTTGTCTAACAGCTCAAGTTCTACAACGATGGAATTTTTTTTTCAAATTTAAAGCCCTTGAAGGGGCGAGTCAATTAGCATAAACAAGGAAATAAAAAGGAATGTAAAATGGAAATGGTTTGGCAAAGTAGGTATCAGTCCATCAGCTACTGACTGTAGCTTCAGCAAGGCAGCCCAAAAGTAAGAGAAAAGGTCATCAAAAAGCATAGTATCCATGGTTCAGAGTAGGAAAATCAGAATAGCATTTGCGATGCCCCTTCTTTGGGATTTCTTCTTTTATAAAGTTCTAACAATATCCCGGTGAGTTAGCATCACACCACCTACAGAATACTGTTGTATGATCAAATTCACATAATGTCACCTAGAACACTTGTAACAGTGAGATCATTTTACACATACTGGTCATAAAAAAAGAAAGATTAAGAGTCCACATATGCCTAACAGAGTTAAAAAAAAAATGTATAAATAATCATCAATAGCAATAGCTGAAATTCTGTTCCCACAGGAATATTTCACTTTGACCGTTAAAGAAACATTCAGGAATGTCAGGCTGTACACATGTACAGGACAAATAAAGCAACATTTCACTAGTAGAAAATGTATTAAATCAGGGGAAGTGTCAGCGCTTGAAAAAAGCATTTTGAAAAGGCTTTTAAATTAGCATCACGTTTAAATGAAGTTAGCTCTTAACCAACATCAAATGTATTGTAATTAAATCCATTAAAAAAAGAGAATATATAGAACTTTCACAAATCATTTTTACATGAAAATAGCTAACGTTAGAAATACTCTACTACCACAAATGTTCTCAACATTCATGTAAGTGTATAATTTTCTAAAGTCACATCACAAAAATTGTTTTGCATTTTTCACAAACTATAAAAGCTTTAGTATTAATATGCATAATTTCTAGATCATGTCATGTTTCTAAAAGTTTTTGCACTGCCTTTTCTAAATGGTGCATTCTCAACAGAAAGCAAAAGGATTGGGGTCAAGATGTATGGTGAAAACAAGCCAGGGATACCAAGGGTAGTGTGGGTTAGTCAGGGCGAGGTAGTTTACGGTTTTGAATGTCACTGAGAGTTCCAGAAGAATAAACACAGAGAATAGGCTGGTAGGGTGTGCTGATGTGACAAAGTTAAAAACTTTGAATAACAGCAATATCTTGATTGTAAAGCTTAACAATATACATATTTTTAAATCTAGCTAGCGGAGGGACATGGCAGTTGTTTGAAAGTGAGGAGGTTTAGTGGTTAAACACTGCAGTCAGACAACAGAGAATGTTAGAAGAGTAAGAAAGGCTGAAGGGGTCACGTAGTATCCAAGATAGGTAGGCACCCAAGTATAGAAATGATAAAATTTAGAGTTTGTTGGTGTGAAGAAGGCAAATGGGTCAGTGGGTGAAATGACAGGCTCAAGGCTGTAAGAGAGGGGCCTATGGGCAGAGAATACAGTTGTAACAGAGGCGTTGATAGAACCAATTTTGGATAAGGACTAGGAGGTAATGTTGGAGGCAAGGGCAAGATGGAGTTGTATCAGTATGAGGGATGGGGGAGTGTGAACTACTCCACATCATGTGTTAGCAGTGAAACTGTTGGGAGGTGACTAGGTTTCAAAAGTATTTCACTTTAGAGTTGAATAATGAAGTAAAGGCATAGATGCCCAGCTTATAACACTTGCGGGGTCAAAGGTTTGAGTTTTCTTCCATTTGCAGAGGAAGAAGTGCTTTGGTCCCTTGAGTCTGAGAACATAAAAGGTGATCTAGGCGTTCTTGTGGAGAATGTGCAGTGTGGATAACAAGAGTTGAACTCAGATTTGCAGGACCTATTTACCACGTCATGCGTTCATGTAATGTATGGCACTTATAGCACTATCGCGTTTGAACGTGTTCAGTGTAATCAGTCAGTGTGTCTCACAAAAGTGTGTTCTATCAATATGAACTAGGAATAATGAAACATTTACCAATGCAATTTTAACCTGCCTTACAAATGACCAGTGAGTCTCAATACAATGAATGTAAGTGTGCATCAGTATTTACATGTTTGTGTTTATTACTATTACAAATTGTGGACCATGACAGGATTCCATAAATATTGTTTAGAGATATTTTGGACCTGAAGAAGGCCACCTGACCTACAAGGGCAAAATACTGATCATTTTAATCTGTAGATCTGAAGAAAGATGCAATGTCTATAAACAGCATCCAGCAATGTAAGTAGTATAGCCTTAAAGCCCAATCTAGCAGGCTCTAACGGCCATTAAAGGCCCGCTCCAGCGTTAAAGGCCCGAGCCGAAGGGAGCGGGCCTTTAATGGCTGGTAGAGCCCGCTAAGAAGGCTCTAAGGCTATTAGAACATTTCGTCCCTAGAGGGCAGAATGTTCTAATTACTAAAAACTAAGGCCTCTCGGAGCCCCAAGGTGTTTAAATCACATCGGACTCCAAGAGGCCTTTGTTCACAGCAGCAGCTTAGAACAAAAACAACACTGGAATGTTGCTCTGCGGGCTGTAGAAGCCCGGAGCACTCCATTGTATTCAATGGAGTGCTCCACATTCCAATGTTCTACTAAGTAGTATTAATGTGTTTTTAATCTTATCAGGGTGACCCTTATTAAATTTAGAGGTTGAGGTTACATCCTAGATAATTGTATGTATAGCATATCCCTGCAATATCAAGAGTTCCATGAACCAGGTCGAGCCGACACAGATGTACAATCTTTCTGAATGAGAGTTTCATTGATGAAGCATGCCACAAGATATTCGTGAGTGAGGACCCCTTCAAATCTGAACAGGATGTCCTAGCAGGGTCATGGAATTAGATATCTTATTTTAGAATATTGGAATGTTGGGAGCTCCTTTGAATAGCTGGTAGAAGCCTGTGAAGGACGTGGCCCTCTAAGCGCCCTGCGGGTTATTTCCACAACCACCTGCTATGCCTTCCCAAATGAATAGTCGGTCAGTCAGTAGAGAATACAAACTTACTTTATTGATTGTATGCTCTGCAGAGGAGCCCCAGGTCAGGCCTTCATCCTAAGATGGTTGCCGAGAGCAACTGCCTCCCCGAGGCGCGCAAATAAATCATAAAGCTTTCTCTGGACCTCAGCGACGCCTACTGTGGAAAAGTACCGGCCTGAGAAGGGCATGAATAAAGAAGGTACAGAGAGATGAGCTAACACCTGCCAGATAGGTGCGTTATCAGTGCTCCAAGGCCAATGTGCTGGGATTCAACGTCTCCTAACGTGGGAGCAGAACTACACATACAGAAAGGAATGTAAGAAAAGAACATCTATTCATTAGCAAATCAGACTTCAAGCTTGGAGAGCAGAGAAGAAATAATAACAGTACACAGTTTTACAGTTCTGCTGAAGCAAGCAAAAAACAAATGAGGCCTAGTGTGGATGTGGCCTAAATAGACTTCTAGTAGTCACACATTACAATATGGAGGCACACAAGCCAATGAAGCTTGCATGCCATAAGGATAACTCAGTGAGTTTCATAATACGAATACAAATGGCAACTATTTAGCCACGTAATGCTAACTTATATAATATGTATGAATGCACAATATAAAAGGGAATTTAAAACCTAACAGACCCTCCTTTTAGGATATGAGGCTAAATAAGCTTTATTGCTATACGGCAGGGTCTTTACAATTCTATGGGGAGGGAGCTATTGCATAATCATCCATATAGGAAAATGCATCATAAAGCAAATATAAGAAACGTACAAAAATCGTAGTAATTCAATAATCAAATATTCCCTCATCTATCAACATTATTGACTGAATTTCTTGTACCATCATAGGGGAATATTTATTTTCCTGTGTGGGCATCACCATTTTGGGCATGAGTTTCGTTGCACAGTAGGTGCAGCAAGCCGGAAGTCAATTGATGCATAAACAACAGGTGAACATAACCCCTGCAATGGCTATCAATACGAGAAATATTTTCCAACCCCATGAAGTCAATAGGTCACAGAGCCACCCTGTAAGAGACCATGATCCATTATCCTGGTGTATCTCTGCGGCCAATCTATGTCATTTTTGTATGGCGGAATATACGGTCGGAGCACTATCAGGTATGGACACACAGCAGCTACTGCCGATGACCCTGCATGCTCCACCCCTATCAGCCAGTATGACATCTAAAACCATCCGATTTTGAAGTGAAACAAGTCTCTGAGCTTGGAGTTCAACTGTTATATTGATGAGTATATTGGCAGTAGTAATAATGACTCCTTCAACTACTCTACCTAGACGGAGTATGTTGCGCCTATTAAACATGCGACCCCAGAATGACACAATACCTTTCATTATGTCAGTGAATTGCTGTAGGGAAGTATCCGTTTGATCAATATAATCTACATTGACCACTCTTTTGGCTCTCTGCATGAAGACATCCCTTCAATGTAACCTATGATCTTTGTGGTATGTGGATGGTGCAATGTAAACAGGAGGCAGAAGGAAAGAGAGATAGAACTGGCCAGACCATCCTCTAGGGAGCCAAGTATACGCTTGTTCCCCACAGATAAAGTACACATTCAGAGGTGTTAGTAAGGGTGGGCTACTAGTTGTATTCAGCTGGTAGGTATAATTACACTGACTTCGTCCCACCGAAACATTCCCTGACCCCTGAACACAGAAACTAGTCATTGTATTTATCACAGGAACGGGCATAGCCTTATCCTCAATGATATTATGCTCTTGGAAACATTTAAAGTATTCAGTGACGTTAAATCCTTGAAAGTCTAATACTTCATTCCTTAACCAGGTGACATTTCCGTGGACTGTAAAAACATTCATGCAAGCATCAGGGTGTAGCGTACCCTCCTTTCCATCTTCCCCAGGGATATATCCCTGATGTACCACAATATACTCCATGCTTCATAGTCGGCCTGCGTCATTTTTATTGCATCTGCATAATAGTGCATCTAAACCATGGACAATAAATGAAACCAAGCCTCACAGCTACCTAGGTAAGATAAGGGCATAGAAATTAATAGATCATTTTTATGCATAACTGAAGGGAGTAGGCCACATACCCAGCACTCTGTGACATTACTTGTGCTATACACCTGATGGAGCATCTGATTAAATGCATTCTGAGTGTATTTTTGTCTATGTCTCTCCTTATGTGGGGCCAATGTAATAAATGAATGCTCTGCTGGCACTGGGGTAGTCCCTATCAGAGTATGTACAGGATGCTGATCCTCCAGATAGCAGACTATTCCAAATAGTGTCATCATCAGCACCAGAATGAACACCACCACCACCACCCTGCTTCCAGTGGACCAATTAGACAATCCAGGCCCATTCTGCTGTATCGGAGAAGCCATTGTTTCACGACCAAACGGGTACATAGCTAGAAAGTATTTAGGGAAAGTGTGATCCGCTATACAACCAGCCAGAGGGGTATTCCTATTCCCTGTGTCCGTCAAAGCCTCACAAACAGGCATCTATCGTTCATCAACATTGTCTCTCCCACGTTGGAGCTGCACACTTGCAACTAAGCAACACAATCATAGCCCGTGCTATAGACAATCCTTCGTTCAGGATAGGGTAATCTCCCTCCGGGGCAAATACCGTCAATGATCCTGTCTAGTGTTCCAGACAGTGCACCAGTATTCTTTCTAAAGCAGACACCAGAAGCACAGCACCTGCACCCTAAACTCAAGTCTTTCCCTAACTCCTGTGTTGGACTTCTTTGGTGGTCAGTTGGTCAGTTAAAGAAGGGGTTTTGTTATTAGGGAATAGTTAGGGATCCAATGCCGACAATACGATATTATCCCAATAAACGCGCGTACCTCGCGTTGGGTCTTGGGAACAGGCATATTAGTGATGGTGGCTATGCGCTCTGGGGTTAGTCTGTGTCCCTCCTTCGACAGTAGGTGACCTCCTGTTGACAATATTGAAATTTTGTAAGTGACACCTTTTGGCCATGGTGTGACAAATGTAAGAGTAATTTAACCGTGGCTTCCCTGCAGCCATCCTCAGTATCTGAGGCCACAAGAAGGTTGTCAACATATTGTAACAGCACATTACCATTAGGGAGTTCCAGAGAATCAAATTGTGTTTTTAATGCTTGGCTGTATATACTAAAGCTTTCTGTATAGCCTTGAGGAGCACAACAGAATCTAAAACTTCGACCAGCAATTGTACAACCGAACAAATATCAGCCCCCTGTGTGTATTAGAATACTGAAAAAGGCGTTCTCTAAATCTATTACAGAAAAGAGTTTTGCAGACGGGGAATCATTGTCAAAATAGTTGTAATATCCGGAACCACTGGGTATTGACGAAACGGTAGACATCTGGGTGAACATCAGGAGAATCTAAGGGCATCTTTTTAAGGATAGGAAGAATAGGGCTATTACACACATTCGCCACTGTCTCTTCAACCCCCCCCCGTTTTAATCAAATCCTGTATTATTTGCAGGAGAGCTTTTTCTCCTGCCTGTAAAATCTTGTACTGAGAGATATGTGGCAATTTGGCATTATCCTTGAGCTGAATGGACACCGGCAGGATCTAAAGCAATCCCACATCTGTGTCCCCTGTGGCCCACAATGTGCGGGGTGCTGTCTCAAATTCTGCAGAAAGCGGAGCATCCTTGGCAAAACATTGTTTGTCACGGGCCACCTGCGGGCCAATGGCCATATACACACCATCAGGAGAACAGAATATTGTCGCATGTAGTCTTTTTAACAAATCCAATCCCAACAGATTTTCCCCACAATTAGACGTTAATAAAAATGGGGAATCAACCATAATGGGACCAATAGTCAATTCAAGAGGTTTGGAAATGGGGCACACCTGAGAAACCAACTGACACATTATTTTGGCCAGACAGAGTTGCCCCCGGAACCAGTGAACGGTAAACCTTGCTATTCATAGCCCCTGTGTCAACTAAAAATTTCTCTGTGCTGCCCTGCAAATCAGGGGTGAAGTAGGGTCCGCGTTGATCTACAGGCACTGGAGCTGGTCCCTTGCCCTGTCCCTGGCTGTCCTAGCTGTGGGACAACCCAGTCACCTCATCCATGTCATAGTTTTCATAATAATACTGTCGGCTCCTGGGGTCATCAAAATAATTCCCACTCTGTCTATTGAACGATGCATCCTCCAACTGCGTCCCCTCTCTTCCACTTCCTCCTCTCCCACGTCCTCTATATCCTCGACCTCTTGGAGCCTCTGGACAGCTCTGGGCACTCATTTTGCCAATGCCCCTCTTTTTACAATACGCACATTGGTTAAGCCCAAGGGGCACATTGGAAGCACCACCTCTATTGGACCGAGGTAAGCATCTGGGCCTATCCTGAACCCCTTCCTCTTCCCCTCGCAACTTGCTGCAACAATACCCTCGTCTTTAAATCCTTCACCTTTTTCTCCACCTTTTCTTTATCCTCATTCTCTCTATGCTCATAATACTGTGCCATACTCAAAATCACTGACGGGGAGGATGTAGTCCAAGTGCTTTCGGAAGCCTGCAGTCAAGCTGCAATCTCAAGAAGCAAATTAGTAACAAATCTGTTAACGAACAAGTGAATACCACCTTCCAGCGATAAATCCTGACCACTGAAATCCAAGAACACCCCCTCAAATCTAGTAAAGAAATCAGACACACTTTCATCCTGCTTCTGGCGGCATGCAGTCAACCTATCCCAATCCACTTTCTTTGGGGGAATAAGGGAGTGCATGTAAGTTATAATACAACCTGGTAAGGCTAACAGCTCCGCTTCAGCTTGTCACCAGGCTTACGCTCTCTATCCCATGCCTTATTCTCACCCCAGATACCTCCTAATTCCAGTGCATGATCTTGCGTATGAACCTGCCTCCATATATCAACTGGTACCAACAAGTCGAAAAACAATTCTATATCAGCTAATGTCATCACAGTGGAGGAGGCCGCCTCTGTCAATTTTTTGTAATATGCAGAGGGATTTTTCCAAGGGTCCGGCAGTTGGCTCTTTAAAGACAGGACCTCACTCCTCTTCCAGGGAGTATAGATCCACTGTTCCTGAAACCAGGCATCAACTCTTTGGCGAATTACTGTATTCGTTGGGTTGCGCAGTTCTGGTACTTCTGAATGATAAATCGGATGGACTTCCCTCATAGGGTGCTGTGCCCCTATGGTCGGGATCTTTTGGAGCAATCTACCTCGGTACCTCACTAATGTCATCACATTGGCAAAAACTTCATTTGGAGCCATGCCCATAGCATAGACCATGTCTCTTATATCGTATATAATATGTGGTGCAACACCCTGAATGCACTGATCCTACAATCCTATTAATGAAGCTGACATGTGCTTAAGAGCAAGCTGCCGTAAAAATGGTTCATAGTCTTTCATCACACTCCACACATCTTCCACAGTATAAATCACATTGCCGGCCCACTGGGCTGCCTGATTCGCCACCATCGCCTTTTCCTCATTGCCCACTGCAGAATGCTGCTGCCCAATTTCCTTCAAGCATCCCTTACACAAGCGTATCAACATTCGGTAGCATTTGAGCTGTCAAACCCAGGGGAAAAGAGTGGATGCAGAGACAGAAATCATCATGTAAGAGGACAGCACTGTAGGTGTGGAAAGAGCTGTGGTAGCCAAAGTGGAATTAATGGACAGGGTAGGGGGGCTAGCAGCACCCGCTCTGTTTACTGGCATGTAGGAAAGGGAGGCAAGAGGGGTCGGGTGGAGGCAGTAGAACCAGTTGTAGATGCATCCGGGAGGGTGGCGCCAGAGACTGAGATGTCGGGACTGTTGGGTATATCCATTCAGGGACATAAGGAGGCGGGGGATGAGAGAACAAGAGCTCTTCAACAAAATCTTCACCTTCTTCCCTCGCAACATAACATTTATCAGTCTGCAAGCGAAACGTCCTGTTTGCACATTCTATACCATTCTCTACCTTTTCACTTTCATAGGCCACAGCTTTCTGAGTTATTGTCTGTGTCTGTCTTTTCCTGGCCTCTTTCTCCGCTCTCATGCGCCGCTGCGTCGCTTCTTTCTGCCACACTCTTAAAGAATCAAACATCGATTGCCTACTTTTTCTAGCAAATAATTGTCCTGTAAGAAATGTAATTTTTTTTCATCAAACGAGCCAGCAAGTGGCCATTACAGTTCAGCATTGTCCCTCGTATATTTATGCCAAAACATGCTAAACATAATAGGGCCAATACCATGCTTAACGTATACGTCAAAATTTGGGGAACCCTCCGGAGGTGCAGGCTGGCTCTCTTCCAATCAAGTATCACTGGAACAACATTGGCATCCAGAACACCCAAACTTGCTTACACACAGCAGCTTAATATAAGAAACATACACTGTCCTCAATGGACAAATATGACACCAACAAACAAGGAAAGAAGGAAAAAAGGAAAAATAGGCAAGAGCACAATGGTCAAAAACCGAAACAGAGCGGTTCGCAATCCGCACACTGCAACCCGAAGGCTGCGCCAAGTTCAAAAAGACAGGTTTTAACCCTAGACCTTTTAAAACATGTGCCACATTGCCAATTGGCCTGGCAAATTGTCTGCAAACAGCCCCAGACCTATTAGAGCGCAAGCCGAATTACCATTTGGCCTGCCAGGTTGTTCACGAGCAATCTGTGCCTTTTCCAATGGTCCGCGAACCCACCAAGTACAAACCAAGATGGCCCAAAAGACCATGCCAAGACACAGCTCGTCATCTGGTGTCTTCCAAGACAGGCTGTAGACTGTATCAAGGCACCGACCGCAGGCTGGTGTCATCCAAGCAAGGCAGTCCGCAAACTGCCCACAAGACAGCTCAAAGACTGTACCAATACAAGAGGACAGGCCTTCAGCCCCAGACCTTTTCAAAAGCAAAGCCAATTACTAGTTGGTTTTATAGATTACTTGTGAACAGTCCTGGACCTTTTCACAAAGAGGCCAATTACCAGTTGACCCGGTAGACTGCTCACAAGCGCTCTGTGTCCCTCAAGGGTCCGCAGACCCACCAAGTCAAGACAGTCAGAGACTGTACCAGGCACGCTCCAAAGGCTCGTGCCGTGCAAGCAAGGCGCCTTTTTCCAAAAATCAACTCACTCACCTGGTGCACACAGGTCAAGCAAGCTATTCTCCACTGCCGACTCTCTGGACCAAACGGTTAATTCCAGGGTTTCGCCTTCAGGATCTCGGCCAAGGGTAACTAGCCAACGATCCGTCCAATCGGGAGGGCGGAGCAACTGCGAGAACCAAGCTCGGTCTTGTATGTGAGGGGCCGATCTGTCCGACTGACAAGACACCACCCCGGCTCCTGTGACCCGGTTACGGGTGAGGGGGCCCTTTCGCGGGCTCCCTGTTCGGGCTGCAACTAAAGGACGTGGACCCTAAGATGGTTGCCGAGAGGGACTGCCTCCCCAGCACACGCTAATACATGATAAAGCTTTCTCTGGACCTCAGCCACGCCTACTGTGGAAAAGTACCGGCCTGAGCCGGGCATGAACAAAGAAGGTACAGAGAGATGAGCTAACACCTGCCAGATAGGTGCGTTATCAGTGCTCCAAGGCCAATGTGCTGGGATTCAACGTCTCCTAACGTGGGAGCAGAACTACACATACAGAAAGGAATGTAAGAAAAGAACATCTATTCATTAGCAAATCAGACTTCAAGCTTGGAGAGCAGAGAAGAAACAATAACAGTACACAGTTTTACAGTTCTGCTGAAGCAAGCAAAAAACAAATGAGGCCTAGTGTGGATGTGGCCTAAATAGACTTCTAGTAGTCACACATTACAATATGGAGGCACACAAGCCAATGAAGCTTGCATGCCATAAGGATAACTCAGTGAGTTTCATAATACGAATACAAATGGCAACTATTTAGCCACGTAATGCTAACTTATATAATATGTATGAATGCACAATATAAAAGGGAATTTAAAACCTAACAGACCCTCCTTTTAGGATATGAGGCTAAATAAGCTTTATTGCTATACGGCAGGGTCTTTACAATTCTATGGGGAGGGAGCTATTGCATAATCATCCATATAGGAAAATGCATCATAAAGCAAATATAAGAAACGTACAAAAATCGTAGTAATTCAATAATCAAATATTCCCTCATCTATCAACATTATTGACTGAATTTCTTGTACCATCATAGGGGAATATTTATTTTCCTGTGTGGGCATCACCATTTTGGGCATGAGTTTCGTTGCACAGTAGGTGCAGCAAGCCGGAAGTCAATTGATGCATAAACAACAGGTGAACATAACCCCTGCAATGGCTATCAATACGAGAAATATTTTCCAACCCCATGAAGTCAATAGGTCACAGAGCCACCCTGTAAGAGACCATGATCCATTATCCTGGTGTATCTCTGCGGCCAATCTATGTCATTTTTGTATGGCGGAATATACGGTCGGAGCACTATCAGGTATGGACACACAGCAGCTACTGCCGATGACCCTGCATGCTCCACCCCTATCAGCCAGTATGACATCTAAAACCATCCGATTTTGAAGTGAAACAAGTCTCTGAGCTTGGAGTTCAACTGTTATATTGATGAGTATATTGGCAGTAGTAATAATGACTCCTTCAACTACTCTACCTAGACGGAGTATGTTGCGCCTATTAAACATGCGACCCCAGAATGACACAATACCTTTCATTATGTCAGTGAATTGCTGTAGGGAAGTATCCGTTTGATCAATATAATCTACATTGACCACTCTTTTGGCTCTCTGCATGAAGACATCCCTTCAATGTAACCTATGATCTTTGTGGTATGTGGATGGTGCAATGTAAACAGGAGGCAGAAGGAAAGAGAGATAGAACTGGCCAGACCATCCTCTAGGGAGCCAAGTATACGCTTGTTCCCCACAGATAAAGTACACATTCAGAGGTGTTAGTAAGGGTGGGCTACTAGTTGTATTCAGCTGGTAGGTATAATTACACTGACTTCGTCCCACCGAAACATTCCCTGACCCCTGAACACAGAAACTAGTCATTGTATTTATCACAGGAACGGGCATAGCCTTATCCTCAATGATATTATGCTCTTGGAAACATTTAAAGTATTCAGTGACGTTAAATCCTTGAAAGTCTAATACTTCATTTCTTAACCAGGTGACATTTCCGTGGGCTGTAAAAACATTCATGCAAGCATCAGGGTGTAGCGTACCCTCCTTTCCATCTTCCCCAGGGATATATCCCTGATGTACCACATATACTCCATGCTTCATAGTCGGCCTGCGTCATTTTCATTGCATCTGCATAATAGTGCATCTAAACCATGGACAATAAATGAAACCAAGCCTCACAGCTACCTAGGTAAGATAAGGGCATAGAAATTAATAGATCATTTTTATGCATAACTGAAGGGAGTAGGCCACATACCCAGCACTCTGTGACATTAGTTGTGCTATACACCTGATGGAGCATCTGATTAAATGCATTCTGAGTGTATTTTTGTCTATATCTCTCCTTATGTGGGGCCAATGTAATAAATGAATGCTCTGCTGGCACTGGGGTAGTCCCTATCAGAGTATGTACAGGATGCTGATCCTACAGATAGCAGACTATTCCAAATAGTGTCATCATCAGCACCAGAATGAACACCACCACCACCACCCTGCTTCCAGTGGACCAATTAGACAATCCAGGCCCATTCTGCTGTATCGGAGAAGCCATTGTTTCACGACCAAACGGGTACATAGCTAGAAAGTATTTAGGGAAAGTCTGATCCGCTGTACAACCAGCCAGAGGGGTATTCCTATTCCCTGTGTCCGTCAAAGCCTCACAAACAGGCATCTATCGTTCATCAACATTGTCTCTCCCACGTTGGAGCTGCACACTTGCAACTAAGCAACACAATCACAGCCCGTGCTATAGACAATCCTTCGTTCAGGATAGGGTAATCTCCCTCCGGGGCAAATACCCTCAATGATCCTGTCTAGTGTTCCAGACAGTGCACCAGTATTCTTTCTAAAGCAGACACCAGAAGCACAGCACCTGCACCCTAAACTCAAGTCTTTCCCTAACTCCTGTGTTGGACTTCTTTGGTGGCCAGTTGGTCAGTTAAAGAAGGGGTTTTGTTATTAGGGAATAGTTAGGGATCCAATGCCGACAATACGATATTATCCCAATAAATGCGCGTACCTCGCGTTGGGTCTTGGGAACAGGCATATTAGTGATGGTGGCTATGCGCTCTGGGGTTAGTCTGTGTCCCTCCTTCGACAGTAGGTGACCTCCTGTTGACAATATTGAAATTTTGTAAGTGACACCTTTTGGCCATGGTGTGACAAATGTAAGAGTAATTTAACCGTGGCTTCCCTGCAGCCATCCTCAGTATCTGAGGCCACAAGAAGGTTGTCAACATATTGTAACAGCACATTACCATTAGGGAGTTCCAGAGAATCCAATTGTGTTTTTAATGCTTGGCTGTATATACTAAAGCTTTCTGTATAGCCTTGAGGAGCACAACAGAATCTAAAACTTCGACCAGCAATTGTACAACCGAACAAATATCAGCCCCCTGTGTGTATTAGAATACTGAAAAAGGCGTTCTCTAAATCTATTACAGAAAAGAATTTTGCAGACGGGGAATCATTGTCAAAATAGTTGTAATAACTGGAACCACTGGGTATTGACGAAACGGTAGACATCTGGGTGAACATCAGGAGAATCTAAGGGCATCTTTTTAAGGATAGGAAGAATAGGGCTATTACACACATTCGCCACTGTCTCTTCAACCACCCCCGTTTTAATCAAATCCTGTATTATTTGCAGGAGAGCTTTTTCTCCTGCCTGTAAAATCTTGTACTGAGAGATATGTGGCAATTTGGCATTATCCTTGAGCTGAATGGACACCGGCGGGATCTAAAGCAATCCCACATCTGTGTCCCCTGTGGCCCACAATGTGCGGGGTGCTGTCTCAAATTCTGCAGAAAGCGGAGCATCCTTGGCAAAACATTGTTTGTCACGGGCCACCTGCGGGCCAATGGCCATATACACACCATCAGGAGAACAGAATATTGTTGCATGTAGTCTTTTTAACAAATCCAATCCCAACAGATTTTCCCCACAATTAGACGTTAATAAAAATGGGGAATCAACCATAATGGGACCAATAGTCAATTCAAGAGGTTTGGAAATGGGGCACACCTGAGAAACCAACTGACACATTATTTTGGCCAGACAGAGCTGCCCCCGGAACCAGTGAACGGTAAACCTTGCTATTCATAGCCCCTGTGTCAACTAGAAATTTCTCTGTGCTGCCCTGCAAATCAGGGGTGAAGTAGGGTCCGCGTTGATCTACAGGCACTGGAGCTGGTCCCTTGCCCTGTCCCTGGCTGTCCTAGCTGTGGGACAACCCAGTCACCTCATCCATGTCATAGTCTTCATAATAATACTGTCGGCTCCTGGGGTCATCAAAATAATTCCCACTCTGTCTATTGAACGATGCATCCTCCGACTGCGTCCCCTCTCTTCCACTTCCTCCTCTCCCACGTCCTCTATATCCTCGACCTCTTGGAGCCTCTGGACAGCTCTGGGCACTCATTTTGCCAATGCCCCTCTTTTTACAATACGCACATTGGTTAAGCCCAAGGGGCACATTGGAAGCACCACCTCTATTGGACCGAGGTAAGCATCTGGGCCTATCCTGAACCCCTTCCTCTGCCCCTCGCAACTTGCTGCAACAATACCCTCGTCTTTAAATCCTTCACCTTTTTCTCCACCTTTTCTTTATCCTCATTCTCTCTATGCTCATAATACTGTGCCATACTCAAAATCACTGACGGGGAGGATGTAGTCCAAGTGCTTTCGGAAGCCTGCAGTCAAGCTGCAATCTCAAGAAGCAAATTAGTAACAAATCTGTTAACGAACAAGTGAATACCACGTTCCAGCGATAAATCCTGACCACTGAAATCCAAGAACACCCCCTCAAATCTAGTAAAGAAATCAGACACACTTTCATCCTGCTTCTGGCGGCATGCAGTCAACCTATCCCAATCCACTTTCTTTGGTGGAATAAGGGAGTGCATGTAAGTTATAATACAACCTGGTAAGGCTAACAGCTCCGCTTCAGCTTGTCACCAGGCTTACGGTCTCTATCCCATGCCTTATTCTCACCCCAGGTACCTCCTAATTCCAGTGCATGATCTTGCGTATGAACCTGCCTCCATATATCAACTGGTACCAACAAGTCGAAAAACAATTCTATATCAGCTAATGTCATTGCAGTGGAGGAGGCTGCCTCTGTCAATTCTTTGTAATATGCAGAGGGATTTTTCCGAGGGTCCGGCAGTTGGCTCTTTAAAGACAGGACCTCACTCCTCTTCCAGGGAGTATAGATCCACTGTTCCTGAAACCAGGCATCAACTCTTTGGCTATTACTGTATTCGTTGGGTTGCGCAGTTCTGGTACTTCTGAATGATAAATCAGATGGACTTCCCTCATAGGGTGCTGTGCCCCTATGGTCGGGATCTTTTGGAGCAATCTACCTCGGTACCTCACTAATGTCATCACATTGGCAAAAACTTCATTTGGAGCCATGCCCATAGCATAGACCCTGTCTCTTATATCGTATATAATCTGTGGTGCAACACCCTGAATGCACTGATCCCACAATCCTATTAATGAAGCTGACATGTGCTTAAGAGCAAGCTGCCGTAAAAATGGTTCATAGTCTTTCATCACACTCCACACATCTTCCACAGTATAAATCACATTGCCTGCCCACTGGGCTGCCTGATTCGCCACCATCGCCTTTTCCTCATTGCCCACTGCAGAACGCTGCTGCCCAATTTCCTTCAAGCATCCCTTACACAAGCGTATCAACATTCGGTAGCATTTGAGCTGTCAAACCCAGGGGGAAAGAGTGGATGCAGAGACAGAAATCATCATGTAAGAGGACAGCACTGTAGGTGTGGAAAGAGCTGTGGTAGCCAAAGTGGAATTAATGGACAGGGTAGGGGGGCTAGCAGCACCCGCTCTGTTTACTGGCATGTAGGAAAGGGAGGCAAGAGGGGTCGGGTGGAGGCAGTAGAACCAGTTGTAGATGCATCCGGGAGGGTGGCACCAGGAGCCAGAGACTGAGATGTCGGGACTTTTGGGTATATCCATTCAGGGACATAAGGAGACGGGGACGAGAGTCCAAGAGCTCTTCAACAAAATCTTCACCTTCTTCCCTCGCAACATAACATTTATCAGTCTGCAAGCGAAACGTCCTGTTTGCACATTCTATACCTTTCTCTACCTTTTCCCTTTCATAGGCCACAGCTTTCTGAGTTATTGTCTGTGTCTGTCTTTTCCTGGCCTCTTTATCCGCTCTCATGCAGTGCTGCGGCGCTTCTTTCTGCCACACTCTTAAAGAATCAAACATCGATTGCCTACTTTTTCTAGCAAATAATTGTCCTGTAAGAAATGTAATTTTTTTTCATCAAACGAGCCAGCAAGTGGCCATTACAGTTCAGCATTGTCCCTCGTATATTTATGCCAAAACATGCTAAACATAATAGGGCCAATACCATGCTTCACGTATACGTCAAAATTTGGGGAACCCTCCGGAGGTGCAGGCTGGCTCTCTTCCAATCAATTATCACTGGAACAACATTGGCATCCAAAACACCCAAACTTGCTTACACACAGCAGCTTAATATAAAAAACATACACTGTCCTCAATGGACAAATATGACACCAACAAACAAGGAAAGAAGGAAAAAAGGAAAAATAGGCAAGAGCACAATGGTCAAAAACCGAAACAGAGCGATTCGCAAGCCGCACACTGCAACCCGAAGGCTGCGCCAAGTTCAAAAAGACAGGTTTTAACCCCAGACCTTTTAAAACATGTGCCAAATTACCAATTGGCCTGGCAAATTGTCTGCAAACAGCCCCAGACCTATTAGAGCGCAAGCCGAATTACCATTTGGCCTGCCAGGTTGTTCACGAGCAATCTGTGCCTTTTCCAATGGTCCGCGAACCCACCAAGTACAAACCAAGATGGCCCAAAAGACCATGCCAAGACACAGCTCGTCATCTGGTGTCTTCCAAGACAGGCCGTAGACTGTATCAAGGCACCGACCGCAGGCTGGTGTCATCCAAGCAAGGCAGTCCGCAAACTGCCCCCAAGACAGCTCAAAGACTGTACCAATACAAGAGGACAGGCCTTCAGCCCCAGACCTTTTCAAAAGCAAAGCCAATTACCAGTTGGTTTTATAGATTACTTGTGAACAGTCCTGGACCTTTTCACAAAGAGGCCAATTACCAGTTGACCCGGTAGACTGCTCACAAGCGCTCTGTGTCCCTCAAGGGTCCGCAGACCCACCAAGTCCAAGACAAGACAGTCAGAGACTGTACCAGGCACGCTCCGCAGGCTCATGCCGTGCAAGCAAGGCGCCTTTTTCCAAAAATCAAATCACTCACCTGGTGCACACAGGTCAAGCAAGCTATTCTCCACTGCCGACTCTCTGGACCAAACGGTTAATTCCAGGGTTTCGCCTTCAGGATCTCGGCCAAGGGTCACTAGCCAAGGATCCGTCCAATCGGGAGGGCGGAGCAACTGCAAGAACCAAGCTCGGTCTTGTATGTGAGGGGCCCGATCTGTCCGACTGACAAGACGCCACCCTGGCTCCTGTGACCCGGTTACGGGTGAGGGGGCCCTTTCGCGGGCTCCCTGTTCGGGCTGCAACTAAAGGACATGGACCCTAAGATGGTTGCCGAGAGGGACTGCCTCCCCAGGACGCGCTAATACATGATAAAGCTTTCTCTGGACCTCAGCCACGCCTACTGTGGAAAAGTACCGGCCTGAGCCGGGCATGAACAAAGAAGGTACAGAGAGATGAGCTAACACCTGCCAGATGGGTGCGTTATCAGTGCTCCAAGGCCAATGTGCTGGGCTTCAACGTCTCCTAACGTGGGAGCAGAACTACACATACAGAAAGGAATTTATAAAAAGAACATTTATTCATTAGCAAATCAGACTACAAGCTTGGAGAGCAGAGAAGAAATAATAACGGTACACAGTTCTACAGTTCTGCTGATGCAAGCAAAAAACAAATGAGGCCTAGTGTGGATGCGGCCCAAACAGACTTCTAGTAGTCACACATTACAATATGGAGGCACACAAGCCAATGAAGCTTGCCTGCCGTAAGGATAACTCAGTGGGTTTCATAATACGAATACAAATGGCGTCTATTTAACCACATAATGCTAACGTATATAATATGTATGAATGCACAATATAAAAGGGAATTTAAAACCTAACAGCCGGAGCACAAACATTCTCTAGGGGCAGAATGTTCTAATAGTCTTAGAGCCCGCCGTAGCGGGCTCTACCGGCCATTAAAGGCCCGCTCCCTTGTTAAAAGATGGAGCAGGGCCTTTAATGGCCGGTAGAGTCCACTAGGGCAGGCTCTAAGGCTATATTAGAACATTGGAATGTTGAGCACTCCATTGAAGACAATGGAGTAGCTCTGGGCTTCTAATGGCTGGTAAAACCCAGGAGCTCCAACAATCCAATGTTTGTCTTTCACAGCAACAGCTGTGAACAAAGGTCTCAAGGAGCCCAAGGGGATTTTGTTGTACTAATTAGAACATGCTGCCCTGATGAGGCGGAATCTTCTAAAAGCCGTGTAGCCTGCCTTAGCTGGGATATACAGGCCATTAGAACATTGGAATGTGGAGCACTCCATTGAATACAATGGAGCGCTTCGGGCTTCTACAGGCTGGTAGTAGCCCACAGAGCAACATTCCAATGTTGTTTTTGTTGTGAACAAAGGCCTCTCGGAGCCTGAGGAGATTTGAATCCGCTTGGGCTCCAAGAGGCCTTTGTTTTTAGTAATAAGAACATTCTGCCCTCTAGGGGCCTAAGGGCCTTTAACGCTGAAGCAGGCCTTAAATGGCAGGTAGAGCCCACTAGGTCGGGCTCTGAGGCTATATTAATGGACTGCACCCTTGTTAAAGACCCTCGCCTTGGGCCTTTAACGCTGGAGCAGGCCTTTAATGGCCGGTATAGCCCACTACAGTGGGCTAAAAGATTAAATTGTTCTGTTTCTGATTAGGGTACCTTCATGAGACTTCAGGGACTTAGCAGAAGCACATACATCACAGAGTTCTGATGACTTTTGGCTAGGTTTGTGCTATACTAGTACTAAATAAATACATACCTACATATACAACCTTCCACAACAATTTCAACTTCAGAGTCCTTTCTAAGCAACCAAAACATGTAGAGTAACCTATATGTCCTGTAAGATATATAGGGCTTGATTTATATGTTGGCGGAAAGGGTAGTCAGTTGCAACCGCAACGGAGTACCCTTCTGCCAACCTGAAGGTCTGCCCACCTCATTTAGAGTTAGGTGGACCTTCAGTGTGTAGAAGGAGGAGACTACTTCTTCTCCGCCCCCTACACACACCTCTGATGGCACAAAGGAGTAAAGGCTGTAGGAGGTCTGGCTATGTGTCCAACCGATTTAGAGTGGACGGATATATACCAATTTTTCACTTTCTGTCACTGCCATAAAAAATGTGGCAGTAAAGGGCAGTGAACACTTTTAAATGATACCCATGCAATGAGAGAAGGCTCCCAAGGCAAGGGATCATTGTTTTTGTACTTAAAAAGAAAATCCCAAATTGGGGTTTTCATTTGAATTTTTTTTTTTTTTAATTGTACCTTTGACAGACGACTTTGTCATGTTGATGGAACTGTCTGTCAGACTTACAATGCATTTTCAGGAACTGCCATGACGACGGTTCCTGGAATTGCAAAGGATGTCCACTGGAGGCAGCGGACATCTCTAGATATGGAAGGTGGAGTACCCTCACCTTGGCGGCAGTAAAGTACTCTGTCCTCCAAGATATAAATCATCCCCATAATCTTGTGTCTCAAAATGCAAGAGGTAAAAGCTTATTATTATGACATACTAACTCATCTTCCATGGATTCTCCCTGAATTTCCATTTCCAGATTGGTTATATGGAACAACCCAAACCTTTTTTGGGGGGGGGGGGCTAAACATGTTTAATCCAACAAAAACATCTTGGAATACCTGATCATTACGTATACACTCAATTCACTCATCTTCACTGATGCTGCTTTCTGTAAACTTATCCACTTCTACACTCGCAATTATACAGTCTTTGAGATCATCTTCAACACATTCAACCTCATCTTCTTCTATGGGTAAACGAGATAAACAATCAGGACACTTTTTTTCTTTAATATGGTGGATGTCTAATTGATATTCAGTTATACAGGCTGCTAAACATCTTAGAAGTGCAGAAAAGTTGACACTCTTTTCATCTAATAAAATTGAACTAAAGATTTGTGATGAGACATAATAATACATCTATTACCTAAAAATGGCTTACATTTATTTGTACACCACCCATGTGGAAGCCATTTCTGCTCATATACAAGTTCTTGATGCAAATGCAATTATATTATTTGTCCCTTGCTCATGTTGACTTAATACTGTACAAATACCATAATCACTAGCATCAAATGTGATGGTACACAACATTTTGGGATTCAAGCACTTTAAAGCTTTAGTGCACTAATGTCGGTTTTAATTTCCTCAAATTGTATTTGTTTTTCTTCATTCCATTCACAATTCCGCATTTTATTAATAACTGTCTCAATTCCTCTGATTTGTCCAAAATGGTTTTAATGAACTTCACATAATATTCGCAAAGACTTAACAATGATAGTATTTATTTTTTGTTATTGGGTGATGGAGCTTTAACAATTGCATCAACAAGAATTGTCTTCGGAAATATTCCTTCACCAGAAATTAGATTATTCAATTTCTGAATGCACATTCCTCGCTTCGCAAAGTTATTTTTTTTCATTTAAAATACATAAGGTCTTTTCAAGTGCCAAGTCGTATTTTGACTCACTGGCACCAACCACTAGATAGTCATCCTGGAAAGGAATTATGCTAGTTGCATCATGGAGCAGGTTATGCATCAACCTGTGAAAAAGTGAGGATGCACATCCCAGATCAAACAGCATTTTTTTAAATCTGTAGGCACCTACAGGGGTAACAAATGAGGTATGGTCATGTGAACTTCTTTCTAACACAATTTGATGGTATGCAATTTTGAATCTATAGTGCTAACCACTTGGCACCATGTAGGTATGTAACATGATTATTAATTTTAGGTAATGTTTGGCAGATAATGGTATATCGCAAACTTCATGTTTTACAGCAGCGCTATTCATTTTGAATTTAATGGCATCCTGAAATCCTTTCAAATGTCCTAATTTGTTATCATTGAGAGCATCTTCATATCTCTGCAAATTACTATATGGACTTAGATACTCCCACCATATACACTTATAGATCAGAACATAGATCAAAATTCATTTTTAGTGTTTTCAAGTGTTCGCTCCATCTTTGGCAGGGCCACTGGAAATATGTGATTGTGTGGCTGCAGCGATTTTGACATAGTTATGGATTACCCGCATTTACCACATATTTCATTATCTGCTGCCTAATGTTCAGATTTTATTTTAAAAATTGTTTCTAGAAGAAACAGTTGAAAAGTTAATGAAAATGAAGCAACACGTGTTGCTGCGCAGTGGAAGGACCTTTGCAAAAGTTAACTGGAAACATTTCTGTTGCTTATTGCTGTGTTGAGTGTTAAATAAACTGGTACTAAGAAGGAGCAACCAATGCCCAGAGAGTCTAACAAATGTATAAAAGACATAACAATGAAGTAATTGTTTCACAAAATATGCATAATTATGCTTTTTACTGTACCCTGCCGCATAATTTGGCCCTCCCCTGCTGCATAATCCCAGTGGCCCTGTTCTTGAGCTACATAAACCTTACAAATGTGTGTCTGCCTTGAAATGAAATTTTAGACTCAAAATAACCATCCAAATTGATGGACTTATTTTTCCACGTAACAACCATTTATTTACGAATACATCCTTGTCAAGGATAGCCATGGGTGACACTGAATCAACCATGTATGTTCAATTTACACATGTGCTTATGATTAGACTTGCAATTTACCATCAAAATCAACTTATCTAAGTTCTCTTCGATTTCTTCAATTTCATCTACCATGAATACTTTACATTTACCATTTGCCTTACAGGCTTTGGCAAAATACCACTTGCGACCGCATTTGTTACATTCTTTGCTATATGCAGGATACCTTTGGTGATTAGATGAAGAATTAAGATGAACATAACCACAGCTGAACATTCCTTGGAATGCTAATTTTTCTTTGTCAAGTCTTATTTTTATTACGCATAGAACAAGTGTTATTTTCTCTTGCATTTTTCTACCAACATCCTAATATTCTCATTCTGAGTTTGAATTAAAACTCTTTGAAGACAGAATATTGTTCTATATCCTTGTCTATGAATATTGTGTCTTGCAACAACAGATCATTACCTGCTAGTAGTCGTTCTTGCACTTGCTTTGTGTAGCTGTGTTCCACAATTTGGTCATGTGTCATCTGGTTTACAAAATTCTCAGATTTTCATGAGGCTAACAGGATATCAAGAGCAGCAGCATATTGGTTGATGGTCTCATAGACATTTTGGTATCTTATTGAAACTTTCCACCTTTCAACAACAATAAGTGGATAATATACAAAAGGATGGTTCAAGAGCAATTCAGCTCCATCATAAATATCAAGTACTTCACCACTCAGACAATGAAACAAAATTTTCTTTGTGACGAGTAAGTCACACCATCAATAGCCATTAAGTAATTGCTGAAGACTCTAAACCAGCTGCTTTTCCTGGTTCCCTGGGAGAATTAAAAAAAATATGGAAGGAGAATTAATACATAGAGCACCTTCCATATTGTAACGTTAAGCAAAATTATAAATGTAGCACAAATGGCATAATGAAAAGAACTAATCATAGTGCAATGGTGGTTGGTGGAATAATGATATGTTCAAATTGTACAAGAAATGTACGCAACACCAGGTAGAGATAGTTGGAGACCACTAATACTGTTAGCTAGATGACTAATATAAAATGATTTTATCACACTGATGTTAGACCATAAATGCCACTTTCCACATTTCAAAGCCTACATATTGCAGGCTAATCCAAATATTGGGCTGATTCCATGTGCATCTTAAATTTCAGATATATATCTTAGAATTCTATGCACATAATTGTTAATGTGCATGTACATGACAGGTTTAATAATGTAAGTGACACTCTTTGTCCTAAGGATGTGTGTGTATGGCAGACTGCTTCACAAAGCCAAAATGCACAAGCATGGTTCTTCACAAGTGTTAGTTGAAACAAAAAGGCCCCTTAAAACCAAAATGAGGCTTGACACGCATAATATATGGCAGGTAACTAAGATACAAAATGTCTGCCAAGATCATAGTGAGGTTTGGTACGCTGTGAGCACGTATTCTCCTTCACCGAGTACACTCACAGGAGCTATGGACAAGTGTACTGTCAAAATGCTGAAAGTTATAATAAAAAAAACACAAAGCTAATCACAGGGATGGTGGTCTAATTATATGTTAAAAATGTATAAGAAATTTACCAAACACTAAATAGTTATAGTTTAAGTCTACTCACACTGTTACCTTCACGACGAATATATAAAATTATTTTATAACTGATGTTTGAGTGTAAATACCACTTTTCACATGTGTCATATAACTGTGTGCAAGCACATAAAAGTTTAAATGCTTACACATCTTAGGTTATTGGCAATTTGTGAAGCCTTCTTATACTCATTCAACGCATGCATATCAAAGGCTAATCCAATAATGCACTGATTCTGTGCGCATCTCAGATTTCTTATATAGTTCTTAGAATTCTATGCACATAATTCTTAATGTGCATGCACAAAGCAGTTTTTTAAAATAATATATGCAACACTCTGCATGCATATCGTGCAATAGATCACAAAGCCAAAACAAGTGTGATTCTTCACAAGTGTTAGTTGAAACAAAATGTGTATGATAAACCGTGGTCGCATTTTCCCATGCTTTCTTTTGAAAACACATCCATGAAGACAGTGTTGCTTTGCTATCTGACAAACTCATTGTAGGTAACGTTGTCACATCAGCATCCGTTCCAGACACCTTCTAATTTCACTAGAAAGTCATGCAGAACAGCTCAGAGGCAAGGCACCAAAACTCATCACATTCACCAAACTTAACACAGCACATCGGTGAGGATCCTGTCTTCATCGCCAAATAATTAAATAATAAGGTAAGAATATAGGAAGCATTTATTTTGAGAAAGAGAGCTGAGAGGCCAGCTGCAGGAATGGACCAACTGTCGCCAACTGCCTACTCACAACTTTATACAGTAGTGACCTCGAATATCGGAAGATTCGGATGTGCAAGGCACAACATTCCTACATTCTAAGTTACATTATTACACACATCCATGTGAGTAAGCCCAGAAATGTTTGTTCTGAGTAAGTTGAATGAATCAAAAGGATCAACATCTACTGTGTTGCCCAAAATATACAGGGGGAAGGGTGCAAGCAAGCATTGCTGATGGATAGCCTGGGGCTTGACACTCAAGACATGGGGCCTGATTTAGATCTTAGTGGGACAGGTCCTACTTTTGCTTTTTCGTCGGTCTTCCCACCTGCCCCCTTGGCGGTATGCCCGCCCCCCCCGATTTAGATGTTGGCTGGGCACTGGAGAGAAAAGGGCTGTGGTCCTGCTGACTGCCCCAGGAATCTTGTAGTACGAAGACAGCGGCACTGCCAGAATCGGCTGGAGGTGGGACTCCAGTCACGATTCCCACCGAGCTGATTATGATGTGCTGGACCAACTATGGTGGGAAGACCTCCTACTTTCAGGTTGGGGAGTGGAAGGAAATGAGGCGATAACGTACCTATTTCCTGCTTCCCACTTCTGTCTCCTTCTTCTACACCTTCGTCCAGGTCCTTCCATTGCTGCACCCACACCACCAAGCCAAACAAGTCCATTGTCGCTGGGACCGAAGGTAAGTCACTTGTACATTTCTTCTATGTATTGTATGGGGAAGTCATTCAGTGTTGGGTTAATGTTGTGCAAGCAGCATGCAAAATGTGACACAAAGGGACATACCACATTTCCTACATATGCATTGCATGCTAACTTGACACAAATGTATTTAGACCCATGAATAAGTTGTACTTAGTCTTCAATGCACCATGACCTTCCTCTGTCGAGAAATCGCAGCCCGTAGACCGCCAGCACAGCGGGAACATCGATGGAGTACTGTCAGCCAGAAGCAAAGACTGCCGCTGCGGCAATCTTCTGCCTATTGCTGCAACATCTAAATACGACAGACAAAAGACCGTTGACTTGGCAGAGTACTTATTACCTCCGCCGCTTTCGGATGGCGGTTAAGACCATAAAGATCTAAATCAGACACATGATCTTAGAATTCTCAGAAACTTACAAGTATGCTGGCATAAAAAACTGTCTGATGGTGTACCATCTGCATTAGAAGAATGTGCATTATAAATGTTACCTAGTTCTCTCCACGTGTTAAAATTCAGGTGAGAAAATTAATGCTTCCATCGCAAACCCATGCATTTAATGCTTCAAATTGTTGAAGCACTACTATTGTAGCAAAGAGCAATAATCACAAACAGAGTCCGGCTATGAATTGTCCTTTTGAGAAGTGGATGGTAGTCTTCTTCCAGTATTTATGGAAATGTTCCTTACTAGGTCCAGCTAGGTCTCAATAATTTAACTCTGAACTCCTCCCTTAGTAGTTGGTGCACAGAGCAGAGAGGCTTAATTTAGGAGTAATGTATAAAGCATTTATCTCTACTAAAACAGGTAAAAAACACAACACAATAAAAATCCCAATTCAATTTATAAAACTAGAGTAAATGTTAATGAACAGATAGACACCAAAACTAAAATCATCGGATGCAGGGTGCCTGAAATATGAATTTTAGAAGTTTTAAACAGTTCTAGAGCCAAAAAGCTGAAAGTGCAAACCACAGGTATCTAGTCACAATAGACTAGGTCAACATCAAAAGTTAAGGCTGACTGTTATGGCGCGTAGGTCGGTTACAGGGATCAGGTTAACCCATGTGGAAAGATTACCTGTGAACTTTGCTATTTTTCTGGAGAAAAGTCCTAGTTAACGAGGTTGTCATCAGGTCGGGCTGTAGGCTGGATCGAAAGATTGGCGGCAGCTGGTTGAAGCGCGAGTCCTTGTTGGGAGCCTTGGCTTCGGCAAGAAGTTTGAGGCACTAACCGTCGAAGGCGGGAAAACTCCAAGCAGGCGAAGTCCAAAGTCAGGGCACAGGAAGGAGTTGTTGGGGTGCTGCTCAGCGTTGGTCCAGGTAAAGTCCTCTACGTTCGGTAGACAGGATCCTAGCAGTGGGGCAAACCAGTAAGTTAAGTCCAACCGGCAGTTCGATGTTTAGGGCTGCGACTCAGTGGCAGTGTGGTGGTAGCCTCTGTTTCTTTTGGTAAAACGTTCAGAAAAAGTTTTTATATTTCCAGTCCTGCAATTTTGAAGGGGGAAAGAGTACACTCTAACACCAGCCAAGGGTCCAGGACCTTTTAGGTACCAATTTAGGTCCAGGGAAAATCCAATTGAAACTGGTCAACTGAGCTCACCGGGGAATTGGGCTTCTTGCAGCTTTTGTGTTTGTTCCTAGATCTTAACAGAAGGCTAGCCAACTAGCCCTTGGAGTCCACTCTTCTGTCCTGGATACAACTGGAAAGCAGGTCCAGCCCTTTGGGTTTCTCTCCACAGATTAAACAGCAGATGCAGTCCTTCTGTCTTTCGCAGGCCTGCAGGTATACTGAAGAAGGTACTGAGGGTGGCACGTTCATGCCAAGTACCAGCTGTGGTGGGGGAAACTCCTAGCAAATCCCTAACCAATGAATTAAAAGTTCCCAGGGTTTACTCAATCCAGTTTTACAGCACTCCCTGTGTGTTTTACTGTAAACTATCCCACAGTTCCCTTCTCTACCTAAAGCCAATATGGCAGGACTTCCCTTGTGGAGAGCTCACTGAGCCCTCAAGGGCTGTGGTTAGTATAATAGGCAAACCCACTCTAAACAAGTCCAGGGGGCAGCTCCTCTCCAATTGGAATTGGCGCCAAGTTAGTTATCAGGAAAATGAAGGTCAGGCCTAGGTGTGAGTAACATTTGCTTGTGACGGGGTAGGCATCTTTTGAAGTAGATTAGATTTCCTGGGCCATCCTGTTAGGGGAAAAGACATCCCCCTACACCCAAGCCTTTTGTCCGTTGTCTGGGAGCAATACACATATCAACCCAGGAGAGCAATTAACAGTCAGGTGATACTGAACACTGGCAGAAAGGCACATTTGGCATAAGAAAGAAAATGGAAATTTTCTAAAAGTTGCATTTTTTAAATTGTAATTTAAGGCATGCCTTAGGCGCCGACGAAGATGGACTCCTGTTAGCAAGGCTCGGTGACGGGCCGGGAGGGTTGTGGCCTCCCCGGAGGTGTCCGTGCCGTATTCTGCACATATTCGGAGACCAGTGGCACCATGGAGCATTGACACTTCGGCAGCAGCCTCTAAGACAAGAGAGGTTGCCGGTAATTGATGTTGATGTGGATTTGTTCCTTTTCCTAAACTCGCACCTGCAATTTTGATTTACTGCTGCTCCATTTTTCCTGCCACACAGAGCGGCGTTTTGATTTACCGCGCATCTCCTCACATTCATGTGAGTTTATTTTTTCCACCAATAAGCCTGGCATTCACCACAATAAAATACTGTGTGTGACAGAATCTGCTTTTCTGCTTATCCCCTGTTTTATTTCCCTCATGGTATTTACACAATGGAATACCTGGTTGCCTAGCTGTAATTTTTGTTTCTGCATTATGTTGCTCTGGCCATGTTCTTTCCCACATAACATTTTAATCTCTTCTACATGGATTGTATTTCTCTCCTTGGATGTTTCTAACTGAGGTAAATTTTCACTTGTTATGGGGAGAACGAAGTCTGTGCATCCCACATCTATTGCTACTCTTCCATCAATACCCCTAGAGGTTTATAATCCTATTAGTATCCTTTCTACAGACATGGAGGATTCTGACTGTAATAATACTCCTCCTTCTATGGGAGCTATGCTACCATCATCAAATATTCCAATTTCAAACGGCAAGCATGCATCTAAAGCGGGAAACATCCTTTACCACGCAACCATTACAACGCGGTATGGTTACATCGTGGTTTTAACAAAGCAAGTCGTTACACCGACTTGCACTGGAGGGCGCTGTAGGATAAGGAATTGTGTGAATTACTTTCCAACACCTTCCCTACTGTACGTAGACTGGAGTTGGAATAGTAATTCACACTATTCCTATGTCCAGCGCCCTCCAACACAAGTCGATGTAATGACTTGCGTTGTTAAAACCACGATGTAACATACCGCGTTGTAATGGTACGCGTTGTTACATCATACATCCATCTAAAGCAAATACTCCTCTTCACTTGTAGCTGGCAAGCACGTTAAAAAAGATCCTCGGGCGTGGCCAACCGTCAGGGGAAATGGCCGCTTCTTGAGGCGGCTCTGTCCGAGCGCCCCGTCTTTGTAAATATCCACCTTACATTGATCCGGCACCTGGTGTATTTTTCCACCGGAATGCAGCGGAAAGGGAGGGTGTTTGAATGAGCGCATCCCCATGAAATTCTGATCTGGGACTCCGAAGAACAAGTCACGGATGCATTTGGCCTGGAGAGGAGCCACTGCCCTTGTTGTGCCGATTCTGCCGCCTGCCGTAGTTTGATTGACGATTCAGGCAGCCTCCTCAATGGCACGGGTCGGTCTTGTACCCCTTAATTTTGGAGTTCCCGCCGGCAGAGCCAACTACGCCATGGCAGGGGGTCGCAACTCTAAAGAAGTGGTGCAGGCTAAACTCAATAAGTATGCGTGGGATGGTGGCCCCAGTGCTAGCCCGAAGGAGGGACCCACCACGCATGACAAGCCGCAGTCGGGTGGGAAAAAGCAAGAACCGACGCTACAGGACATTATGGAATCCATCACGACAGCGCGCACGTCATTGGAATCACGCATTGATGCTGTATCCTCGGAGGTGTCCCTTATCCGGGCAGACATGTGCTTGATGAACACACGTCTGAAGGACGTTGAGATCAAAACGAACTCACTGGTTGAGGACACCTCTGACCTGCAGCGCAAGATGGAGGCCATGCAGACTGACGCTGCAAAACTGGAGGAACAGCTGGACGATTATGAGGGGCGCTCCCGGCGCAACAACGTCTGTATATTGGCGGTGCTAGAGCGGGCTGAGGGGCCATTAGCGGACCTCTTTGTGGAGGAATTAATCACCACCTACCTGAAGCCGACAGGTCTCTCCAACTTCTTTTCTGTCGAAAGGGCGCATCGAGTGCCGGGCGGCCAGCCGAAACCCGGGGCCACCCTGCGGCCCCTGCTGGCTAGGATCTTCAATTTCCGGGACAGAGACGGCATCCTGCAGTGTGCCCGGTCAGCAGCACCGGTGGCATACCAGAACAGTCGCATCACTTTCTTCCCGGACTTCACCCTCAAGGTGCAACATCAGCGACGCAGTTTCCTGGATGTGAAAAGGGCACTTTGTGAGCTGGAACTGAAATATGCCATGCTCTTCCCCGCCAAGCTGACGGTTGAATCAAAGGGGAGGGCCTGGTTTTTCACTACACCTGAGGAGGCCTGGGTCTGGCTCAACGGATGACATACGGCAGGCCCGAGGAACAACCGCGTCCGGAGAGAGAGACTGGAGGAAGGCACTGGCGTATCTGGCAGAAGCACCCCGCCTGAAGAGCAGGATGCGGCGACTGGAGGGCCGAAGTGACTGGTCTGTATGTTAGTTCAATAGGTGGGGTGGGTTTCTTCTGCATCTGGGGTGGCTCAGAGCAATGGCTCCCCCCCCCCCCAGTACTGCGGACCAGGTAATTGAACTGCGATTAGGTTTCGCTGGGGACTTTTCTACAAAAGACTTAATGTGACTTTCCATTGGTTCCAGGACCTCCTGTACGGGTCCCACGATGTCGATAGGCACTCTGCTTGTTTGGGTGGGTGGGAGGTTCTAACACCGCTAAGCAGGGAGGCAGGGAGGGGGGTTTCGGGGGTTGTTTCTTGGGTTGGGGGGATTGTTTCTATGTGTATTGTATTTTTCTTGTTGAACAGAGATGACACATCTGGTAGATCTCACATAAGGGCAGATACAGGTTCCTCTTCTTTGTGGTACACGTTGATGATTGGTTCATGGAGCCCGGGACAGGCTCCCTCCAGGGACTGTTCTGGGTGGTATCCTCCGGACCTTAATGTTCCTCTAGAAAGGAGTGATGGGCACGGCGACCAGACAAAAGCTTAAATTACTGTCATGGAACGTCAATAGGTTGGGCGATAAAATCAAATGGGGTGTGGTTCTCCAATTTTTAAAGCGCCATGCTCCGGATGTCATATTCTTATAAGAGACCCACTTGCTAGGTAATGCATGAAAGGCCCTGTCCCGCTGGGGTTTCCACTTAGCGGCCCACTCAGCTTTCGGCTCTGGCTCCTGGGGTGGGCATCCTGGTCCGGAAAGCGTTCCCCCTAACTGTTGCATCGGTTTGAACCGACGCTCTGGGCAGATTTGTAGCCATCACTGGGACTAGGGAAGGGTGCACACTCAATCTTGTCTCAGTCTATATACCACCGGGCTTGCACACCCAAGCCTTTATAGACCTCTGTGATCTCCTTCTCGGCTTACCAGACGATAGATTATTGGTTGGGGGGACTTTAATTCTATTGTCTCTGATTCACTCGATCGTTGGCCCCGAAATGAATTGCCGCTCTCCCGCAAGCGGATTCATAGCTTTATTGGCGCAATGGGCCTTGTTGATATATGGAGGGGCTTACACCCGACCGATCTTCAATACACTTATTTATCGGGCCTCACAGTAGCATGTCCCGGATAGACTACGTGCTGACGCTAGCCCACCAACTCCACGCTGTTAAAGACATACAACATCTGGCCAGGGGGATCTCTGACCACTCACCCATTCTATGTCACCTGGAGGTGGGTGAGCCCACGGTTGGCCATGTGGCACAGATCAACTCCTGGTATCTCATAAACCCCTCCACCAGGGACAAGGTCCTGAGCGAGATAGATCTTTATTTTCAGAAAAACAAGGGTTCAGTTGACTCGTCGACTGTACTATGGGAGGCCTATAAGATGGTTATACGGGGGTGGTCTTGGCACAGATCGCCGGACAGCGGAAGTAAAGGGTGGCCGCCATGGCGCGCGTGGAGGAGGAGATCCTTTACTTGGAAAATGCAATCCAGATACCTGACTCGGTAGACGTGCACCAGAAACTCCGCATAAAGGTTAAGGAATTCTCTGACTTAGCTACAGAGACCGCTAAAACACACCACCAGGCCACGCTCAGTAAGATCTACGATGTGGGAGACAAGGCAGGTAAATTACTGGCCTGGTTGGATCACAGGGACAGGGCCCAGCGCGTTGTGGTAGAGTTGGAAACTGACTCTCCTCCCCGTCTTACCGCACCACAAGACATTGCAGATGCTTTTGGCCAATATTACCAGTCGCTCTACACGTCCCGCACGACACACTCTGAGGCAGAAGCCGCTTCTCTCCTCCGTGATATCTGGATGCCACTCCTTACCGAGGAGGAATGCTCCAACCTAGATCTCGATATTACAGTGGCGGAAGTCGAAAAAGCCATCCATGACCTGCGGGGAGGGAAAGCTTCGGGTCCGAATGGGATCCCTATTGAGTTGTTTGAAATTACAGTGAGCAGGAATGTGCCCTTTCTTGCCGCCATGTTTCGGGAAAGTAAAGAAAGGGGTATCCTACCTGAGGATCAGAGGCTGGCAAACATCGTCGTCATTTCTAAAGCGGGCAAGCCTGCCAATAAATGCTCATCCTATAGGCCCATCTCATTGCTTAACTGCGAAGCAAAGATCTTGGCAAAGATTCTTGCCACTCGCTTGCTCGGGGTCCTCGCCCGCCTGGTCCATCCTGACCAATCGGGGTTTATGCCTGCGAGAAATACCTCTCTTAACCTGCGCAGGCTTCACGGAGTTCTGGGCCGGGTGAAAACACTTAGGGAGGACGCGGTTGTGGTGTCCCTGGATGCTGCATCAGCTTTTGACACCATCGAGTGGCCTTATTTGTTTGCCGTACTCTGCAAATTGGGGTTTGGGTCCGAATTTATTGACTGGATGCGGCTTCTCTACTGCCAACCGCTTGCACAAGTGGTTGTTAACAACAGGAAATCCCCGTTTTCATTCTCGGAAGAGGTACCCGACAGGGCTGTCCTCTCTCACCGCTTCTTTTTGCGCTGGCCCTGGAGCCCTTGGCGACTTGGGTCCGTGTGGACCCCGCTATCCGGGGCCTTCGGTGAATGCACGGCTGGGAGGACCGCATTTCATTATATGCGGCTGATATCTTGCTTTATTTGGCCTCCCCGGCAGCGGCCCTCAGTGTGGTCCTGGACATATTCTGCGTGTTTGGCAAGGTTGCAGGATATATGATCAACTGGTCTAAGTCAGTGCTTTATGTCCTTTATGGCAAGCGGCCCTCACTTCCTCGGGGCTGCCAACTAGCAGAAGTGGCTGCTGGCTTCAAATATTTGGGAATTTGGCTCTCTAAAGACCTTTCCAGATCCTACGAGGCTAACCTCCTCCCGCCTCTAGCGTGTCTTAAAGCTGACGTCCAGCACTGGAAATCGCTCCCATTGACTCTCTTGGGGCGCGCAGTCCTGTTCAATATGATGTTCCTTCCCAGACTTTTATATGCACTACAGAACACCCCGCTCCTGGTCTCCGCTACATATTTCAGGAACCTCCATAGTGTGGTTCGAGATCTCCTGTGGGAGGGCAGGCCACCACGTATCGCCACCCATAAACTCACGCTAGGTTGGTTCGATGGGGGTATAGGGCTCCCGAATATCAAGAAATATTACTGGACGGTGCAACTCGCAGCCATTAATCAATGTACCTATAGATCACTGGATGACCCGGCCTTTCAAATTGACAGATGGCTCCTCCCGAGGGGTAGCTTCGGAGGCGCGATATATGCACGACCTTTGCGGCCTGCCCTGACTAGCCCGACTGGACACGCAGTTGCTATATGAAAGGCGGCCAATAGAAGTCTGGGCTGGGAGGGTAGACTCACACAAGCCACGCCACTCTGGCACAGTGAAAAACCGGGTAGGCTGACCCGCTCGAAGGGCTTTGATAAATGGGACCTCATAGGCATCTCCAGGGTGGGCGATCTATGGAAATCGGTGGATGTGGTGCCCTTTTCCCGACTGCAGTAGGAATGCGAACTCTCTCAGTCTGAGTACTTTAGATATCTTTAGATCAGACATACCCTGCTTGCGGTTCTCCCGTAAGGTAGCGATCTTCCTGACTCCTCCCCACTTGAAGATAGGATACTCGACGGAGAACTGCCAGACAAAGCCATATCCCTCATTTATAAAAAGCTCATTAACAATATGGCAGATCCTCTGGCCAGCCTGCGTGCCAAATGGGACCATGATGTCGCAGGGCTGGATAACGAGGAATGGCG
Source organism: Triturus cristatus (assembly GCF_964204655.1). Taxonomy (NCBI): domain Eukaryota; kingdom Metazoa; phylum Chordata; class Amphibia; order Caudata; family Salamandridae; genus Triturus; species Triturus cristatus. Next base: position 719,486,511 of record NC_140589.1, read on the forward strand.
GGCGGCGGTGGCTTCCCCTCGTGAAGTGGCCATTTGCTCCTGGCTCCGACTGGTCCAACTTAAAATACTTCATAAACCTACCTGTCAGGGCCTTTTCTAGCTCGCATGGGTTACATCCCGGAGGGCGGCTGTGTACGGCAATGTGGGCAGGAGGGCACATTTATTCATATTCTCTGGGAATGTGATGTGCGTCAGGGGTACTGGGAGCGTGTGGCAGGTCGAATGGAGGAAACACTAAGACAAAAGATCCACTGTAACATAAAGTTAGCATTGTTGAATATTTGGGATCCCATGGACTTGAACTCCAGGAAGCGACTGTGGGTTACACTTGGGCTATTGATCGCTAAGAGGAACATTGCACGGCTTTGGCGGGCACCAAATCCGCCAACAATAGCGGATTGGTCCAATGATATGGACTGGTGCATGGTGACAGAAAAATCTATCTATGAAGCGAGGGGGTGCCCAAGCAAATGGACATATATCTGGGGACAGTGGAACACCTACAGAGGGGAGATTTGTGCGCCGCCAATAGTAAGAGAAGAAGTTACGGAGGGACTTGATGTCACATAACAAATATTGCCATCCAGATACTGCAATATGTGCACCAGGAGGGGGTAATGACTGTGTATCGTGTGAGTTTCCTTGATTACCAGAGCCTTGATCATGTAACATGCTTTTTTTTCTTCAATAAAAGGTTATAAAAAAAAAAAATCCTCCATCACCAGTCACTTCTCCTACTACTTCCGTGGACATGCTCCTTGAGGAGATCCGAGCACTTTGACCTTGTATGGAGGAAACCAATAAACGTCTTCAAAAATAGAGGATAAATGGGTGTGCATGGAAAATAAAATAGCGTATATGGAACAAAGTGTAGAATCTTTTCAAGCCGTGGCGGTCAAGGTTCCCCCCATGCAATTGGAAATTGTTCATCTCAAAAAACAAGTGGAAAATCTTGAAAATCTAAACAGGTGCAACAACCTCCGGATTCATGGATTGGCAGATGGCTTGGAGGGTCCAGATCCTATTGCATTCTTCAGGTCTTGTCTTCCAAAGATTCTTGATCTACCGATCACCCCGACTCTGGACATTCAAAGAGCTGATCGCCTAGGTCGTGAACCACGTGCCTCATCTTCAGCTACTAAACCAAGAGGGGTTATCATCTACTTTTTGGAGTATACTGATCTATTGAAAGTTATTCAAGCAGCCAGGCTTAAGGGTTGAATATCTTGGCAGGGTTCCACTCTTTTCTTCTCCCAAGATTATGCTAAGGAAACAGCTGATAGGAGGAAAACGTTTTTGGACATCAGACCTGCTCTTCGCAATCTGAATGCTCGTTTTGTTCTCTTCCACCCCTGCTTGTGTAAAGTGAATTATAAAAACAAAACTACGACTTTTGATAATCCTTCGGTGTTACAACAGTTTTTAGTGAATTGCAGGGAAGAAGAAATGGATATATAACCAGACTTTCAAGTGTCTGATTTTGTTGTCATATGTTATTGTAGTTTGATAACTCTGGGTCTGTTATAAGTACATAGTGTGAGTATGGTCATTAACTGTTACTCATTTATTCTGTCTTGTCTTTCCTTTTATCAGGTGGGGTCTTCATATTTGATCATTATTCTCTCAACCCATGTGACTGGCATACCCTTCCCTCCCGATCCGTCTTGGTCTTCCTTATGTGGTGTCACCACACCCATTTAATCCCTGTATTTTTTGATATGTCAATTTATTTCTTACTTGACTGGTTCTTCTTTTTCTCGTTTACTATTTCCTTTTTGCTCTCCTTTCTTTTTTCTGTCTCTCTTCTGACAATCTATATGTATCACAATATCATTTATGTCTCTTTCGTATCTCTTACATACTTCTCTTCTTATGCATATTTTTATATTTGCTTTTCACTCTTTCTATACTCCTAACCATGTGTTGTTATATACATGCTATTCAATTTTGTTGGTGTATTGCAAATGGTTTTTCGATGATGTTTATTGCATTTACGATTTTAATATGTCTAAACCACTGTTGCTCTTTATCTCAAAGGTATATTCGTGCTACTACACTATAGATGACTTTAAGACTTATTTCTTGGAATGTTGAGGGTTTGGGTGCTCCTATAAAACGTCAGAGAGTTTTAACACATCTTTCTCATTTAAAATGTGATATAGCCTTGCTGCAGGAAATTCACATTCTGGACAAAGAAATATCTAAACTCAAACGGCAATGGGTGGGCCATGTTTTTACTTCTTCCAGAAATGGGAAACGTAATGGTGTAGCTATCTTATGCCATAAACGGTTCAATGTACAAGTAATCACACAAGACACAGATACGATGGGTAGGTAAGCGCCGCGATACTGAGGCTGCTCATGTTAGAATTTATATGCTGCTACTAGCGCAAGTATAGCGCTTTTTAAATGCGAAAATAATTAATTAATTCGCACCTTTTAAAATTTTCTTTTTTTTTTCGAAGGGTCCCGTTTTTCTGGTGGGGTTTGAATTAGGTTACACCCACACTCTAATTGGAGATTGCACCGCTGTTGAGCGGGTCTTTAGCTGCTTTCTTGGGCTCTTGGGGCGGGAGCCATCTTGGGGGAGGAAGCGCCGCTTTGGGACGCCATTGTGGTTGACAGCCTAGTTGCTGCCTGGCCACCTTGCACGCTCGAGGCTACTTAAGCTGGAAAGCACAGGGCTTCTTCTTGCTAGGTAAGCGCCGCGATACTGAGGCTGCTCATGTTAGAATTTATATGCTGCTACTAGCGCAAGTATAGCGCTTTTTAAATGCGAAAATAATTAATTAATTTGCACCTTTTAAAATTTTCTTTTTTTTTTTCGAAGGGTCCCGTTTTTCTGGTGGGGTTTGAATTAGGTTACACCCACACTCTAATTGGAGATTGCACCGCTGTTGAGCGGGTCTTTAGCTGCTTTCTTGGGCTCTTGGGGCGGGAGCCATCTTGGGGGAGGAAGCGCCGCTTTGGGACGCCATTGTGGTTGACAGCCTAGTTGCTGCCTGGCCACCTTGCACGCTCGAGGCTACTTAACCCTGCCACCATGCAGGCGCGCAGCGTATGCGCGCAGCGGGGGCGCGCCGGAGGCTCGCCAGAGGCAAGCCCATCTGTGCCCATCAGGGACCAGACGGGACCCGGGGCCACGACCCCTGGTTCTCGCTGGGTATATACCAGAGGTGAGTTGGAGTCTCTGAACACCTGCAATTTTGTTATTAGCCCAGATTGTGTTGATATTCTTGTGCGTGAGAGACTCTTGTCCGCCCCCACTCCCCAGCCGGGTCGTAAGGTCATGAGTCAGGTCCGCGGCCTACGCTTTGGCCTCCTTAACACACGCTCCCTGCAACGACATAATTTAGAGGTGTTTACTCTTCTTGAGGAAGGAGAACTAGATCTCCTGGGACTCACCGAGACATGGTTAGAGGATTCCTCTATGCCGGATCTCGTCGCCTCCCTACCATCCGACTTTTCGGCATTTTCCTACAATAGATCTGGAGCCAAGAGGGGGGGAGGTGTTGCCCTCCTATACAACTCTCACCTATTGGCTGAAAGGGTCTTGACGGAAAATTTGGCAGGCGCGGAAGTGATGGGCGTTAAGTTGCAATCAGGAACGGATTGTCTGCTGATTCTGTTAGTCTATCGCCCTCCGTGGACCTCGCCTGATTTCCCTGACTTGTTCATAAGATTGGCCCAGGACATTCGCTCAAGATATGACAAGGTAATGATAATGGGGGATTTTAACTACCATTGGGAGAAGGTCCCAAAAGATGGTCAGGCGTTACAGATCGACGAGGCGCTAACCTCACTAGATCTGGTTCAGCAAGTACGAGGTCCAACACATGCTAAGGGACACACCCTAGACTTGGTGTGGACGACAGCTCCTGTCCAGGACATGGCTGCGGCTCTGCCATGCGCATGGTCTGACCATTACTTGGTGAGAGGCAAGGTTTTGGCGGACAGACCGAAAACAACAACCAAAGGAGGATGGAAGGCAGTTAGGAAGTGGAATAAGCTTGATGGGGATAAAATGATAAATTTACTTCGCACCAACCCCCCTGCCAACAATTGCCCCCTCAACCCAGAGGCCCTCTGTGGGGCACTCCTGGACAAACTTCAGAATACCATAGACAAAGTTGCACCAGTCTGTAGGGTGAACCGTACGGATAGGAAACGAGGGGCCCCGTGGTATAATGACCTACTCAGAGCTCAGAAACGTGGGCTACGCAAACTGGAAAGAACCTGGCGGAAAAACTATAGCCCGGACTCTCGTAGTAACTATCTACGGGCTCTCGCTGATTACAAGCAAGCGATTATAGCCAGGAAGTCCGAGTTCTACGAGGTGAGGATCTCTACGGCCACGAACCCTCAGAAAGAAGTCTTCCGAGTCCTCACGGAGCTCAGGAAGAACAAGGAACAGCCCCCGGACTTTAGTCAGGAGGACTGTCAGAAGTTCCAGGATTTCTTCACCAACAAAGTTATTGATTTGGTCACTGAAATTACGGCAACCCCGCAAATTGACTGTCCACCGGTGGATATCCCAGCCATACCACCAATTACAATTCCGCTCTCTAATCTATCCTTGATTACAAAGGAGAGCTTAGTTTCCCTCTCGGGACGGGTCAAGTCCGGCTCTAGGGCGGATCCATGTCCACCTGAAGTCTTCAAACTCGCACTCCCGGGCATTGAGGACGACGTGCTGAGTCTCTTGAACCTCTCTCTACAAACTGGTCAAGTGCCATCTGCCTTCAAGGAAGCCCGTCTGATTCCCTTGCTAAAAAAACCGGGGGCAGACGCAAAATGCCTGAAGAACTTCAGACCAATTTCCCAGTTACCATTCCTGGCGAAGGTCCTGGAGCAGCATGTCCTTATCACCCTTTCAGAACATCTGGAAAGCAACACGCTGCTAGAGCCGAATCAAGCAGGCTTCCGTGCGAATCACAGCACGGAGCTGGTTATGTTGTCAATCGTAGACGAACTTAGGAACAGAGCGGACAAGAAAATCCCGGGGGCCCTGGTGCTGTTGGACCTCTCCGCGGCATTTGATACCGTGTGTCATGAACAACTACTGTCGCGGATGAGGGACTTCGGCATTCAGGGCATAGCACTGGCATGGTTCACATCCTTCCTTCAAGGGAGGGTGCAGAAAGTGCAATTAGGTGACATGCTCTCTACCGCAACCTCGATCACTTGCGGAGTCCCACAAGGGACCGCTCTGTCACCCCTATTGTTCAACATATACCTACAGCCTTTGATTCGAATGCTTAATCAAATGGACTGTCAGGTATATAACTACGCAGACGACACCCAGATTATCATCCAGCTGGAGGATAGCCAGAATGCTTTTACCAGATTGCAAAATATCCTGAGAAGTACAGCTAACTGGATGTCCGGCAACTCCCTAAAAATCAATCCGGACAAAACCGAGGTGTTGCCGATTACCATCGCTGGCAACCCTTGGTGTGACCGTTTCTGGCCTGGGGAGTTGGGCACGCCTCCAGAACCGGCTGAGGTGGTTAAGAGCCTGGGCATCCAGGTGGACAGCAAGCTGTCCATGAAAAAGCAAGTCACAGCTGTGGTGGGCTGTTGCGTCGGCCTCCTTCGCCAACTCAGGAAAGTTTCCCCGCTGCTCTCTTTTTCCACCCTAAGGAGCGCGGTCTCTGCAATGATTTTGGCTAGGTTGGACTATGGCAATTCATTGTATATAGGCCTCCCACAGGGCCTTTTAAACAGAATGCAGACGGTCATGAACGATGCTGCCAGGCTCATTTTTAAGAAGTCGAGGAGTACCCAGGCATCCCCCCTCCTGCGGGAACTCCATTGGTTGCCAGTCAGGCAGAGGCTAATGTTCAAGGGGCTCTGCATTGTACACAAAGCGCTTCATGGCAGAGCACCCACCTATCTGAAATCTCGCCTGTCCCTTTACAAACCAGGGAGGGTGCTTAGATCTGCTGATTCCATATATTTGGTTCAGCCACGCTGTAGACTGACCACTGTGGGTGGGCGTGCTTTTTCACATACTTTGCCAGCTATGTGGAATAAACTACCGCTGAAACTCCGCAATGAAAAGAAACTAATGCCCTTCCGCAAGCAATTAAAAACTGTGCTTTTCCAGCAAGCGTGGGGTGGCCGCTAAATTTTTAATTTGATGCATCTTTTTATTGTGTAGCTGATCCTAACAAAGCGCTTAGAGACCCCTGGGTTATAGTGCGCTATACAAGTCACAAGAAATAAATAAATAAATAGATGGGTTTCTATTTCATTGATAATCAATAAAATACCCATGACAATTTTTAACCTTTATGCACCCACTTCACCAGATAACACCTTTTAGCCTGACATCTTATCTTACAAAGATGATTTTTTAGTAGTTGGGGAGGAGTGTAACATGGTCTTTGTTCCCATCATTGATCGGAACTCTAAATCTAACTTCACTGCATCCCGCATGCATTCTCAATTCACATCTGTTATCCATCATAGATCTTTAGTAAATGCTTGGACATTATGTAATCCTACACTTTTAGAATACACATTTTTCTCACCTGTACACCTCACCCAATCTCGACTGGACTATCTGTTCTTTTCTAAATCTCTTACGCAACACGTTACTAGCGCAAGTATAGGTTCCATATTAATTTTGGATCATGTTCCAGTTATTTTAGACTTGGATCTTTTTCCACCTACTCAAGGAGTTAGAAGGTGGAGACCCCAAATTCACTCAATGTTTTGAATCGTTTGCCAATTCTTTTTTTTCTTGAAAATGAGAACCCAACAATTTCTCTTCAGGTTATATGGGATACTTTTAACGCTGCCTCTTGAGACTTTATCATCTCTTTTGTGTCCCGTAAAAGGAAAGCATCTTTCAATCAACTGAAGACACTTACAGTTCGTATTAAACACCTAGAAAAAGCTTAGCTTCAAGGTAATTCTAAAACATGTTTAGAGGAGCTTAATAAATCCCCAAATTCACCTTTAACAAATTATCTACAGAAAGTGCTAACTCATTACTGCTTAAATCCTCCGCCATATACTACGGTGGTCGAAATAAAGCTGGAAAATTGCTAACAAATTATCTAAAAGTTAAAAAAAGAACGCACTAAGATTCAATCTATCCTCACCTCTTCCAATAATATGGCCTATAAAAACTAAGACATTTTAAAGGAATGTACAAATTTCTTTCAGAAGCTTTATACTCCAGAATCTCCCATATCTCAAGAATATACTCTTAAGTATTTGTCTTCGATTAACCCTCCTTCTCTAAACTACTCCATTCCCAAATTACATCAACTCTTTCTCTCCTTTATCTTTTCTCACAAGTCTAGTGGCTCTTTTCTCGATGCCTTAATTTGTCTAATTTCTAAAGACAACAAAGACCATACATTGTGTAAAAACTACAGGCCTATCTCTTTAATTAATGTAGTCTATAAAATATTTGCCAAAATGTTAGCTCTCCGTTTAGAACCCCTATTACCTCAATTGATTGGTCATGAAAAATGCAGTTTTATAAATGGGGGACATATCTCTGATAATACTCGTCTATTTTGTAATGCCCTTAGGAAATCAACCTCCTATAAACATTCTCTAGCCACTATCTCTTTAGACGCAGAGAAGGCTTTCGATCGAGTTAGCTGGGCTTTTATGTTTTCTGCTCTATCCTGGTTTGGTTTTGGCCCTACTTTTATTAATGATGTCTCTTTGTTATATTTCTCTCTTACATCAGCTATTTTAGTTAACAGCCTTCTCTCTTCATCTTTTTCCCTTTATTGAGGGGTTCGACAAGGATGTCCTCTTTCTCCTCTTCTCTTTCTTCCCGCTCTTGAACCCTTTTTGATCAAGATTCGTTTAAAAACCCAAATTAAAGGTTTTCATTATGGTAATAATCAGTTGAAACTTTCTGCTTATGCCAATGGCATTCTATTATTTATGTCACATCCACAAACTTTGTTATCAACTTTCTTATCAGAGGTGGAACTTTTAGCATCAGTCTCGGGCTATAAATTGAATCCAGACAAGTGTGAAATTCTTCCATTAAACAAGTTATGTTTTCATGCGGATTTTGCCTCTTCTCAATTCCACCGGAGTCCACCTAAAATCAAATATCTTGGTTTATGGTTTACTCCATCTATTAAAGAAACTGTTTCTCTTAACTTTAAGGAATTACATACAACATTGAGCTCGCTTACATCCCAATGGAATCTTCTATTTTTGTCTTGGTGGGGTCACGTAGAAACTATAAAGATGATGCTAGTACCTATAATACTTTTTATATCTCTAACATTCTTGTAAATTTACCTCATTCTCAATATAAGTTATTTTATTCAACCTTGTCTAAATTCCTGTGGAATAACAAGAAAGATCGTATGTCTATTCATAAACTTAAAAATCCCAAACATTTAGGCGGAGTAAATTTTCCAGACTTTCATTCCTATCATACAGCTTTTTCCCTTGAACAATCTTCTTTGTTATTACAAGATGACGATGTACTCAACCTTCCCTTGTGGATTAATATTTAAAAATTCTTTGTTTATCCATTCCCTTTTACAGAATGTATAACTCTTACACATAGACCCCAATTTGTATCTCTTCTTATTCTTAATAACACTTGTAAAATTTTACACTCTATTATTACTTCTTACCAAGACCCAAAAGAACAGTTTTTTAAATATTCTATTTGGTAAAATAAATCCCTCAAGATTAATAACAAATTTATCTTTTGGAAAGCTGGTGCATACTAGAGGTCTTTGTTGAGTTTATCAACTTTTTCATGAGAATAAATGTATTTCTTTTCCTTCAGCTCAAGCACATTTCTCTTTATCTAATTCCTATGAATCTCAATATTCTTCTTTAATTTCTTTAATTCAATCGACGTACTATCAACTTTTGTCGGTCCCTACTGCTACATCTCCTAGTAGTAATATATGTTGACATCTAACTAGTTCTCCTTCGGCATCTCAATTATATAAACAGATAGCCTCCCCTCCGGATACTCGATCCAAAACAGACGTGGAATTATCTTGGTAAGTTGATCTCCAGACCTCCTTTTCTATTTCTGTTTGGAACAAAAACTGGACTAAAATAAGGAAACCTTCTAGAGCAGCTAATACTACTCAGTCTTTCTTCTTCATCTATAATAGGCTTATGTACACTTCCCTTTCCACATATAAGATGAACTCCACTCTCTCCTCTTCCTGTTGGACATGCAATGCTGTTTCAGCAAACTTGAAACATATGCTGTTTGAATGTTCTCATGCCTACAACGTTTGGTTGCAGGTTTGGCAACAAATCAATATCTTTCACACACAAATCCCTTTTCATTTTATTAATCTGTTCCTTGGTAGTATTTATAAAGATTGGGCTACACAATCCAATAATTTTAACATAATTGATTTACTCTTGGTAGTTGCTTTTAAACAGATTACTAAGGCATGGAAGGATGGTATTACAATATCTTTCCAGGCCTGGTGGTATGGAGTCTGTTACAATCACAAACTAGACAGAGCATTTGTTATTCCAGTGTCCCTTGCTATCAAACATGATCTTTTATGGTTACCCTTCACCAATTTTTTAGACATATCTGCAAACAAGACAGGTCTTCATGCTCCCCGATTGAAGAAGTGCCTAATCCCCCATGAATTGCGTTTTGTATGGTTTTTATGATATTTAGCAATTGATTTTCCATTTCTTCTTACTCTCTGTTATTTTATTATCATAATACAGTGGTTAGATAAAAGTTAAATATGTACGATTGTTACTTTTCTTTCTTATTTTTTTATATGCTTCATCTACCAACTTAATAATTCTTATATATGGATTTTATCTTGTATGTATTACATTGTATTTTTTCTATTATAAATAAAATATTTTCTTAAAACTAAAATTGTAATTTAAAATCTGCTCTGACCATTACATTCAATTTTAAATTACTATTAATTTGAGTTCTTGAATAATGGTTCTAGTTATTCCAAACTCATGAAAAAGGGGGTATTTTCTTACAGCCCTCCTTCATTAAGATATTTCTGCAGAATCCACAGGCAATTGCCGACATAATTGCTATGGCCTGTGGATCTTCAAAATGAAGGCTCAGTCTGGTTGCATCTAAATCAAAGAAGGTGAGCTGTGCCATGTACAATCCTCACCCCCAAAGAAGCAGGAGCCGTACAAATGTTGTTCTCATTGCGGTTTCAAGACATCATCCTTTGCTGGTTGTCCAGGTATCATTGATTGTGGGCTTAAGTGCCACTTGAGATATATGTGTGACCAGCCAAAAATAGAGTAAAAATGTCCATCAATCATGCATCACCTAACTAATCCACAAAACGTGAACAGAATGCAACAAAGCAGAGAGCCAAATCAAGTTACTGTGCCAGTGTAATGACTACAGTGAGTCAGTCAAGATGCAGTTCCCCCCTCTTGAACATACTGATGTGACTTATATGCCACTCAAAATATTGTTTTGACTGAACATGATATACCTCATGCTGGACAGTCGGATACAGAATGTAATTATTTCATTCCTGGTTGACACCTGTGCTGCCATAGATGTCTTAGCATAGATATGAAAACAGTGGTACGCTTGGAACTCATTTCAAAACAAAAACAAATTGGCAGTAGAATAACTACATATACTCAATGTATGGGAATAAAGATATTGTGTAGCTTTAGGAGCAAAGAGTACATTAAACAAGAAGCAATGAAAATTATTCTTGTAGTATTATCCATATTTCAGGTGCAAATATATACAAAGACAAAAACAAGTGACAAGTGCATTGTGTCTTCAGTGATAACATAAAGAAGAAAATAGTGAACGCAAGTGAAGTCTTAGAATGTGTTATAATATAGAGTACACAACTTCACTCTTTTTCTTAGCCACGTATACATGCTTCGGCATCCAATCAATACGTTTGTGTTCATGTAATGACAATGTTTCGGGCTTGTTTAAAATACATGGGACAATATCAGGAGAAGCGATACTGGGACAATGAACTAGGAGAATCATAGGGAGAATAACGTTAATCAATGTATCAATGGACAGAAAATGAAGGCTATTACAGGTGATGGAAAATACCTTAGTCTGAGCAGCCACAAGCTTCAATCCGTGGTCTTGGGAGGAGCATAAAAAATGTGAGATCCATGGTCATTGGAAGTGCCTCATGAGGGTGACCATATAGGTATATCCCATATTGTATGTAAGTCACCTATATAAGGATTAGGATCAGTGGAGCACCAAGGGTGAGGATTATAGAGGTATTACTCAAATGAGTCACGTATAATAGACCTGCTGGTAAAGGTTAGATGTTAGCGTTGCTGATGTCAATGTAGTTAATAATATTCTAATTATTAACCAGAAATGAACTCAGCCATAGATCAATAGAATTACAGTCTACCTCATAGCACACTGTTGTTCCGGGGGTCTGCTATACTAACATAGAGGAGCTACAGTTCCACTTGCAGCTACTCAGGGAAGAGTCCTCAATTGGGTCAGATAACAAGACAGCTGATCGTGACTGTCTTGAGAAAAGATCCTGTTTTGTAAATGCTAATGCAGGGGGACACAGCCTGATAAGAGCGGGCAAACCTGGGACTTGGCCCTGGGGATGCAGCAGAGACCAGTGCAATAGCCATTGTCTGAGTGAATCCTGAGTGTCTGCAGGCAGCAGAGCAGATAGAAATGTCTGCATCTCAGATTGAGACTTAGCCCACATAATAGTCTACGGTGGAGTTTAAACTGCAACAGCGGTACATGTAATTACAGGTGTCATCTGTATTAATTTAGAGAATACATCAAGCTGAGGAATCTCAACCTGTAATGAAAGAATTATGTGTAGGTGTTAGTAGCATGTTAGAAGAACAAAATAGAGAAAAGACTGTTGCATACTCAGAGAAAGCATCTCAAAGGAACAATGTCTGTCCATTAATTCTACAGCTTAGTAGACGAAACTCATTCATACTAGTACATAACCATGAATCATGGGGATATTCACATATCCAAAGACGCATGCTAAAAAAAGCAGTTGCTACTAAACACAGTGGTGCAGAACATGTTGTCTGGTTATGAGTCATATACATCAAAAGCAAATCAAGTTAAAATCAATTTAGCAAAGTAGCAAAACATATGACTCATCATTATAATGGTGATATTGAGCATGGTGTGTTTCACATAAACATATTCACTGTACAGAATATGGTAAAGTCATATGCATCAACACTTGAGTAGTATACTCTAGTCATTATAGAGGGTATGATTCAGCAGGGAGCAGCTCCCCTTAATATTTGGCATTATTTCAATTCCTGTGGCGTGTCCACATTCGTAGCATTACAAATCACATGAAGAAATGAGGACTTGCCATTCTTCTATCGTGTTGAGGTCTCTCTCAGTCAAATTGCAGCGGTGAACTCATTGACATTCTAGGTATTGTAGAATGGCTCCATGTTTACCCCCTCTCCCAGGGAGAAAAGCCATATCAATGGCCTGCCACTTAATGTCATCTGCAGTGTGATTCATTTCAATGAAATGGGTCAACAGTGAAGCATTAGGTACCTAGCATCTAATCCTGTTCTTATTCTCCCCTATTCGAATTTCACTTATTGTGTGGTCTCTCCGATGTAGATCAGTTTGCAAGGGCACCATATGCAGTAAACTACTTTTGTTAAGTTACAATTTGTGAATGGTTTTGGTCATATCGCATGAACAAAGTTCTTGGTATTGCATGTAATTTGGCAGGCAATACAGTTAGAATATTTGTAATGGCCCAAAACAGGAGCTAGGCCCCAGGTGGTCTCTAGTGTGTGCTTACATTGTGTTTTTTACATGTAGAATCTGCCACATGGGGCCATATGTAGGTAGGCTGTGTTTTGCGATTCTCTAATTGCAATTTTTAGGGAATCGCAATTAGAGAATAGCAAAACGCTATGTAGGTAGGATTAGCAATTTTTTTGGCGAATCCCACCTATTCCTTATTTGCGATTCTCTAATTGAGAATCGCAAATAAGGAATACCTTGCCATTCATTCCTATGGGCTAAAAGGCCCATAGGAATGAATAGGAAGACATTCTCAATTTGCGATTCTCAATTAGAGAATCGCAAATTGAGAATGCAATTTCAAGGGTGCAAGGGTGTCAACATGACACCCTTTTGCACCCCTGTAATGAGCATGGGTGCACATGTGGCGCACATACATGCCCTAAGGGCATGTATGTGTGCCACATGGCACTTTGAATAATGCAAAAAACTGCATTATTGAAAGAAATCGCAAATTACCATCAACCTGAAGTTGGTGGTAATTTGCGATTCCTTAAGCCAAAATAGCACAACTTGGGTGCTTTCTACATTGCATTTAAGGAATCGCTATTTGGGATTCCTTAAATGCATTTGCAAAATAAGGAATCGCAAATTTTGCGATTCCTTATTTTGCATGCAGATTTTCCTTCCTACATCCCACTTAGCAAAATTGCGATCGCAAACGCCGAAATTCGGCGAATTTCGGCGTTTGCGATCGCAATTTTGCTTTCTACATATGGCCCATGGTCTTTTATTTCCCTCTTTTTGTTGCAAAAAAGATTAAGGTCAAATAAAGAATCACTTGCTTGTAGCTCATGCCAATGTTCGTTTATGACCTTTACTACCTGATTGGTATGGGGGCAAAAGGTTGTAACACAGAAAATGTTTTCATTAGTTTTATTTGGTTTTGATTGTAAGAGATGTTTTTATGAAGAAAGCCACACTCACTTCAGGACTCTCTTTACAAATCTGCGGTAAAACCCCTTTTCATAAGTTCTGCCACCAGGACATTGGCTTCACTAAAGCAATCAGTCTTACGATTGCAATTAAGCGTCAGCCTTAGGAACTGGCCAAAAGAGATGCTATATTTAAAGGCTCATGGATAAAAGCCCTGGTACTGCAATAGTGTGTTTCTCTGGTGGGTTTCTTATACAAGCCAGTGATCAATTTTCTTGGTAATGCTTTATGGTTAGCTCATGGAAGGGTATCTGATTAGTCTCACTAATGGTGGTGACCTTTAAATTCTATTGGATTATATTCAAATAGTTAACAAAGTCTCTATGAGTGGAAGTTGTTCCATTCCAAACCATAAAAATGTCACCAATGTACCACTTCCAGCATTTGACAGGTGATCTATAGAGCTTTATGTTGGAAAGTACAAAAGTCTTATTAAAGGAATCCACATATAAAGTAGACAAATTTAGCGTACAAATTGTTCTGATAGATATTCCTTTGCATTGTTGATAATAGTGGATATTGAATACGAAATAGTTCATGGTTAGGGAAATCTGCAACTATTGTATTAGTAAATCAGTTGGGTCTCATTCGGGTAACAAGTATTTTTCTTAAGAGCTCTATGCTGTCCTTTTGGGATATATTTGTGTACAATTATTGTAAATCTAGGGTTATGAGAATGTATTTGTTAGAGTCAAACTCTTGGTTCACAATTAAATTGATCATATAAGTACAGTCTCTTACATGGATTTCTGGGACATAGTCCTTAATGAACAGATTTGTATACTCGCTGAGAGGCTCTAGTATCCAGCCAGATAGTACAGGTCTACCCAGTGGGTTCTCAGTATATTTGTGTATCTTCGGTAGGGTGTGCAGGACTGAGGTTTTTGGACACTTGCTATTAAGACAATTAAATTCATTGACACTCAACAATCTTTCTTCTTTTACGTGTGTGGTAACTCTTAAAATAGTGGCTTTAATCTTGGGTAGTGGGTTATGTAAGAGCTTTTTAAAATGCTCCTGGTTACTTAAGTGTCTAAGCTCCTCATTGTCTTAGTTATCTGAATCTTGTATTACAATCCTGCAGCCTTTATCAACAGGTTTTATGGTAATCTTTGTAATATTTTTGGGACTATTGAGTGCTTGGCGTTCTGGGAGGCTGATACTGACAAGAGTAAAGGATCTCATGCTTCTGACGCAAGACAGGATGTTGAGCACAAGATTTTCAAAAGCTAATACTTCAAGATGCAGCTCTGTATTGGAGAAAAAGGAAGTAGAGTGCGGTCTTAAATTGGTGGCTGCATTATGTGACTGAATCTAATTAGAGGACAAAAACCTGAGTCTTATTTTACGAAACAATTTCAATACTTCAGTTCTTTCTGTTACCACAAAGGACAAACCTCTAGTAAGAACTGATGTCTTGGTGGAGTATAGGAGGTGCTTTGAAAGATTAAATAGGCGCACAGTTTGTTTAGTCTGTGTCACGCTGGATGCAGTCTTGTTTATATCCTAAATGGTCCACATTTGTAATATTTCCGTCATGTCTGTCGGTCTCCTGGTTTCTGGTTCTGAAATCTGTCCCTGGCTCTATTGTCGCTCTCTAGCCTCTTTGGCCAGATGTACTTGTGCCCAACTTGAGCCTTCTTGGGGGTTTCAGTCAATAGAGCCCCAAGAGGATTCTGATAATGTTTTGTATCTTCCTCTGGTCTGGGGTCTGTTGTAGCACTGGGACTGGTTACAGTATTACTCTAATAAATAAGGATATGCTTTTTTATATCCTTTGATACTATAGCTGCTTATTTTGTTCTATGCTGTTAAACTATGCAATGGCTTTATTTAAATTTTCCATTGCCTGTTTAACCTCTACCAGAGTCTGTGTCTAGTAGTCATTTTTCAAGTTCTGCTATTTCTCTTAGTTCCTTCTTACCATGTTCTAGGCGGATTCAATACCTAGCAACCTCCAATGTCTAGGGCATGTTGTGGCAATGTGGCTAAACCCACCTCCGATTTTTGTTGTGCTCTCTGAAAATACCAAGGAAATTGTGAACTTGAAAACCTAACAGAATTATCCCTGCTTTCAGGTAGTCCGTAAGCATACAAGCATGTAACTCTGTGCAAACATGCACTTCTCACGTTTCTTAAGTGTAGCTTGTTTCTGAACTACAATGATCGTTTTTTTTTTTTATGTCCTCATTCGCCACCAATCTCACTTCACTATGCATCCATGAGCTCTGCACCAAACTCAGCAAGCTGGAAGAGAGTGGACAAATATGTATAAAAGCCCACTTACAGGTACTAGAAGTCTGCTAGGATGCCAGTGATAAATCAACAGAGATAACTCTCATACCAAGCACCAAGAACTGGAGGACTCCCATTATAAGGTAGGGAGCACACAGCATAGCCCGGAGCGTGTTGAGGTAGCATAATCATAGGACTCGAGGGGAAAAAAAAAAAACTCTCACGCACTTCCTGGGCCCAAACCAAGAAGTAACAGGTCCCAGAATGCGAACTTCTTCCTGCTGCAAGATCTAGCAAGATCGAGTTTAGAAACTGCAACAGCTGATGACAACCAGTCAGAAAAAATAGGAGGGGAAGGATCTGCCCACTTTTTGCAGATTTCTCTCCTGCCAACAAGATGAGATAAAAAAGCAATGATCTAGGAGGGCCCATTACTTCATCTGAAAATCCAAAAATGATAAGGGACAAATCAATATGGATAGGGGAACTCAAGATCCTTGACAAAAAGTGACCAACTTCATCCCTAAAGGTCTCCAGAGTGGGGTATTCTTTAAACATGTGGATGTCCGAGGCTGCGGGCAACCCACATTTCTTGCAACACACCGGAGGACCCGAAGAGATTTTTGAAAGCTTCTGTGGAGAGAAGTAGGCCCGATGAATAGTATACAGGTGGTTTCTCTTCAGCCATGCAGGTTTTACCATCTCATATAAAAGCTTACACGAACTCTGCCACAGATGATCCCAATTTTGTGCAGGTAAGGAACCCCTCCACAGTTCCTCCGCAAGCTTAAATTCGCCGTCTACCGAATCTACAATGGCGTGATACCAAAATGAGACTTCCCTTCTCCCACATGGCTTAGACACCAACTGTTGTTCTAGAAAAGAACTTTCCCCTCAAAATTCCTATGATCAAGCTTAGATTGGGCCCAGCTTTCCAACTGGAGATATTTAAACCTGGAGAGACCCTCACAGACTTTAGCTTTAAGTTGATCCCATGAAATGACAATACCGTCAGGAGCCAGATCCCCCCAAACCACTAGGCCAGCATCTCTCAAAGTGATTGCCAGCCTGTCCCTTAAACACTCCGGAGTGCCAGGAGAATCCCACAAAGGCGATAGTCTAGAAAAATAGCTGAGTGTAATCGCTCCCCTAAATTTGGTCCAGGTTTTAGCAAATCCTTGTAAGACCTTCAGCTTGATATTTTTGAAAAATTTCGGGTCCCCGAATTTAAACAAAAAACCCTCCTCAGCTAAGCTGGCACCTCTGAGCATGGGCAAAAACAAAACCCCTGCACCTGTCTGAACCGGCATTTTCAACAACATGCGCGCATGAGCAAGTTGGAAAGCCCAGGCATAGAACTGAAAATCTGGCAAAGCAAGGCCAACCTTCTCTCTCCTCTGCCTCAACTTTTTCCAGGCTATTCTTGGGGATTTATATGCCCAAACAAATGAGTTTATATCACGCTGGAGCTTGTCAATCGCGGATTTTTCAAAATATAAGGGGATACAATTAAAAAGAAAGGTGACCTTGGGGAGTATTGACATCTTAACTAAATTGGCCCTGCCTAAGTTGGATAATGGAAGCAGGGCCCACGATTTCAACAACCTCCGACACTCCTTGGCCACCCCAACTAAATTGGTTTCAGCAATCTTAGTGATGTCCTGAACTATATTAATCCCCAAGTATCTCATTTTAGGGCTGATCTGATACTGGTGCTGGTGCGATGTCCCCTCAAGGTTCCAGGCCATAATTTCGGTTTTTGCAGCGTTGATCTCATAACCTGAGACCAGGCCAAACTCCTGAGCCTGTCTTATCACTGCGGGGAAGGCTGTTGACAAATTGGCTGACATGATTAAAATATCATTAACGTACAAGGCTACCTCCATCTCCCACTCTCCAAATTTGAATGGCTGAATATTGGGATCATCCCTAAGCCGTTGAGCAAAAGGCTCAATATATAAATCAAAAAGGAGAGGGGGCAGCCCTGTCTTGTCCCCCTTGAAATTTTAAAGGGCTTCGTGGTGATCCCGTTCACAAAAAATCTGGCCGTAGGTTTCTGATAAATCAGCTGCACTGATCGGATGCATCTTGGCCCTAGATTGAATTTCCCCCAAACTGCGGTCAAATATTGTCCAATTCACCCTTACAATGATCGGTTTTGTGGCTGACAGGAGTTATCACATTGGTTATATACTCCTCTGTGTATGAGGAGTGCCTCTATGTGTCATTGTATATGGAGATGCACCCCAGATGAAATGAGAAACCACTAAATGGAGGGGTATTAGACTTGCTCTTTAAGGTATTCAACCAGACTTTATAGTATTAGAACAAACAAGAGCAACTCTTACACCAATGGGAAATTGGGTGTATTTTTATAACTGGAAAATTAATCAGGAAACACTCTGTATACATCCAATGTTTAAACAGTCTCACTCTGTAACAGAGTTAGTTAGTTCCTTTTGTCTTCTATTTATGGGTATTTTCATAGAAAGTGATACAGCCTAAGCATTTCATTCCGAACAGAACTTTCTCTGTCTTTGGTTGTGATATGTAATATATGCACCAAAATATTTGATACTCGATTCTTACAAACAGTCAAGTGTCCAAGCAACAATATGATCACCAGGATCCATGGCTGAAACCAAGCCGTTTCCAATACATGGTTGCGACTACTTTTTTAAACTCATGTGAACTGTTTGAACACTGGACATATGCGGAGTACTTCCTGATTAATTTTTTATTGTTCTCTCTACCTTGGCAGCAGCACTTTTGCAGCTGGTGGTTTTCAGGGTGTGCACCCATTTATAACTATGGTATGGATCAAGAGGTTCTGCTGTCTGTTTACCTTCGCTGCTTTGTGAATTGTATGATAAACAGTGATACACCTGCAACTCACTTCAAAAGAAAGAACAACTGGTAGTAAAATAACTGTATACACTCAATGAGTTCATTTCTGGTTGATAATTAGAATATTATTTTCTGCACTGACACAGCCAACGCTAACATCTAACTTTTACCCCAGGCCTATCATACATGACTCATTTGAGTTAGTAATATCTTTTTCATTCTCAATCTTGGTGCTCTACTAGAATAATCCTTGTACAAGTGAGTTACATACGATAAAGGATATTCCGATTTGGTTACCCTCATGTGAAACTTCCAATAATCATGGTTCTCGCACAGGCTCCTACTAAAACCACAGATTCAAGCATGTGGCCACTCTTACAACCTATAGTGTTTTCCTTCACTTGTCCT
Source organism: Triturus cristatus (assembly GCF_964204655.1). Classification (NCBI taxonomy): domain Eukaryota; kingdom Metazoa; phylum Chordata; class Amphibia; order Caudata; family Salamandridae; genus Triturus; species Triturus cristatus. Next base: position 719,505,730 of record NC_140589.1, read on the forward strand.
AACCTTTATCTTTTGACCATTGACACATTTGCTAATGTTAGTCTCCCCAATATTCTCCTACGTAGGTGTAAGATCATAGCATGACCTGATATTGTTCTCTATATTTCAAAGAGGTTGAAATGTCGACAATAGTCTGCACACAAACATATTGGTTGAATGTATTTTAATGAATCCCAAGCATATATAAGTCACAAAAAAGACTGAAGTTGAATGCTATGTATAAACACATACTATGGCCTGATTAAAGTAAAGGTGCTTTCTATTGCACCTGGTAAATAAAGATAAACTGTGGTTTGTTATTTATCGGGTGCAATAAATAGCACCTATTACGAGTTATTGGGGATTACATGCAGATTTGGTATGTAACACACCAAAATCTAAATGATACGGTAAACATTGAACACACTTCTCATGTTAAATTTCGGCAGGTTTGACCTGCCAAAATTTAACGAAGCTTGAGGTATTTAAGGCATCCGATAATTATCGGATGTGTTGAATGTCTTTTATCTTGTAATTCCGACCCATGCATAAACAGGGCTTTATGCACTGGTAAGAATATAAGTAGAAACTAATAATCGGGCGTCAAGACTTTACTTTCTTCTTTGTTATCACTGGGGGAAACACACAACACACAACGCATTTGTCACTTGTTTTTGTCTTGGTATATATTTTCACCTGGAATGTGGACAATAATATGTGAATCATTTTCATTGCTTCTTAAACTTTTTGCTCCTAAGGCTATACGGATTCTTTATTCTCATACATTGCGTGCATGCAGTATTTACTACCAATTGTTATTTATGTTGAAAAGAGTTCCATATGAGCACTGTTTTCATATATAATAATATAACCAGGTTCCCATTTGCGTATAGGTTGCTCTTGTTTGTTGTAATGACATAGACATTTTGATTTATGTAGAATTTGCAGAACTGTCCAGGGACAAACGGCTGCAGACTCTAATGTAATGGTCTATGGCAACAGCTCACATACCTTGCTTCCCTCTAAAAGCAATTTTTGCACCACAGTCACTAACAATAAGTACCACAATGATTTTGATATCTATGTCACAGCTGCTGCTTCCAAAACAGGATGCCTGTGAGTTTCCAATGAATGATCAAATTAGGCCTATTCAATCAATCAATGAACTTGTAAAGCGCGCTACTTACCCGTGAGGGTCTCAAGGCGCTGAGGGGGGGGGGGGGGTGCTGCTACTGCTCGAAGAGCCAGGTCTTGAGGAGCCTTCTGAAGGTGAGCAGGTCTTGGGTCTGCCGCAGACGGGTGGGGAGGGTGTTCCAGGTCTTGGCAGTGAGGAAGGAGAAGGATCTGCCACCGGAGGTAGTACGTTGGGTGCGCAGGACGGCGGCCAGGGCGAGGCTGGCAGAGCGGAGCTGGCGAGCAGGGGTGAAAACGTTGAGTCTGTTGTTCAGGTAGGCCGGTCCGGTGTTGTGGAGTGCTTTGTGTGCGTGGGTGAGGAGCTTGAAGGTGATCCTCTTCCTGACGGGGAGCCAGTGCAGGTCTCTTAGGTGGGAGGTGATGTGGGTGCGGCAGGGGACGTTGAGGATCAATCGGGCGGAGGCGTTTTGGATGCGTTGTAGTCGTTGCAGGTGCTTGGCTGGGATTCCTGCGTAGAGTGCGTTGCCGTAGTCCAGCCTGCTGCTGACGAGGGCTTGGGTCACTGTTCTTCTTGTTTCGGTTGGGATCCACTTGTAGATCCTGCGAAGCATGCGGAGGGTGTTGTAGCAGGAGGAGGAGATGGCGTTGACCTGCTTAGACATGGAGAGGGAGGAGTCGAGGATGAATCCTAGGTTGCGTGCGTGGTTCGTGGGTGTTGGAGCTGTTCCCAGTGTGGTCGGCCAAATAGGAGTTGTCCCACACCAAAGGGGTGGGGCCAAGGATGAGGACCTCTATCTTGTCCGAGTTCAGTTTCAGACGGCTGCTCCTCATCCACTCGGCGATGGCCTTCATTCCCTCGTGGAGGTTTGTTTTGGCGGTGTGCGGGTCCTTGGTGAGGGAGAGGATGATCTGGGTGTCGTCGGCATAGGAGATGATGTTCAGGTCGTGCTGGCGGGCCACTTGTGCGAGGGGGGCCATGTAGATGTTGAACAGGGTCGGGCTGAGGGATGATCCCTGGGGAACGCCGAAGATGATGTTGGTGGCTTCGGATCGGAAGGGCGGGAGGCGGACTCTCTCGGTTCTGCGGAAGAGGAAGAACGTGGTCCAGTCCAGGGCCTTCTTCTGGATTCCGGCTTCTTGGAGGCGTGTTCTTAGTGTGCGGTGGCAGACCGTGTCGAACGCGGATGACAGGTCCAGGAGGATGAGGGCTGAGATTTCGCCGTTATCTAGTTAGCGCCTAATGTCGTCTGTGGCGGCGATGAGGGCAGTCTCGGTGCTGTGGCTGCGTCTGAATCCGGACTGGGATGGGTCTAGGATGTTGTTGTCCTCGAGGTGGCGGGTTAGCTGTATGTTGGTGATTTTCTCAATGACCTTTGCTTGGAAGGGGAGCAGGGAGATGGGCCGGAAGTTCTTGAGGTCTTTGGGGTCCGCCTTGGGTTTCTTGAGGAGGGCGTTGATTTCGGCGTGCTTCCAGCTTTCCGGAAATGTTGCTGTGTCGAAGGAGATGTTGATGACCTTCCGTAGTTGGGGTGCGATGGTTGGGTCCGCTTTGTTGTAAACGTGGTGTGGGCAGGGGTCTGACGGAGATCCTGTGTGTCTCTTCGTCGCTGACGTGGGACCAGGAGGTCAGCTGGTTGGTGCGGGTGGCGTACGGGGTGGGGTCAGTTGCGGTCGGGGAGGACGAGGAGTTGAAGCTGTCGTGGATGTTGGCGATCTTGCGATGGAAGAAGGTAGCCAGTGAGTCGCACAACTATTGCAGGTATTCTGTTGACTTCTTGCAAGAATGGAGGCTTAGTCAGAAATCAGCATGAAAGCTTTTCAGAAGGGCTGGAGAAATTGAAAGGCAGACAGATAGAACTACATATTGATTATTTTTTATAACCTGTTGCTCAACAAAAAACAGAAACAGGTAGAAACTGAAATCAACAACCAATTAGAGCAAGGCATAATTCAATGGGTGGAAGCGCCTACCTCATGGGTTTCCCCATTTGTGTCTTAGCCCAAGATAAAGTTTGGAGAAGACATTTGCATTTGAGCAGACATGAGACAGCCCAACCGTGCACTACAGAAACACTAACTTCTTGTGTTCTGTATTCAGGACACCAAACAACGGCTTAACTAGAAGACAGATATTTTCAAAACTAGACTTCAACAAAGGCTATCTATCATCAGTTTGAATGAATTCAGTTTTATTACATTGCCACTTTTGCAAATAGCATGGTTTGTTAATCTGCAAGCGACTAAGCTTTAGAGTCTTATCAGCGTTAGTATTTCAGGGAGAGGCACTGAGATTAACCCAAGCCATTTTAAGCGGTCTTTGCACTGATTGGCCCACAATAATGCATTACAACCTTTCGTGCACCACTGCTTGGTTAGAACTGGGGGCTAATTTATGCAGAAAAAGACAGTGAAATATGTTGTTTCCCCATCTTTCCACCTCTCTTCTTAGCTCTTTCCATTCCTTTGCCTTCCCTCAGATATTCTCCTCAGCCTCATTCTTTCCCCTTGTGGTCTTCTCCTTCCATCTGTTCTTTATACCTTCTTTTCATCTTCTGATTCCTTCTCCCTCTTTTTACCCAAAAACCTTGTCTCCTTTCCTTCCCTTCCCTCCCATCGACCCCGATTTCCTCTCTTTTCTAAATTTAACCCTATTGGACTATTTTCTGTTCCACGTCTCCCTTTTTTCTCACTGATCCCTTCTCCCATTTGTCCTTTTAGTTCTTGTTTTCTTCCGCTCATGCCTTCTCAAATTGTTTTTCATTCTCTGTTTAACCATTCACCTCTGATCTTAACTCTGACTTGTACATCCAGACTTTGTTCCTCTTTTTACTCCCCTTTGCTCTTTTCATTTCTTTTCCTCCATTCATGCCCTCCACTTTCTTATTCTGCAAGTAGCATTCCTCTGCTTTCCTGCCATTCTGCTTTCCGACAACCATTTTTCGCTTAGGCCTTCACCACCCATTTCCTACTCTTAGCTCTCTCTTTTCTCTCTCTTCCGCTCTCATCACATGCTCTGATCCCTTTGCTCTTCCATTGGATAAGACTGAGTCTTACCCTATTTTGTACACAAAGCCTGACCATATCTTATTGTTCTTTCTACAGCACTAGGCTGACAACCTTTACATTATCACTTCACAGGCCACTTTTAGCGGCTCTATCCTTGAAGACATTTCTGTAGGACTATGTGTTGTGTGGTGTCCTTTTAATTAGTAGGATGTTTATTTGGAATGCCCTGATGTCAGTAACATGATGTAGGTCTGTTCCAGGTTGCTTAGTGACCGAGAAGAATGTTTGTGTTCACTTCGTGTTCTGTGCTGACCGGTGCTGGAGGGTCTCTGTTATCCGCACTGGTGGGTTTACTTATTTACAACTAAAGAATAATCTACTTGATTCAACTACGGTCTGGGACCCATCTTTACATTGGCGACGACTGGGATTTCACCCACCGTGAAGGAAGAAACTGAGATCTCCTCTGCATTATTTATTTATTTTTCTCTAAAAAAAAAAAGGAACACTGAAGGCATCTGAAGCTGATTTGAGCCGTACTGAGGCAGCTGAGTATATCGAGTGAAAAGCGCTTCATTCTTGAATTATTTTTGACAGGTAAAAATTACCTTGAAGCTCTGAGTGACGGTTGGTCTGCGGAGCCGTTTGTGCTCGAGCCTCCATTCCCCTTGTGTGATGTCCGTCACGTCTTCCCTGCTTACGTCGGCTGTTCACGCGGAGGAAACAAGACCCACCGCCTGATGAAAGCACAGACGTAAGGTGACGTTCGTGGCGGCCATTTTGAGTTGGGGAATTTTTTTTTAATGCTTCGTCCAAGCAGCGAGTTCGTGGCAGCTTGTCGAGTCTAGAGGCTATTAAAGTACCTGTTCGTCGTATCGGCAGCTACGCTAACTTCCTAAGCTTTTCACAAGTTTGAAACCTTTCTGGTATATTTTTCAATTGAACATTATTCTTTTGTCAAGATTTTACTGAAAGGTACTGGTTCGATTCAATTTCATTATTATACATTTTTATGTATAATTTACTGTGATGTAAATTTTTGAACTTACTTTTTCATATATTGGAATTCGTTTTTTTTTGTTTGTTTTCTTTTCTGGAATACACTCTGTGAAACTTTAATCTTCCCACTATGGCATCTTCTCAAATGTGTAATCAACCATCAATATTTTTGAGTGCTCCAGGAAATCCTACTTTGACTTGGAAGAAATGGTACAAAACTTTCGAAAATTATATTGTAGCCATTGATGGAAAAAAGTTTCCAGCTGATAGAAAACATGCGCTTCTTTTTACTTATTTAGGTCCAGCTGCCATTGAGATTTTTGAAAATCTAACTCCTATCGCAGCACCTGCAGGGGCAGGTGATTCTTGGGACATTTTCAAAGAAGCTGTTGCTAGGTTGGAAAAACAGTTTATTGAAGAACCTAGCATTTTAATTGAACGTCATGCTTTTAATAAGAGGAAGCAATTTGCTGATGAGACAGTGGAACAGTATGTAGCAGCCTTAAGAGTCCTGGCTGCAAATTGTGATTTTGGTGCAAGTGTTGATATTTGCATAAGAGATCAGTTTGTTTTTAATTGTGAATCGAAAAAGATACAAGAGAGATTATTGGCTTGTCGAAACCCCACACTATCTGAGGTTATTGATATTGCCAAAGGTATTGAAAGATCTATACGATCATCTAAAGTATTATCTTCGGAAGAGAGTCCAGTCAATACTCCTGTGTGTGCCATTCAAGTTGGTAAAAAAGTGTTTAAGCCTAACATTGTGCCAAAGTCTAGTAAACCGTGTTGTTATAGGTGTGGATCCAGGTTTCATCTTGCTAATAGTTTGGAGTGTCCTGCCATTAAAAGAAGATGCACCAAATGCAATAAGGTTGGTCACTTCCAAACTGTTTGCAAAAATGTAAGGAGTGGTTCCTCTACCAGTAACCCCAGTTTAACAGTAAACTCTGTAAATGAGGTTACTAATGATGTTGAAAATATGATCATCACTTTGTATGATCCCCTTTTTGATGTTAATATGATAAATGTTGGTTTTAAAGCACCTCTAGGAGAAGTTCTTATCGGTGATGTCATTCTTGAGGTAATGGCTGATTCTGGCTCTCCCATTACTGTCTTATCTGATTCTACCTTTGAAGAAAAATGGACAGGTATACGACTTTGTGCCACGGACGTCAACCCAAAAGCATTTGGTAATTTTGATATTGAAATGTTGGGTTATTTTGAAGAAAAACTTAATTTTCAGGGACGCTGCATTTTCACGAAAATTTATGTTGCGGTCAATGGTAAGAATATTGTTGGATGGTTTGATCTGGGCAAATTAGGGATAATGTTATGTCCAGGTACTGATACTCCTATTAGATTACGTGATATTACTGTTAATCAGATTTCATCACATGATTGTAACACTGATAGTATTTTATCTAAACATACTGCTGTCTTTGCTGATAAAGTTGGTCAGGTGAAAGGTTTCATGCATCACATTAAATTGAAAAAGTGTGCTATTCCTGTACAGCACAAAGTACGCATGGTACCTTTAGGGGTTCGTCAAAAACTCAAAGAGCATTTGGACAATCTTTGTTCTGAGGGCATCATTGAAACCACTAATAGTTCTGAGTGGATTTCGGCTATTGTGATCGCACTTAAAAAAAATGGTGATTTAAGGTTATGTATTGATTTGAGATCACTCAATAAGAACATTATTATTGACAGTCATCCGCTCCCAAGGATTCAAGAATTACTCATGGCTGTCAATAATGCTAAATATTTTTCCATCATTGATCTCAAATCTGCGTATCATCAAGTAATGCTGGATGAGGAATCAAAAGACTTGACTGCTTTCGTAACCCCTTTTGGAGTCTATAGATTTTTGCGTATGCCATTCGGACTAGCATCCGCTGCTAGTGTTTTTCAAAAATTAGTGGATGTATTGTTTCAAGATCTAGTAGGGGTACAGGCCTTTCAGGATGACATACTTATCTTTGCTAAGTCTCACGAAGAACACAATTCTTTATTAGGCAATGTCCTTACCAAATTAGAAGAAAGAGGGATGACTGTTAGCAAAGAAAAGTGCAAATTTTTTGTGAAAGAAATTGATTATTTAGGACACAAAATTTCAGGGGAGGGCATCTCTCCTAAAGTTGATTTGATCAGTGCTCTCAACAATGCCATTAAGCCATATGATAAAGATTCTCTGAGATCCTTTTTAGGACTTGGGGAATATTATGCTAGGTTTGTACAGGGTTATGCTTTAGTTGTTGAGCCTTTGAGACAATTGCTTAGGAAAGGAGTGTCTTTTGTTTGGTCTGAAGATCATGACAAGGCTTTTGTAAAGGTTAAAGAGCTCATTTCTAGAGCTCCTGCTTTAAAAACGTTTGATCCCTGTGGAGAATCGGTAGTAACTGTTGATGCCAGTTCAATTGGTCTAGGGGCTGTGTTCACTCAATTTGTAGATGGCAAGGAAAGAACCATTTCATTTATTTCTAGAGCCTTGAAAGGTGCTGAGCTTCATTACAGTACAATTGAGAGGGAGGCGCTTGCATGCGTGTGGGCTGTAGAAAAGTTCAAGAACTTTTTATGGGGAAAATCATTCAAGTTAATCACTGATCATAAACCTTTAGTTTTTATGATGGATGGTGTACAGTCTGGCAATGCTTCTTCCAGACTCATTAGGCTTATTGCTAGGTTACAAGAATTTAACTTTAAGATTGAGCATATTTCTGGAGGGAAAAACATCACTGCAGACTGTTTGTCTAGATTGCCCGCTGAAAATGTCACTGAAGATTCCTTTGTGGATAATCATGAATGTGTAGTTGCTTTGGTGGATGTGTTTAACAGTTGTGAAGGAAAAATTTCTGAAGCTGATTGGGTCAAATTTTATAGTGAAGACATTTTGATTAACAAAGTCAAAGAATTTCTGATCCGTGGTTGGCCTCCTTTCAGGAATCTTGAAGCAGGGTTACACAGTTTTGCTCAAATTTCAAGTGAACTTAGTGTTGAAAATGGATTTTTGGTCAGACATAGTGTGTTAGTTCCCCCTGTGGGTCTCAGGAATAAGCTTATAGAATTAGCTCATCTTGGTCATAATGGTGTTTCTGGAACTAAGAGAGCTCTTAGACAACATTATTGGTGGCCAGGTATGGATGCTTCAGTGGAGAGATTTGTGGATACTTGTGCTGTTTGTGTTCGTTCTGATAAACATTACAAGGTTTCCACTGAGCCCATTGGTTTACAAGAAATTCCCAAGGGACCTTGGCAGAAGGTATCCATTGACTTTTCAGGTCCTTATGACATCTTAGGTAGGCAACACAGATTTCTTATTGTGTTAATTGACAATTTTTCTAAATGGATTTACCACACTTTTGTGGAACATCCCAACACTGATGAAGTGATTACGTTTCTAGAAAAAGTTTTTATTGTTGAAGGTTTTCCTAGGATACTTATGTCTGACAATGGTGTCCAGTTTGTTTCATCTAAAATGGTTTCCTTCTTAAAAAAGTGTGGCATTAGAGCTGAGCGAGCTCCTTTATATTGTCCAAAAGCCAATGGTCAAGTGGAGAGGGCTAATAGATTTGTTAAGGATGGCATTCAATGTGCTTTGGAGAGTAAGAAGAATGTGTTTGATTTTCTTAATGAGAAGCTTTGGGCATATCATACCATGCCGCATTCAGTGACGGGAGTTTCTCCCTTTTATTTGATGAGAGGAAGAGGGTGTTGTACACTAGTATCACCATCATTTGAGTTAGAAGTTCATAAGGATTTTGAGAAAACTCTTGATAAGGTGAAAGACAGTTTAGATGAGGCTGCATCTAAAAATAAGGTCTATCATGATGACATACACAGGACCAAGTACAAGGACATTAGTGTTGGTGATTGGGTACGCATAATTAATCCTGGTCTGCCACGCAAAGGTTTGTCTAGATTTTCTGCTCCTGTGCAAGTTATTAAAGTCTCTGAAACTGCTGTTCTTTTACACGAAAGAGGGTGGTGGAATAAAAGTTCTATAATTCTTCTTAAACCTGGGCAAGAAAAGTTGTTTAATGCACCTGACGCAGATGAGTCTTTTTGGGATATAGGATCTTCCAACGATAAAGGTGCATGTGATTCTAATCTTAGACACTCTGTTGATAGTACACATGTAGCTAGTTCTTCTTCTGATTATAGTTCCAAGTCATGTTTTGATGTGTCTGTTTCTAATTCTGATGCTCACAATATCTCTTCTTCTGAGGAGTTGATTCCTGAGGGGGCTTCTTTTGAGGTTCCTGTGAAAAGGATTGTGAAATTACCTAAAAAATTCGAAGATTTTGTTTTAAAATGATTTGTTTTTTTATTTTGGTTTATTGGTTTTATTGGGATTTATTTGTAAAAAAAAAAAAAAAAAAAAAAAAAAGGGACATGTTGTGTGGTGTCCTTTTAATTAGTAGGATGTTTATTTGGAATGCCCTGATGTCAGTAACATGATGTAGGTCTGTTCCAGGTTGCTTAGTGACCGAGAAGAATGTTTGTGTTCACTTCGTGTTCTGTGCTGACCGGTGCTGGAGGGTCTCTGTTATCCGCACTGGTGGGTTTACTTATTTACAACTAAAGAATAATCTACTTGATTCAACTACGGTCTGGGACCCATCTTTACACTATGACTCCCAAAGCACATTTTGGGGGTTTCTTGCAACACGAACGTCCTCCAAACCAATACCGTAGCCTCTTTAAAAGATCAATCTCCGGCCAAACATTGAGATTCTCGAATATTATCACGTGTCATGCTTTATCTGAGTTCAGATCCCTCTATCATATCGTGACCTTTGGAGCAAAGGCGGTTAATTGCATTTCTACTTAACTGAGGGGTAGATTATGATTATCAATAGCATTAATTGTAGCCTAGACAGACAGACAGATAGATAAATACGAAGTGAATTGCCACTTGAAACTACAATCAGACAACACCCTGCTTTTGAGCCACGATCACATTACATTCTGTAACGTGTGGCTTCGTTTTAACATTGAAAAGCTGAAAAGTGTGGCCTTAAAAATCCAAATATGAAAAGCGCCGTTGGCTGAAAACCTACAACTGGCTGAAAGCGTCGCGCACTAGCGTAGATAATTGAGATGCTGTCATAGGGAACAAAAACATACAAAGTTGGGCACTAATACTATCTTGCCCAATCCATACTAGAACATACAAAAGACAAAGGGCAACGCAAAGCTGACAAGAGTGGAGCCCAGAGCGAGTAGGACGATAAAACGCGTGACCCAGAATGACTTGAAACTAACGTATTCCGCTACGCTTGCAGAGACCTGTCAGTTTCTTTTCGGCTGCTCTCTGTTTTGCGACACTGCCGTATTTCGCTTCTCCCAAGATGGCGGCTCCCATGGCATGCACCTGAGTTTCCTCTGATGTGCATCTCTAGGATTTGGAGCAGTAACCCTGCTGCGTGCCTTGTCAAGTCTAGGACATTAAACAAGGCCACCCCGAACGGCAGGAATAGACCCCCCTCTCCAACATAGAAAATCAGCTGGCATTAGACAAAAGCGAGATCGAATCTGCAGCAGAGCCATTGGCTAACTTTCACTTTCCAAAGACAGCAGGAGCCACAGAGGCACCACAACACTGATCAGAAGAGAAGAGCGGTGACATTCTCTCAGTTGCTGCTTCGGGTCGTTACGGCCATGTCTCGGCTTAGCCTACTCCGGCCTGGGCTATTCCCAGGGTTGACAGCTCGCTGCAGCCTCAGCTTCTTCTCCGGATCCCAGAGCTCCCCTTCCCACTGGAGTAAAGTGGTGTCAGACGCCGAAAAGATCGTGGGCTACCCGACCTCTTTCATGAGTCTACGTTGCCTGCTCAGCGACGAGCTCAGCAACATCGCCATGCAGGTCCGCAAGCTAGTGGGCACCAGGCACCCCCTGCTTAATACCGCCAGGTAAGGGCATGCTGTTAGCCGCCCCTGCTGAACTTTTTCCACGCCCCCTCATCACGCACACAGACCACACTCACACGGGTGGCGTATCCGGTCACTTTTCCGTGGCAGACACAACCGCCGTCGTCTGTTTATAAATCTCCCTCATATATCGACTATTTTTTTTTCGTTTTTCTTCCTTATATTTGTATTGCTGCGTCTCAGCGTAAACTAGCATTACATCATAAAAATTAAAGTGCTTCACTTTGTTCTGCTCCTGTGGAGTATCTTCTAATAAATAGCTCACCACAAGAATGCCAGTCTATGTTTTGGGAGCTTTAGTTACGCTTTGCAATGTCTTCTTCGGGTTAAGAATCCGTGTGATATAATCCAATGTGACAGTACGTTTGGCTTCCTAACCCTTGTATTGCTGTTTAATGTAATGACCCAAATGTTCACTTGTAGTGTTTGTCATGTATGAGTTAGTACTTCACATAAGGCGATACAGAAATAAACGCGTTGGCATCGAATCTAACTAATGCAGGAAAAGGGAGAGATGCATCCGGATCCCGCATCCGGGAGTTATTGCTGAGCCGGATCCATGCCAGTCACAATGAAATATGCTGACTTTGTCCTAGCGTAATTTGCCAACACTGGGAGTGGGACACATTTAGTGGCGCCTGCAGACTGTCTGCTTTGATTTCAGAGTAGCAACTACATGGGGCGAGGGAGATCTCTTATTTTTGGGTCCTGCTGGCACAACACAAATGTCGCCTTTAAAGGGCCATCAGCACTCCTTTTATTCGAATTTCTTCCTGGCTGGGAGGCAGCTGGAGCTTAATTTCATGCCAGTGCCATTGAGAAAGGAAGACACTGCTGTTGTCACTTCACTAGTGCTTTCGAGATAAATTATGATTTGTTGGCAAGTTGTTCATTATTTCCAGGTGATGTGTATTCACTGTAAATGATAGATGTTTCTTTTTATATCAGAATTCTTAATACGGGCATATTACTAGCCAAAGTAACATTTTTTAAGTAATCTTAGAATAAATAAGAAAAGCTTGAGAAAGACAGTAAGGTTATAAACGTATGCCTTTCAATTTGCGTTCAGCTCCTTCATGCTGGGTTATAGCCCACTAAGCTATATTATAAACAATTGTAACTTTCGACCGGCAGTTATGGCAAGGATCTGTGCTTTAAAAACAGTAACCCATTGAAATGTTTACCTAAAGTACAGTTTTGTATAAGCATAGCACATGCTGTTCTTTGCACAAGGCTCATTACCACTCTATGCTTTTATGTGATGATTCAGTCCTGTTATTAGACTGCATGTAACGTTTTACAGAAAGTGCATTATCCACCAGATACTCTGGTACTTGCTGGGTACACAAAGATCTCTACAGTGGATGGCTTAATCCCATAAGATGTTTTTATTTACACTCAAGATCAGTCAAGTTATTCAGCATAGGTTTAATGTCACATTTGTCCTTGTTGCCAATTTCTTTGTGGGATGAATTTATACCAAGTAAATGTGTTGGTTGACAGACACTCCTTCTAATGGCTTCACCCTGCATGCCCAAACCCCTTTATGCTGCCACCCCTTCACTCACAATTTATGGAATGGAGTAATTTATTTCCATTTCTGGCACTGAATCTCATAGACTGCATCTGCAGGACTGGAAGCTAATTATGCATTCATGTGAAATGTACGTTTTTGGTACTGAAATGCATTACAGTGCCATTATAGTGCCTAGAGTCCTTTTGGGAAGTACATGTATAATATGTTTGTTGTTTATTGCTTTTAGTGGAAGCCTTTACCGTGCAAAATTGAATTGGAATCTGGTTATTCACTGTCGCGACGCCAGCACTGGTTAACCTGTTGTGATGTCACCCAGGGGAAGCGCTCACTTAACATTTGTTTCACCGCCTCTCCGGGGTCTCCATAGACCATAGTGTAATGACAGAATAACATGTGGCAGTCTCACCTGACACTCCAGGGTCTCCACTGATCCGATGGAGATGGGAAAACAGGGGGCAGCACTGTGCCTGCGCCAATCAACTACTTCCCTGACTAAATGATTCTGCTGAGATCTGTGCTGAGGGGAAACCTGAACCACACTGGTCAGTGGCTCTCAGAGAACCACTGCCATCGCGGTACCAGCTTTCTACTCTCATTCAGTGCAAAGAGTGGGGCTTTGAGCTGGGAGTGTGGTGGAGTGCGCACAGACTGTGTTGGGGTGTTGGGGGTGGGTGGCAGGAGACCAGAGATATTTTATCTGCAAATTTACTTGAGGTGTTGGGAAGGGGCACAGGCAGAGGGTGGCGTGGTAGGGTGATAGGAGGTCAGGTAGGTTTTTTATTTTTATATTTGCCTGTGGGCAGTGTGGCCTGAGGATTTCGCAGGGTAGTGGAGGTGGGTAGCAGAAGTCCGCGATTTTTGTATTTACATTGGGCAGGGGGGGTTTATATCTTGATGGTGGCAGATGGGTAGCTTATTTCGTAAATCATTTATTTTTTAATGCATGTTGTACATATGTCCCCCATCACTCCTCTGCCCTTGTGTAATGATTTGAAGGGGGCGTATACAATTTTTTTAGGTCTCGCCAACGCAGCGCGCATGTGTTGCATAGGAACGAGACCTTTAGTCATCGGCACAGCTTTGCGGGCAAAAATGTGCACGCGTTGTATTGCTTCCAATGGCAACGCATGCACATCTGGTGATTCCCTTGCGGGAGCGAGCTGCACCATATGGTAGCAATTATCGCACTCGCCCCCGCAAGGGAAATGCTGCCTGCTCTCGGCCGCACTCCCCCCCCCCCCCTCACCCCCTACTTGCGCGAGACGCGGGCGCTTGTTTTTTTTGGAAAGTGAGACAGAAAAGTTTTAAAATTACAATGCCATGGGTCAGCCCTTCAGGATATTATTGTTCTGAATAAGCACTTCCTGTTATGAGCATGTGTGGCAGGCCTTAGCGCCTCCAGTACTTGGGCCGTTTGTCACAAGTATAGTTTACTGAAGCTGCAAGCTTTCCCCGACCCTGTCAACAGAGGTTGGCAGAGAAGCTTCCATCGAGGCGGGATGTTCTACTTTAATGCAGCCGGAGAGGAGCCTCAGATATTTGACAGGAGTGTGCTAAGTAGCAAAGTTTAATACAATTAACATATTGGCTCTTTCTTAACAATCGTGTGCCTAAATGTACCGTTATCAGAAAGCAATATTTAATGTACTCATTATTCAACCGTGTTAATTTATTTAAGCAAATGTTGCTTTTATTAGAATATGATTTTGTTTCGTGGTGGTGTTATATACCTTGACCTTGCATTTTATCTTCTGGTGCTTTCATTCATAATAGCTTGCTTCATTGTACATTTCACGTATAACTTGCTTTAGTTGCTGAATTAGTTTATGAAGAAACTTTATAATAAAATGAGGTGCAAAGATGTTTCTGTAACTTTTGTCTAACTTTCGCAAAGTTGGCTGGAAAAATGTGCAACTCTGCGAAGACTTTGCCTTTAATAATTGTGTCTGGCAATCATAAATTTTGCCCAATTTTTTTAACTGTAACAAAATGGTTTTGCATTGGATACATGTTGAGAAAACCGATATGCCCTGGCTATTAATTGTGGTAAATTTCGATATATCAAACCTGTCAACATTTACTGGGGTTGGAGTGGAGAGCATGGCCTGTAAATTCCAAGAGGTGGAACACTGGCGCACCACCTTCCTCATGTAATAACCCATTTTGATGAGGAAACTTGACATTAGAGGTATTGACTATACCTGGTAACCACTGCGGCGTGTGCTTTTGGTATCTGCCAGGTACGGTAAAGACCACGCCTCCATCCCGCCCACTTGCAGTTGGGGTATTAATGGTGATTTCTTGCGCCGTACTATTGTGTATATAAAAACTTAGCAATGGGTAAACATGAAGAGAAAAAATATGCAAACATTGGCTATTGTACAAAGGAAAACTGCAAAAGATAAACTTGCCGAGAAATGTTATGCATACATTTTCAAGATTGGCTGCATTCGATCAGATTGAAATTTATCTAGCTGTTTGGCGAAAAGCACTGCAAAGCGGGATAAAAAATACATTGGTGAATTCAAACGTAAAGCACGAAATATTAGTAAAGGGCAAAACAAATTTCACAAAATCTTGATGGCGACAAACAAAAGATTCTCAAACACCTAATTTTAAAACGTGCCTCCATTTTCTTTTTTTTATTTGCATGGTGATGGCTGAGGCAGCGGGGTCCTGTAAAAGTCAGGCAAGGTGTGCTACAGCATTGAGTCTTTGCTCAGCCTCTACCGAGGAATTTAGGATCAGACGATCTAACATAATCGAAACTTGGGCATGTCTGCTGGGAGCTGAGGCTAAAAAAAACAATGAAAAGCAGTTTCTATCTCACTTTGAAGGCTGACTTGGACTGTCAGCAATTGACTTTCCTTTTTGGAAGAGGAAGTCTTAAAATTCCATGCCTGTACATTTGAAAGTCATTGTTTCTTTTCTTCAAAGTTTAAATTATGTCATCAATTTAAGTCTGGAAAATGATTGACTTTGATAAAAAGATCTGAGAAGAAAGAGAACATTGGTTTTATGTAGTATTTATTTCAGCCCATATGGTATTTTTATTAACTAACAATTGGAGTTCAGTTCTGTAGCTTTCTGCAGTCATGCTTGCTCTAGGTCAGCTGGACTCTTGCATAGATGCGGAGGGCAGGTATGTTGTGATCCGGGGTGTCCTGGACGGGAGGCAGGTTCTGATTGCGTCACTGTATGTGCCCAACACGGAGCAGGCGGCCTTCCTGGAAGCGGTCTCTCTTAAACTAGCTAATTGGCATGATATCCCCATGATCCTGGGTGGGCACTACAACTGCGTCATGGATGTGTCGCTGGACCGCTCCTTCCCTCCCTTGCCTGGCACGGCTACATATGCAGCTGCGAAGGCGCTGAATCAATGGGCCACAGATTGGAGTCTTTCTGACGTATGGCGCCATCATCACCCACATGATAGGGTATATTCTTATTACTCGGGAGCGCATGGCTTTCATGTACGACTGGATCGTATTATGGTGTCCACTGATCTACTGCCGAGTGTTTCTGGCTCCCATTATATGGTACGCACACACTCTGATCATAACCCACATATGGTGGAACTGCAATGGGATGCTATGGTGCCGCCGATACCTATGTGGCGCCTTCAGCCAGATGTCCTGCTTGATGCACCCTTTCGTGACCTCCTGGCCATGACCATGGCGCTGTATTTTGAAGAAAACGCCGGCACGGCTTCTTCGCCCCTGCTTGAGTGGGATGCCTTTAAGACAGTAGTCCGCGGTCACTGTTTAGGCGCGCAGGCAGGCATTAGGGCGCAGCTGGAGAAAGAACTCACAACTTTAGAAAGAAAGTTGGCGATGGCGGAGCCGGTTGCATTGGGAGGGCCCCGAGGCCAACTTGATAGTTACAGGGAGGAGCATGCCGGGCTTCTAGAGCGATTACGATGTCTCAATTATGCCGCGCACTCGGCACGCACACATCACATGGGGGATACGTCAGAATGAGGTGCAGACACCTGTCACGTCCGTGCGAACGGCGGCCGGGGGCCTAGTATACACGCAGCGGGATATCCACGATACGTTTGTGGCTTATTATCAGGGATTGTATATGTCTAACATGCAGGCCACGACTCAGGAGTTACAGCTCTATTTAGATGAGTTGGTCCTGCCGACACCCACGCGCGCACGGGGGGGGGGATTGAATGGTCCTCTCCTTGCAGAGGAGATACGGGACAGTATATTCTCCCTGGCAAATGGGAAGTCGCCAGGACCGGACGGCCTGCCAACAGAATTTTATAAAGCTTATGCCCATATATTAGTGCCGCGACTGCTGCAAGTGTACGAATCAGCGTTGGATGAATCAGCGCTCACTGACACGCAGAACGAGGCTCTGCTTGTGTCTCTCCCCAAGCCTGACAAAAACCCTGACTGCTAGGATCATATCGCCCGCTGGCACTACTTTACACGGACTATAAAATATTTGCATCTCTCCTCGCTAAGCGTCTTTCGCCCTTAGTACGCTCATTGGTGCACCCAGACCAGAATGGTTTCGTACCGGCTAGAAGCACCTCACTAAACCTCCGTAGATTTTTTAGGATACAGCAGTATGTGACACAGGGATGGCCCCGTTCCGGATGCCTGGTATTGGATCTGGAAAAGGCGTTCGACTCCTTGGAATGGCCCTATCTAGCGGCGGTATTACGCAAATATGAACTAGGCGACCTCTTTCTCACAATGGTAAGCCTACTATATCAACTCCCTACTGTTCGTGTCCGGACTGGTAGGATTGTGTCTGATCCTATTAGAGTGAGGAGGGGGACGAGACAGGGATGCCCGCTATCCCCGCTACTCTTCTCTCTTGCTATGGAGCCACTGGTGATGCTGCTCCGCAGGGGAGGGGAGGAATGGGGCATATGCCTAGGGGATGGGTTGCATGCTGTGTCTCTGTATGCTGACGACCTCTTACTGTATATACGTGATGTTACTGCCATACCCACGTCCATAGCAAATATGCTGAGGATGTTTGAGGAAATGTCGGGACTCCGGGTAAATTGGGCCAAGTCTGGAGTGTATCCCTTTAGTGCGGCAACGACAGAAACAGATGTAGTCATCAATGGCTCGCGGCTCCCGTGGTATCCCACCACCTTTCGATACTTGGGGATTTAGATATACCGAAACCCAGATGATTTAATGGAGGGTAATCTGACGAGGGCCATTTCGGCAGTACGCGCGCAGGTACACTTCTGGAAGTCGCTCCCGTTGAACGTCATGAGCCGTATCACCTTGCTGAAGATGATAATCCTTCCCAAACTATTGTATTACTTCTCAAACCTACCAGTTTATGTTCCCACTAAGACTTTCCGTGACATGGAGCGTCTATCCCGAGACCTGATATGGAACAAGGGCAGACCCAGGGTCGCGCTGTGGAAGTTATATGCTCCCACTTCTCATGGAGGGCTGGCCGTTCCCAACCTGGAGTTGTACTACATAGCAGCTCAACTGCAATGGGTGACGAAATGGCTTAATGGCACTAACCTTGAAGACACGGCGACTTTGCAGCAGCCGTGGACTCACGCCCAACTATCTAATCTATTTCACCCGGCTGCTCGGACCCCGCGTCCGCAACAGCTTCATCTGGGCATTGCCCATCGATGTTATAAAAGGAGCTTGTACCTCACTCATGCGATGCTCCCGTATGCCCCGATCATACCGCTCTTAGGGGCTCCCAGAGGAGAAATGAGCACCTCTGAAACCGCCCTCCGGCATTGGCACACAGCAGGAATAGACACTCTGGGTGATTTTTACAGGGACGGCACGCTCTTAACATTTTAGGAGCTAGCAGAAGATACCTATTTACCTGCTGGACAGTTTCTTCTCCACACTTCTCTCATACGAGCTCTTTCGGCCCTATTGGGGGATTTAACGTCCGAGCCGCCGATGCACCTATTGCTGCAATATCTGCACGTCATGGGGGCAGGCTCTCACATTGTGCATTGGCTGGTGACGGCTTTACTCACGCAAACACTGAAGCCGATGCTGGCGCTTCGTGCCCGCTGGGAGGCTGACAGGGGTCGACCCTGGACGGACAAGGAATGGACCACTATCCTAGCTGGTGCTACATGCATACCACGGAGTTCTAAATTTAAGCTAATACAAACATATATCATACAGAGAGCGTATCTATCTCCCGATAGCATCAATAGATATTTTAACATTGCCACCTCTTGAGTGCCCACGTTGTCATAAACTTGACGCAGATCTACTACAAATGTTGTGGGCCTGCCCCTCCCTTCGACTGTATTGGAGGAGTGTTGCTTCAGCGTTGGCACTCTGCACGGGCACCTCCCTGCCGCCCACGTGGGAGCTCTGCATATTGGGAGCTTATGTTGGGTCCAAGAAGAATAGGGTCACATCACGGTTCAGAGATTTAGGACTAATAACTGCCAAGCATTTAATTACGAAACGGTGGAAACAGGCGAACCCTCCGGAGACGATCAGCTGAACGCACTCACTTCAGATATGGGCGCAGGCAGAAAGCACAGCACTTCACAGGGAAGAGACGGCGGGGCTCCGTAAATATCCCATAGCACTACAATGGGACGCCCTACTGACAGCTTTCAACACTGCGAATACTGGGGAGGGCCATCACACCTAGGCAGTCGTCCCATAAGATGCATACCGACAGTTCTGGGGGGAGGGAGACGGACACATGGAGACCTTCATTCACTCGCCTCTCACCGGATGCCATTTAGTGGCGTGTGCCTGGCGCAGCGTAGTCCTCTGCCCCCCCCCCTTTTTATGTCCTGGCGCCTACGCACCTGGATCGGGTCCATGACACTGTCATGCGCTCAACCTCCGCCCCAGTGCTCTATCCTGCCGTACCTCATGAATTTAAAAGTCCCATACTCTATAATGCAATGACTTCCTGAACGGTCTTTAGAAGGCAGCCTTTTAGTTATGTTGTTTATAGTTTTATATTGAAAAGGTTTAATTTGTGGGGGTATCTGCTTTTATCCTTTCTATTTCCCTCTGGCACAAGTCCCTCTTCGGCCTGGTGTACTGGCCACTGAAGACTGTTTTTCAACACTTGTCATTCGCAAGACAATCTGATGAGGGTGGCCTTACTGCTATAGGAAATGTTATTAAGTAGCACTGGCATCTTTTTCTCTCCCTCACTTCGCTATACTCCTCTCTCTCCGCGGGCGATTAAGCACTGTGGAGAGATATGTAGGTCTGCTGATCAGGGGGATGTTAGGAGAGATAGTCACTCGATGAAAAATGTGTATGTTGTAACGCATTGTACTATGATCTGCAATAGTCTGAGTGGTTTACTCGCAACAATACTGACGCAAAAATGCAATGTATATTTGGAAACATTGCTCTTATTTAATTTTTGTTTTCTGAAGAACTGTTATGATATGTACCATGAGCAAATGGGGACATTTTTTGGAGAAAAAAAACTAATAAAGATATTTAAACAA
This sequence comes from Triturus cristatus, assembly GCF_964204655.1. Taxonomy (NCBI): domain Eukaryota; kingdom Metazoa; phylum Chordata; class Amphibia; order Caudata; family Salamandridae; genus Triturus; species Triturus cristatus. The sequence continues at coordinate 719,525,774 of NC_140589.1, forward strand.
AAAAAAAAAAATGCTTGCTCTAGGTCAGGTTGAGTGACACAGACGATGAACTGAACTTAAAAAGTAATTTATAATAGCAGACACTGTCAAACCTCCTCAATAGAAAGAACCGTCTCTAAAATGTGACAGTTTTCCCAATGAACTGGCCCGATCATGTTTTAAGCTTTTCCCAATGAACTGGGCCGATCATGTTTTAAACAACGATGCACTTTGCCACCTTTGTAATATTCTTTATTTCACTGGCCATGATATAGCCGTCAGCCTTTGTGTAGACGATCCAACCTGCTTTGCTCAATCATAGGGTCAAAACGCTGTTGCAGTGCAACAATATCAACCCAGAATTCTTTCTAAATTGTCTATGGAATCTTAAGCTGGCTTATCCATTCAGTTTTACCAAAGTATTTTTCAACTGACCTATTGATTGTATTCTTATTGAATACAGAATATAATCAAATAAATCCCACCAACCACCATAAAAATTGTTATTAAGAATCCGTTAGCGCTCCCATTCAGTAAATGTAAACTTGCTTTTGTTGACGTTTAAATGGTTCACTCTCAAAGAAGCTTTCTTTACCTAAGTAGCCACAGTGAATTGGAACTGCCATGTCCTCTGTAAATAATATTATTAAGTACAACATACCCGTTGCTGCATGCCAGGGCTGAAGTGGCTGCACGTGGATATTTTTGTGGGTTCTCTCAGGGGCTTTGGTAGAGTGAAATGTAAAGTCTTGCACCTAGAGCATTTCAGCTTTTGCCTGATTCTCTCTACCTTCTGTGGCTTCCAAAAGAAACCAATTCCCTTATCATGCCATGAGCAAAGTTCAAACTCTCTGCCAAACCACGAAGATGTTTCTCCCTACCAGTCCCAGATACGTATATGTGAAGGAAGTAAACTGATTGGTTTGTTTTGCTTAGTTGCCCATCCTAACAATGCCTACTTCATTCTAAGCTTTGTCGACAGGCGAGTCCATTGATTTTCCATAGATATAATATAAATACTAAAAGTACTTGCAAAGAAAGTTTACTTTACTCCTTTAGGAGTATCCAGGGTCTTTACCACCATTTATGGTCCACTGAGAGTGGACCACAGCATCTTGTTTTTTTAGGGATGCCCAGGGGGATCCCACAAATTGATGCTTGGTGAGATTTGGATACTTACATGCCACCTTTTGTAGATGGCAGAGTGTAGGAAGAGGGTGCAAGCTTGGGTCCTAGAATCTAGGATTTTTTAACTTGCCCATAAACGTCCTCTGAATAGATGCCTGAGGGTGGATTTGACATACTCGAACATAATCCTTGATGCAGATGAAGGTTCATGTATTCAAGGGAAGGCTTGTGTGCTGGCTGTCTTCCCAATGCCAACCTCTAGTTTTAATCTAACATTTGTGTAAATGGCGGTTTTCTGTGTAAAATAAATGCTAACCAATTCAATTTCAGGGATTAAAATGGTTTGTTCTCTTTTATTGTTGTGCTGGGCGTTCACAGGTTGCCTGGTTCAAGGACTGATGTGCACGGAAGTGAAACAAGCATTTGCAATGCAATAGATCTCGCAGTTACGAGAGTTTCAGCTATTGGCATTGTAAATAACAATGCCTTTTATTTATGTTTTTAAAACAAAAACAAAAATAAAAGGCATTATTATTTGCAATGTCAATAGCTCAAACACGCGTAAATGCGAGACCTATTGCATTGCAAATGCTTGTTTTATTTACAAATTACTAAAATGTGAATAACGGATGCTATTCCGCATGGGGTTCTGAGTGACATGGACAACTATAGCGTCACTCTCGGTATGTATTTCATGTCTCTTAGAAACTCTCAGTGAATAAAATCCATGTTATTCTCATTTAACCATTTATAATTCTATATATTGTTATGCTATTGTTCCCATGTCTATTCCCTCCTTTCTTTCTCTTCTGTTCCCTGTGTTTGTGTGCACCTGCTGCCTCAGCACATGGTGTTGTTTTAATGTTGAGTTCAGGTATGAATTTGTTCTGTCGTGACAATTGGATGAATCAACCCTTGGCACTCCTTTGATATTCAATAATTGATTATCTCTACAACCTTGTCTTTCATGCTCTTCACTACATTGCTTTTTACGATGACTCACTATATTGCTTTTTGCGATGACTTTGAGATCCACCTTACCTTTCAGGTGGTGATTTCTTCTCTGCTATGTCCTTTTCTTGCCTCCTGATACTTTAGGCTATGTGGTGGGGTGGCTGCATTCGTGTAGCTCTTTGCGGGAGGCATCTTACCTCAGCTGAAGTGAACTGAGCTTCGTTGTACCTATGTACTCGGCCCTCCCTGCTGTGGGTTCTATCTTCCTTGTCCGATGTGTCGCCCTTACTGCGGTCTCCTGTGAGGTGCCTTGTGCTGCAGCTTCTTTTTCATGCCCACCTCTTGCCGGTAGTGCACTGCACAGTGTGGCCTAGTGCTGTGGTTTACTTCCTGATGTGATACCCACCACCAGCTGAGCTGGAGGAATTACAGTGAGTTCAGTGATGCTGTTTTGTATGTTGTCTGACCTGGGGAGGGGCCTTTTTGACTTCACACATAATGATGCTTTGTGTAGAGGATAAACACATAATATTCAATCAGACTTCCCAGAGCTGTTTTGTCAAGGAGCTCAATATTATACTATTGTTGCCATTACTGATGAAGTGCCCTGTCAAATCATTTTGTAAGGCTTTAGAGTGAAAAACTCCTACATTATTTGTTTCATTAACCGAGTAACATATGCTGCAGTTGGCCCACTTCCGAACTAATCAAATTTGGAAGTTAAAGGTGATCTTCTAGAAAACAGTGGCATAAGTTCTTGGGCACTAGCCAAGTGTACTTTCATTTTGTCACTTTGTTTCCTTTACAAGTTTTACACTTATTTTAAGAATGACCTAGTTAATGAATTCTGTTGCAATACCAACAAAGTTTTTGCATGTTGCAGGAGTAGGAAACGCAACATTTTCTCAGTGGGTTAGGAGCTTGGAAATTCTTCTTGACACTGATGGTACAGAATATAATGGCAAAAGCAGGTTTGTCTTGGTGTTAGAGGGAAAACGTCTCTGAACACGTTTCACCAGTTGAGTAAGAGGGGGATGACAAGGATTGAGACTTTACTTTGATATCACTGTTGTATTCTCTATTATGGATTGGCATTCTGTAACGTCATGTATTTACTTATGTTCTTGTTATGTTTCTTGGAGTGCATCTTCCAAGTGTGTTCCAAGTTCTGCGTTCCTGCCTTGTAGGACGGTTGTCAGTTAGGCATTTAGGAAGGGATTGCAGAGCTGGAAGGATGCTGATCAATGGGCTCTATAAGCTGGCTTGCTTTTCCAAATAAAGCAGATACTTTTGACCTTTGCCTGGAATATTTGGGAATCCACCACAACATATTGGCAACAAGATGGTGAACTGCTTGTGCTTTTTTGAGCCAGCGACGCCTTGGAAACGTTAGTCTATGGCATGTCTACGACGTTTGCAAAATGATTTGCCTGTAAGGAGTTTGACCGGTGTGCTGTGTGTGTGATTATCCCGAAAACACCTAACTGAGAGGTCCTGGGAAAAAACAATCATCGCTGGTGACTTTTTTGGCAACTTGCTGACCTCAATGGAGGGTGTGGTGAATTGGCATCTTAAGTCCGCCTACGTGCTTGCCACGCAATTGTCTCCATCGCTTCGCACGCAGTAACCAGGCAGGTGTGCGCGCTATGGCATACCAGCTTTAAAGGTCAACTGGGACAGTTGCCGAGCAACAACCTCACGCGGCTGACGCAGCAACATGGCGGGCATATGCGGTGTGAAATATGCTTTGAAGTCAGCACATTAACACTCGACGGGCCGCCATTTTGGATTCATTGTGTATATTGCTGATCAGGTGCACAGCTGCTTTTCACATATTGTCCTAACCAGGAAATCTGGGCAAATTATGGGCCACTTGAACTTATATTTAATGTTGCAAGAGATTTTTGGGCAACTTGCGATTCATTATCTTTTTGTCATGTCGAGAGAGGATAATGTTCAGCAACCTCCTCACATCCTAGTTGAACCTGGCAAACCCAGATTAGAGTGGAAACACTGGATGCGTGTATTCAAAAACTATTTGGTGGCTATAGATGGTGTGGGCCACAGCCCAGCCTGGAAATTGGCCATACTTTATATTTGTCTGGGCATGGAAGGCCAAAAGGTTTTTGACAACTTGCTTGAAATTCAGCCGTCCAGAGAAGAGTCAGAGGATGACGGTAAGTGGAGTGTATTTGTGGAGGCTGAAAAAAGATTAGCACAACATTTTTCAGGTGAACGAAGAATCGTTTTGCAGAGGTTCTATTTCTACTCAAGGAAGCAAGCTGCAGGCAAGAGTATAGACCAATATGTGCCTAGCCTTAGAATTTTAGTCTGCTCTTGCAAATTTGAGACTGTCAGTTATCAATACTTAAGAGACCAGATAGTCTTGAATTGTCATACTAAGAAAGTCCAGGAGCATCTTCTTTGTTGCACAAATCCTACCTTAGGTGAAACTGTAAAAATTGCAAAGGGTATTGAGCATTCAATGGAGTCGGGGAAAGTGTTATTTGGTGCATATGGTGTCTCACAAAATATGAATGTGAATCCTGTAAAAAAAAAATCATGAGAACCAGAAAACGAATAGATCTATCAAGTCTAATGCATGTCATAAATGTGGATCTCGTAGTCATTTGGAGATCAGTTCGAATTGCCGTGCTCAGGGTAAAAAGTGTAACAGGTGCAAGAAAACCGGGATTTTTGTGAGAGTTTGCAAGAGTTATTCAGTCAATTGTGTTCCTGAAGTGGAAGAACATTGTGCACAATTAGAAGAAAGTATAAATACTGTTGGAAGCCAGAGTCCAAGTCCCGCACCACTGTCACCAAATGCGAGACCCGGGACTCCTCACTCCACGTTGGGCCAAGTAAGGACACCGTTTGAGATAGCCCTGCTCTCCCCCCTTAGTAGCTTGGCACGAGCAGCCAGGCCTATCTCCAAGGCACGAGTGTACAGTATGTGCAACCACACTCACAGCAACCCACTGGTAACACCACAAATGGACTCCACACGAGTTTGATAAAACAAGTCTAAACTTTATATAAAAAGATATACGATCAGACCACATGATACAAAAGCCAATATAGAATAAAGGGTAATATTCGTTCCGGCTGGCTGGTAGGTTCAAATCCTAACCACCGCTTTCAAAATGCTATGCTGGTCGCAATGCTAGCATCACACACATTGCAATGGACAAACAATAATGCACTGCGCAACGATACAATCCTGTGCGTGGCACAGGAGAAATAATACAATGCGTGACGATACACCTCGGTACCTTGCAATGGGAGTAATAATGCAATGCGTACGGCTACAATCATGTACTGCGCAATGAAGGAATAATGCAATGCGTCGCACCCCAATCACGTACTTTGCAGTGAAGAAATAATGTAATGCGCCCCGCTACAATCATGTACTTTGCAATTAAGGAATAATGCAATGCGTAGCTACAATCATGTACCTGGCAATGAAAAAATAATGCAATGCGGGCTGCTACACTCCTGTACTTTGCAATGGAGAAATAAGGCAATGCGTAGCACTACAATCGTGTACTTCGTTATGCAGAAATAATGTCAGGCGTTGTAAGACAGTCTGGCAGTTCGTTAGCAGCAATATTGGCAATGTGTATTACGACAGTCAGCCTCTTCGATAACAGTTGCCCCCCACACGTATCAATGATGACATAAAGTACAGCTACTCACTCAGGCCCCAGTACTGCCACTCCTTTGGTCAGTACGGGCCCCAGTCTAAGCCGAAGCAAATGGCCCACGTCGCCAGAAGGACGGAGAGGCCGAGAGAGTGTCCCTCCAAGCCCGCACCCCGCCCAGGCAGTGATCCATGTTACCGTGGGGCGCGATCCCACTCTCCAGCGAACTGGGTCTTCCGTGCAGAACTTTCTCAATGGGCCTCAGCGGCTCGGCCTGGCAGCTCAGCTCCTGACGGGGCTGCCGGTCCGGGCCGCGACTGTTAGAAAGGTCTCAGTTGGCTGCAGGGCACACGCACCCCACGCCTCTGAGATTACGTTACTCCGGGTGCACGTTCACCACAGCACCCTCCGGGTCTCCTCGGGCACGAAGCCACACTTACAACGCTGATGGGACTGCACGTCGACTCCAAGTGCAATTTCACCAGCCACTTCTTTCTGCGGTCTCCGTTGGCACCAAGACACACATACCGCACTGCAGAGACTCACTTTCTTCCGGCGCACATGATGATCAGCCGATGACCTCCACAGTCCCAGGTTGCACCAAATCACGCACACTACTTCACTGATACTTACTCCAATGCCCTGATATCCAGGCGCTCTTCACCAATGCCTTTGGCTGCACCCCGACACGCTCACCGTGTCCGAGCCTCCCTTCTCCTCTGGTGCACTCGATGACCAGGCGCTCCTCACCAACGCCTCCTGTGCACCACGACACGCACCCAGTGCGTCCGAGATTCACTTCACCTTCGATGCACACGTTGACCAGGTGCTTTTCACCAACGCCTCCTGTGCACCACGACACGCACCCAGCGCGTCCGAGTCTCACTTCTCCTCGGTGTGTCCAAGATCACAGGGCATACCTTCCGAGGGTTTCAAGCTGCCACAACACGCGCCCACCGCGTAACTTGAAACTTATCCGGAAACGTTTATGTTCCTGTGTTTCCAAACAGGGAGCCAGCTCACCTCAGGCCCTTGGGGTAACAAGAAACAGCACAAAGCACAGTCTTCTTCAAGCAGGGGGACCCAGCGCACAAAGCACAGTCCCAACAGCCTCTTCCTTGGTTAAAACAGCAAACTGCAGACCAGCCCCAGATCACGAAGCAAGGGTCGGTCCTTCCCAGCATCTCTTCAGTTGTTTCTTCCTTAGCAGAGGTTCCTCTTGACCACGAAATGGGTCCAAGCCTTTTCAGTCTCAATCCATTTCTATTCCAACGTTCAGGGGTCTCCTCTCTCATAGTTATACCCCTAAATGTCTCTGAAGTTCGTTGTGCTCAGGGGTCCGTGACCCCTGCCTAAATCAGTTCTGGGTGTCTCCCTCCCAGTGTCACCTTTCTCCCTTTGATACTGGGTGTCTGGATCCTTAATCACTCAGCAGGAGACGGGTCAATTGTTTTATAGCAGCAACCCAGGCCGCTTCACCTCCCGGGGCTTCTCCTCTGCCTACTCTCGAGATGCAGGTCAGCCTGGTGCCATCTCAACCCCTCCCAGTGTCACCTTTCTCCCTTTGATACTGGGGGTCTGGATCCTTAATCACGCAGCAGGAGACAGGTCAATTGTTTTATAGCAGCAACCCAGGCCTCTTCACCTCCCGAGGCATCTCCTCTGCCTACTCTCCAGATGCAGGTCAGCCTGGTGCCATCTCAACCCCTCCCTGGGTCAAGACCTCCCCCAGCTCCTCTCACCTCTCAGATCCAGACAGTCAATCCACATTCAGCACAGACACACAGAAAAGCTTAAAGCACAAAACTCAGCCACTTTCTAAAAGAGTGGTTTCTGAACACACCGTGACTAAACCACTTTCATAGAAAGATGTGTTATGACACTGTGAGTTCATACATACTAAACATCACCTCTCCATTTTAAACTTATGGGAAACTAGGCTAATAAACACAATACCCAGCCTCCCCCATTCTGTCCTATGGGCAGGATGGCCTTTCACCAGTGAAAAACGAAATGGAGTGTTTTTCACTGTCAGGACATATCACACACCTCTTTTTACTTACACTGCACCCTGCCCAGGGTTATCCAGGACCTATCACAGGGGTGCACACTGTGTACGCAAAAGGGAAAGTAAGGCCTGACAAGTGGTTGCACTTGTCAGGACAACATGCTAACTTAGCAAACTGCGCTCAGGCCCTACACTGCAGGCCTGAGTTCCCTTCTCCGCGCACCTTTGCATTACTAGCCCTGGCACACACAGTGCACATCACTAGGGACTTTTCTAGTAAGGCAAACATACCAATCATGGCCAACCAATTACCATTACACTTTACACAGGGAACACTTGTACTTTGACACTGATCAGCAGTGGCAAAGTACCCAAAGCATCTAAATTGGCAACTCTATGTCAGGGAAACGGTCTAGGCGGAAAGCAAAAAGTCTAGAGAACTTTAGCCAAAAAGCCAAGTCCTACAAATACTATGACAATTTGAACTGTCTGTACTGATCAGCAGGATGTATGTGTGTGTCTGTAGGCAATTGATCATGGTGTGGGGCTGGTTGCTTGTAAGAATGGTCCTTTTAGCAATGTTAAAATTGAGGAAATTGAGTTGAGAATAATGGTGGTCTCTGATTCACCAGTTACAATGTTGTCTGAACGATCTTTTAAGTTATATTGGGGGAACTGTCTTCTTAAAAAGCACATATAAGAGCTATAGCGTATGGGGAGTCAGAAATTGAAACAGTAGGATTTTTTGATTATGTATTGTACTTTTCTGCCAGAAAGATCTTTAGTAAAATTCTTGTGGCTGTTGATGGCAGAGACATTATGGTTTGAATCGATCAGGGATGACTAGGTATTGTATTAAGATCAGGCAGTACTTTTTGTGTTATGTTAGTGGCATCCACTATAGATCAGATTCTTTTTAAGTTTCCTACTGTTTGCTCCGAGGGAAGTGGCATTGTCAGGGAGTTTGAACATGAAATATTCCTAAAACAAGATGCAATACCCATGAAGCATAAGGTAAGGGATGTTCCCTTCTCTGTGAGGGAGGACTTGAGGAAACAGCTTGACCAGTTATGTCTGGATGAAATTATCGAAGCTGAGTGGGTCAGTGCCGTGGTAATAGCTCAAATAAATGGGGAGATCCGTCTCTGTGCAGTCTTGCGTTCGCTTAACAAAAATATTACTGTGGATTGCCACCCACTGCCTAAGATTAATAAGTTGTTGTCTACTTTAAAAGGTGCAAAGGTCTTGAGTAATATTGACCTCAAAGCAACTTACGACCAGGTACCCCTGAAAACAGACTCTCAAGCCCGGACTTCTTTTATCATATTGTTGGAGGCTTACAACTATTTACCCTTGCTGTTCGGTCTAGCATCAGTGGCAAGTGTATTTCAAAAGCTTATGTTCACTGTTTAAGGTTGTACCTTTTGTGTTAGCATTCCAGGATGACAGCCTTATTTTTTCCAAAACTGTCCTGGAACACAATAGTATTTTAGATAAAGTACTCCACATTTTAAATAAGCATGGCTTGACAGTGGCCAAGGAGAAATGTAAGTTTTTAACCAACAATGTAGAATATCTAGGTCATTGAATCTTATTAGAAGGAAGTAAGCCAAAGGAGGTTCTTACAACAGCATTGAGGGATGTGCCTGCTCCATGTAACAAAGTTAAAATCGTCCTTGGGGTTGAACGATTATTACTCCAGGTTTGTAAGCGGATATGCCACTTTTATGGAGCCACTCAAGAAAATGCATTGCAAAAAAGATTAATTTTGCTGGGGGCGAAACGAACAAAACGTTTTTGGGGAATTTAAAGATATACTGACCAAGGGACTTGCATTAAAATCTTATATTAGTGCTCACCAATGTATAATTACTGTGGACGCAAGTGATGTTGGCCTAGGTGCTATATTATGGCAGCGTATTGCAACTCTGAAGTTATCATTGCTTTTGCATCTAGGATGTTATCTGAAGTAGAAAGGAAATATAGCATCATTGAAAGAGAAGCACTTGTGCTTACTTGGCCCATTGAAAAATTCAGAACATATGTTCGGGGAACACTGTGCACCGATCATAAACCCTTAGTTTGTTTGTGGGGAGACAAGGGTACATCATCGGCATCTTCTAGGTTGATAAGAATCCTGTCTAAAGTCCAAGAGTACAATTTTCAAGTAAGGTGTCTATCTGGGATTTATATTGAGAGGGTAGCTGTTCCTAAAGAAAGAGGTAGGAAGATCTGCTGTGTGTGCTTTGAGCTTGGTTGGGCCGGAATGAGTGTGGGGAATTTCTCCTTTGAAATTTAGTGCCCTCACACACCCTTTCAGGTGTCCTGCTTCATCATAGGGCGTTGCTCCTCGTGGGGGTGGCGCTGCAGTCCCCCACGGGCCCCGCAAGAGGGCTCTTTGTCGGAGTTCTTTTAGGAGACGCCGCAGTTGTGCATGGGGGTGTGTGGGTATGTCTATGAGGGATGTGAGTGGTGCGTTAAAACTACTAGGTAGAAACCAAGACCTTTATTCACGGCTCTATCTAGCATTGATTAAAAGTGATCCTGGAGGTCCTCAAAAAAACAATATAATGAGGGCAGATATAGAATTTACTGCAACTCTCAGGATAGGTGAGTGAATAGGGAGTGAAAGTTCTAGAAAAATAGGGTCAACATGTTTCGCGCTTCAGAGTAGGTCCTTAAGGGATCCGATTGCGCTTCGTCAGGACCAAATCAGACAGGTGAATCTCAAAAGTATATGAATAAAAAAGAAAAGGTTCCAGTGAAAGTGAAGTACTGTGAACCTATAATACCTTGATAGTAAAGGGAAATAGCGTCGTCGCGCTGGTAGGTGCTCCTTATTATTGGAAAACCTACACCAATACAATACCGGCGCGTAACGGAGGAGGGGTAGGTTTCCACTCTACAGGCGACTGAACACATTTTCTCTGTCGCCTAATCCGAACCGCTGACGGAGCCCTTCCCTTTCATCTCGTAGGGTTGGGTGTAGGTTTTCCAATAATAAGGAGCACCTACCAGCGCGACGACGCTATTTCCCCTTACTATCAAGGTATTATAGGTTCACAGTACTTCACTTTCACTGGAACCTTTTTCTTTTTTATTCATATACTTTTTAGATTCACCTGTCTGATTTGGTCCTGACGAAGCGCAATCGGATCCCTTAAGGACCTACTCTGAAGCGCGAAACATGTTGACCCTATTTTTCTAGAACTTTCACTCCCTATTCACTCACCTATCCTGAGAGTTGCAGTAAATTCTATATCTGCCCTCATTATATTGTTTTTTTGAGGACCTCCAGGATCACTTTTAATCAATGCTAGATAGAGCCGTGAATAAAGGTCTTGGTTTCTACCTAGTAGTTTTAACGCACCACTCACATCCCTCATAGACATACCCACACACCCCCATGCACAACTGCGGCGTCTCCTAAAAGAACTCCGACAAAGAGCCCTCTTGCGGGGCCCGTGGGGGACTGCAGCGCCACCCCCACGAGGAGCAACGCCCTATGATGAAGCAGGACACCTGAAAGGGTGTGTGAGGGCACTAAATTTCAAAGGAGAAATTCCCCACACTCATTCCGGCCCAACCAAGCTCAAAGCACACACAGCAGATCTTCCTACCTCTTTCTTTAGGAACAGCTACCCTCTCAATATAAATACGTGATTTTGAGGGAGCATGGGTACTGGACCTATTTTCTAATTATGCTCCCGGTCCCCCCTTCTTTTTGTTGATGACTCTATCTGGGATTACCAATGCTAGAGCACAGGAAGGGCAAAAATGAGGAGTTATTAGGTAACGAGTGTGTGATGAACAGCTTGGATGTGGTGATCAGGTGTCAAGGCACAGGTATCAGAGCAGGAATGGAACACAGCATGTGAGGAAGATGTTATTTTGCAGACGATTAAGCAGTTTGTACAACAAGGATGGCTGCATGTCAAACAGTTTAAAGGAGAGTTATATTGTTTTAGTCAGCTGACTGATCATCTTACTGTTGAGACTGACATTTTGTTACGTGCTGGAAAATTTGTAGTTCCAAAAGGATTTAGGTTGAAAGTACTCACAGGGGACACTTAGGAACTACAGCCACTAAGAAAACACTGAAATGCTATTTTTGGTGGCCTTATATGGATAAAGATGTGGATGATTTTGGTGGCTTGTGTCAGGAATGCATTATGTCCAATAACATTGAAAGTTGAAGGATTCTCCTTTAAAACCTACTCCTCTGCCGCAAGCTCCATGGTCTAAATTAGCCTTAGATTTTGCAGACCTATCTTGGCTTTGCCTGATTAGTCTAAGTACTTAATAGTTGTTACTAACTATTATTCAAATGGATATACTGCGATTTTGTAACTGAGACTACTACTCAGGTGGTTATTCAATTTTTGGAGGACATTTTTGCCTTGGAAGGTTATCCGGATGAACTTGTGAAGGATAATGGGGTTCAATTGGTCTCGGAAAGAATTGAGCCATTTTTGAAATAACTAAGCAAGAGTTACGAGGCCGTCCAGTTGTAAGCCACGAAGGTCACGATCGGCAAAAAAGCAGCAGCAAGACTTCCTCCGACCATCGAATTGCGACCTTGGTTGTTCCACCTTATTCGACTTTTTGGAAAATACTTGTTACCTTATATTCCGGTCATCTGGACATAGATTGCAGATTTGACTGTATTCTTCATCAATAACTAGACGGTGGAGAATTTGGACGCTATACCTGCGGGTCGAGAGGTGTAGAATTTAGATTTATTTGTGGCTTACAACTGGACAGCCTCGTAACTCTTGCTTAGTTATTTTGCTGGATGGGAATATGACCTTGGGAACATCATCTCTCTTATATCCTCCTTTACTTATGGAGGCATTTTGACTTTCGCATCCAGTGCCCTGAAGAAGTCCTGTACCAGGACGAAACACGTCGGCTGTGTTGTGTATCTATCTCTACGTAACAAGAAAATGGAATAAAGAGATAAAACTAAGGAATTTTCTTCTTTTTGTCGACTGGATTTGGACTCTATAATTGTTCCTACTGACCTGTTTGTTGTGGTGTGGTGCACCCGTGCTTTGGTTTCAAATTATCGAGAAGAAGAAATAGTATAGTGACATATATGCATAATAAATGTATTGTTATGTTATTGTTCTCCCGATTATCCCCTCCTTCACTTCTTGTTTTTAGAATGTTGGGCTAGGGTATGAATTGGTTTTGTTTTGATTGTTGAAAGAGGCAGGTTTTGGCCCTCCTTTGATACTGAGTGAATGACTAACTCTGAGGCCTGGATTTTCATGTTATTCACTTCATCGTCTTTGTCGATGAGCTTGGTGTTAACTTTTCAACCTTCAGGAAGTGGAATGTTCTCTGCTGTGTCTGCTTCCTTTCCTCCCTATTCGTCTGGCTCCATCATCTAACCTCAGTCGAAGTAGAATGAGCTTCAGTTTTTCATGTCTTGCTGTCCTTTAATATTGTATAAGTATTTATTTCTGCAACCTTGTTTGTCTTGTTTTACAGTGTTAAGTACAGCGCCCGCTCCTCTGCTAAGGCAGAGGAGCGTCGCCCCACAGGAAAAATAAAATGATAATAACAATGTTATTATCATTTTATTATTCACCATTTTTCTCCGTAAAGGTGCTAGGGGTGGTGCTGTGCTGCTCGTAGAGCAGGGGGGAGGAGTGGTGGCACTGACTGTTTTGCCGGCCATCTTGGCCCAGGCAATCAGTCATGCACACTTTGCATGCTCTCCACCAGGCTGTATTGCACAGCCTCCCAGTCCCTCTCGGAGTGCCGAACCAAGGCGCGTAGACCAATCACAATGCTGCTGTGAGGCAGCATTGGGAGTGGCTAGGAGAGTCTGTCACCCTGTGTGTTTCCTGCTTCGTCGACCGAAGAGGATAAAGGAGAGGCGGCCGCGGGAAAGGTAAGTGACATTTTCTTTCTCTATTATGTTTTTTAACCCCCGTCCCTCCCAACCCCGCCCACCACTACTGCCCGGTAGCAGCCGCTACTGGTAAAGTGTCATGGAAAATCGTCTTTGGTGGTAGTAGTAGCAGTAGACGTTTAACATAGATGCATGAACGGTAGCTATTCCCCCACGGAGTGATCTTACTTCTCAAACATGATTTCAGTTTGAATATGTGCTGCTGATGTCATTTTTCCAGGCAGCTGTAAATAGCTTGTCCGAGTATACACACAATGTTTCTATTGAAAGAAGGAAATAGTCTAGGTCTGAAGAGCGTTTATGCTCGTGTCCTTCTGTTAACATGAATGAATTAGGTCAGTTATAGTCCAGTCAGGGTTTAACATCGCCATATAAAAAGCAAACCTAACTGTTTGTGTAGCATTTGACGTGTTTGGACCATAGTATGTATAATTTCTCCATGCAAAATTGTGTACTTATGTTATCTTTGCATTCAAGCACATGGAAAACGTTTTATGTATAGCTTTTAGAAATAGCCATATGGTGCATGAGAGTTTGTTTGACAAAACATGGTTTTAAGGACCGCATTATCACATTTTACTAGATTTATTCCTACTTTGTATTAAAAAAGAATGAGTTTTCATATCAGTTCCAGATCTTGCTCAAACAAGCTGGGCAGAAATCCCCATAGTTGCCCCCAAGTACCACTGCAAAAAAGCAATAGAAGGTGAGCTGTTTGGCTTGCCTGTTCAATGATGTTGTAATAAGAAATATTGACAGGGGACTAGCTTTGAGTTTAGCATGATATGCATGTTTTTCCAAGCTTCTGTTAATGGCAGGTCGCACCTCTCTTACCTTACCGCGTTGTTTTGCATACAGGAGTATCACCCAGCTTAATTGGGGGAAGTAAGGATTAAGAACCTGGACATCACAGTGTACAATTTGTCAAGTAATGCTCCCCCATTCTGAGCTCTTTCAAAAAATGTTTAGCACATTCAGCACCAGTTGGCATCAGTTATTTAATTTTCAAACATTTTTTTGGTTTTGTTACAAATACCAATAATAAACTCCCCATTCACATTGGACACACTATACTACACACTACAGCCCTCTGAATAAAAGCACGAACCCATAGCTAATAAACTGAGACAAGCATTAGATGTATAACTGGCAATAATGCGCAGATGAAAGGCAAACCTGAATCAACAATTTATTAAGCGACTACTATCCAAAGGCCTGCTGTCCTTAAATGGGAGCCGGCAAAGGCGGGGGAAGGGGGTAGCATGGGACGATAAATAGGTTTGAAGCTGATGCCAGATATAGTGGGGTCGTGAGATACGGGGAAGTGTGGCTGCATATTATTTTCATTACAGTAGATAAGGTAATCAATCCGGTCTTTAGTTGGTGGAGGGGGCTCGGCCCCATCTCATAGCAGCCCTGCGCTTTTGTAATTGTAATTGGGATTTCTAGAGAGCATAATCACAGCCAGTTTTCTAAGCGCTGTGAGAGAGAGCCCAACCACGCCACGTCTGCCGGAGAGTGTGTTATGATTTGGTTAGGTTGTGCCCCAGTCTTCTGCAAAGAGAAGTGTTTTTAGCTTCTTCCTAAATGTGAGGAGGGCAGGTTCCTTCCGAAGATTTGCAGGCAGGTTGTTCCACAGTTGTGGGATTATGGTGGAAAAGGCTCTGCCTCCTTTGGAGGAGGTGCAAAAGCGGGGGCAGGCCATCAAGCCTGCGTCCGAAGAGCGGAGGGACGTGCTAGGCATCTAGTTTACCAGCCGGTATTTAATGTAAGTTGGGGCCTGGCCATAGATGGCTTTATGCGCGATGCTTAGGCCCTTGAACCTGGTTCTCTGCCTGACCGAGAGCCAGTGCAGCTGTTGCAATAGGGGGGTGACGTGGGCCCTCCTTGGGAGTCTGAAAATCAGTCTGGCAGCATCGTTCATGATCACCTGAAGTTTCTGGGAGGCCGATATACAGAGAGTTTCCGTAATCCAGTCGTGACACTATCATTGCCTATACTGCCATTCTGAGTGCTGTAAAGGAGAGAGGGGGGCGAGTCTCCGTAGCTGTCTTAGCAGGCCCACACATGTTACGACTACGGCAGATACCTGGTGGGACATGGAGAACTTAGCATTTGATGCCCAGGCTTTTTACGGCCAGGGCTGGCTTGGGATTTGTGCCAAGCTCTTGTGGCCAGAAGAGGTCGCTCCAGGGATTGGTGTCCGTGGTGATGGCCAGTACCTCGGTCTTGTCGGGATTAATTATTATTATTTTATTTTTTTTAATTCTTTTTATTAACCTACATAAACATATTGGTCACTTCACAGTTTTAGGTTCTTGGAGTTACAGTGGTTCAGCCTTGGACCCTTAGACAGTCCTGCAATTTAATATGGTACAGCAGAGCAGGATCAGACTGTCGGGATTAATTTTAAGGGAGTTGGCCGTCATCCAGTTGACTGTGTATTTTAAAATATTTTGCATTCGTCTGTGGGCAGAGGGAGAGTTGTCAATCTGGATGATGATTTGGGAGTCATCCGCGTAGTTGAATGTTATGAACCCGAAACCGGTCCCAGGATGCTTGTTTCCGGTCCAGGAAAGACATGGCTTGGCAGTTCGGGCTGGACTGTTCCTATCAGGCACAGGGTCAGACTGATTTGCATATGGCCATGTCTGAACTGGGGTGGCGGAGTGAGCTAAAGAATGATGATGGATTAACCCCAGATCTGTTGACTACTGGGGGTGAGTGCTTGCAATGTTCAACACTCTGTCCATTATCCCCTTTGGTTTTGCTTTGTTCGCCCTAAGTTGGCAGGATATGCCCAGACGTGGGTGCCTTGCTCACTGTGCCACTGGATTCAAGATAGCCTGGCTGATGAGGGTTATGAACCCAAAACCGGTCCCAGGATGCTTGTTTCCGGTCCAGAGAAGACATGGCTTGGCAGTTCGGGCTGGACTGTTCCTATGAGGCGCAGGGTCAGACTGATTTGCATATGGCCATGTCTGAACTGGGGTGGCGGAGTGAGCTAAAGAATGATGATGGATTAAACCCAGATCAGCTGACTGGGGGTGAGTGCTTGCAATGTTCAACGCTCCGTCTATCATCCCCTTTGGATTTGCTTTGTCCACATAGTTGAAGACATGGCACTCCATGCGGGTCAGTGAGGCCACCAAGGGCTGAAGGTAGGCATTGAACAAAAGGGAGTACAGCGCTGAGCCCTGTGGAACCCCGCACGTAAGTTTGCCGGTGTCGGTCACCTGGTTGGCCAGTTGTATTCTCTTTGATCCGTTTCTTAGGAGGGACGTGAGCCATTGGACAGCCGGTCCCTGGATGCCCAGCTCCGAGATCTGAGACAAGAGTTGGTCATGGTTGACCGTGTCAAATGCCACGGACAGGTCTAGCAGGACCAGGGCGCATGGCTTCTTGTTGTCGGCCATGAGCCTGAGTTCGTCCGTCACTGCCAGCATTACCATTTCTGTGCTGTGGTGGGCCCTAAAGCCTGCCTGTTTAGTTTGCAGTAGCTGATTTACCTCTATGTGATGTGTCAGGGTTTTCAGCACGTTCTGTTCCAGCACCTTTGCCAAAAAAGGGAGCAGGGAGATTGGCCTAACATTTTTAAGGTTCTTTGTGTCCGCCCCTGGTTTTTTCAGTAGGGGAATGACTCGTGCTTCCTTAAAGCTGGTTGGGACGAGGCCAATTTCAAGAGACCGATTTAGTAGGTCTCTACCCCAGGGATTGCCATATGGAATACCCTGAGTGGACAAGGATCTGCTGGTGACCCCGGCTTGACCCGGCCCATTAGGAGGGTCAGGGAGTCATGGTTGAGCTTTGGGAAGACGGTGAGGGGTTTGTCGTAAGCGAGTGGTAGGGGGGCCGATACCAGGGGGCAGTGGACAACGGGGGTAAGGTGGATATCTGTCAAAAGATCTTTGACTTTTTTTAGAAAGAAGGACTGGAACTTGTTACAGTCTTCAGGGCCGGTTGGGGGTTTCTGGTCTTGAGACTGCCTCAGCTCTTTTAGAATCCGAAAGGTCTCCTTTTGTGTGTTGTCTTTGCAAGTAATAGGTCCAGGGCTGCAAGCGAGGTGGACTGCTTAGGGACATCTTTTACGTAGCCCAAGAATGCCTGGAGTGGCCTAGGGGAGAAGAAAAAGAGATCATATCTGAAAGGATTTCATATGTCGATTCCCATAATGAGAGAATAGATTGACAGGTCCACAGCACACGATAATAGTTTGGCATGGGTGAACAGCATCTAGAACAGCAAGGATCTGTCTCAAGGCTGAAAGCATTCAAGCATTTGGGTGTGTAGTGCAGTCTGCACAGGAACTTATGGAGTAATCTATGTCTGCTGTTAAGCAAAATTATTTGAAGTTTTAACAGCAAAATTTCCATAAGGTATCAGTGAGCTCTACGTTCAGATCCTGTCCCTATTTCTTCCATGATATTAATTAATGTCCCAGAGGGGGTTCAGTGGTAGTATTGTACGATCTAGGGATTAGACCCTTGGGCGACGTTGAAGCGAAGACCAGAGTTAGGGCTGCAAAAGTAGGTGGAGTGGTTGAGAATTGCGGAAAGTTAGCTTGGAGCATTTTTTTTACACACCAGTATAGGAAGATATCCATATGGGAGGGCCTGCCTCTTTGTTTAAAGGGCTCTAGTGGTAGGAGTACCTCCGTTTGCAAAGAAATCTCAAGAGTGTATGATTACAAGAGATGCCAATTATTGTTGTGCCTTTGGCTGATAAGACAGCAGTAAGATGGGTTTGTTACAACTAGAAAACCAGGGGCAAAAAAGTTCCCTTTCTCCAGCATGATGCACTAAAGAGTGCCAGGCAGAGGATGTACATATAACCAAATTGGAGGATAGTGTTGGGCGAGTTACATTGCCTGCGAGAAAGGTAGTCAGCGGGGTGTTGTCAGCCATGTCTTGTTCAGTGATGTAGGAAGGAAGGTGGAATCCTTGATGAAACCAATGTAAGTAACACTTTGCTTGGTCCACCAAATAGTAGTATCCTAAATTAGGAGTCTCCATACCTCCCTTGGGAATAGTGTTGTGTCAGTAAGGCCCATCTTATTCTCTGCTGTTTATTGGCCCAAGCAAAACTTATAAAAGAGGAATGGATAGTACTGAAAAAAGCCTTAGTGAGAGGTAAGAGAATGTTGACAAATAGGGAGAAAATCAGTTTTATAACCGGTATCTGTCCTGCTAGAGACAATGGCAGAAGCATCCAATGGAGGGATTTGTGTTTAATATTTAGGACCCTGAGACTATAATTTACCAGTATAACTAATCTAGGGTCACACTGTATCTGTATTACCATGTAGCATGTTGGAACATCACACCATTGTAGCAGGAAACCTGCCTTAGATGAACCAGTGCAGCCGTTAAGGGGATCATCGGGGATTTGTCCCAGTTTATTAGGTCTCGCCTGGCGAACGCAGCGCGAAGCGCTGCTGTCGCCAGCGAGATCTATTGTTGCTGAC
The DNA here is from genome assembly GCF_964204655.1 of Triturus cristatus. Taxonomy (NCBI): domain Eukaryota; kingdom Metazoa; phylum Chordata; class Amphibia; order Caudata; family Salamandridae; genus Triturus; species Triturus cristatus. Next base: position 719,544,871 of record NC_140589.1, read on the forward strand.
TTGCCTCAGAAGGGGGACAGGAGATGTGCACGCGCAGGCTTTTGGCGGATTTGAGTTGGTGTACGCGCCTACAGCCACGCGGCGTGCACATCTCCTGTTCCTCTTCCCTCGCAAGCCAGCATTTAGTTTCACTTTCGACATATGGAGAACTCACCCGGTCTGCGGGGGGAATCCTTCTGAACGGCGGCTTCCGGAGCACTCCAGCTCCACTACTGCCAGCACGACGCGGGGCTCTCTCCTTATGCATGGGAGCCCCGCACTGCTATCTGCCGCTCTTCACCCGGGCCCCCTCCTGGGACCCGGGACTTCAGCTCCCACACCGGCTGCACGCGAAAGTGACAGGTACTGCGCATGCGCGGGCAGCCCTCCCAGGTCTCCTCCCCAGCCCGGAGCTGCTTTCTGTTTTGCTTGTTATTTTGAGAGGGCGAGTACCGGTGTTCCGTCGTTTCCATCTCAGTTTCATGTTTCCATCTTAAGCACTGGAGTAGCCTTGATGGTGAAGCGGAAGAAGTTCAGCAATTTCTTGTTTGGTACAGGTTACAGAAGCACAGACAATTATTAACAAAATATCCGATTTATGTGAGTGCAAGTGTAATATGCTTACAGAGCGGCACATGGGAAAGGTCAAAGGTGCGGAGATGGGACTGGAATGGAGGCGGGCGCAGTATTTGAGAGAAGATGTTTTATCTAAGTTCTCTTCTGAACCAGAGTGACTGCTTCTCTTGACTTAAACTATGGCAGCAGCAGAATTCCCAGAGGCCTTTAGTGTTCGGCTGCTCCTGTGCGGGCTGCGATGGATATCTCGCTCAACACTTCGCAGGGCTGACTCTCGGTCTGCCAGGGCTTGGAAATAAACATGATGTAGTTTTCCTGTGGCCTGCGGAAGGTTTCCCTGCATGCCGAGCTTGATAGCATATTATTGTGGTGTTAAATCTTTCTGCATTGTGTCTTGGTGAGCCTGTGTTTTTTTTTTTTTTTTAAAGGATCTGACAATTCACTACTGGGATCTCAAGTAATGATTACGTCGATGAGTCAATGAGTTTGAGTTAGCCATTACTTCAGATTTTTTTTTTCTTTCAGCTAAGTCCGGATTTATGTTTTTTTTTTGCCCACGTAGTTCTCCTGTTTTAGGTGTTAGAAAGTAAACTAGTGTGCTGTGGCTGTGGGGTCCGAGACAGGGGTAGCAACACGGTTTTATATCTCTACATCCCCCAGCACACTTGAGGCAGGAGTAGCCATCGCAATGACAGTAAACTAAAACAAGCATTTGCAATGAAATAGGTCTCGCATTTACGCAAGTTTGAGCTATTGGCATTGTAAATGTCATTGCCTTTTATTTACATAGATAAAAGGCATTGTCATTTACAATGCTAATAGCTTAAACTCTTGCAAATGCGAGACCTATTGCATTGCAAATGCTTGTTTGTATCCTAGGGAAGTGCCCAAAAGGAATGATTTCTCTGATGATAGGATTAAGATTTTCTGCGGGCTGTTTGACATAATGTATAATGTCATCTGCATATAAGGAAGGGAGATAGCTCCTCCCTGTGATGTATGAGCCCTGATGTTGATGTTTTTCATTCAGGATACCGACTAGTGGCTCTGTAGCGATGGCAAGCAACAGTTGGGGATAAGTGGCATCCCTGATGTGTGCTACGATCTATCTTGATGGGGTGGGGGGGAGGCCATTGATTGGTAACCGATCTATTGGTAGACCATAGAATAATTGCATCCACCCTAGAAGGCACCTTCTAATTCGCATCCGGGAAAATGTCGCAAACCTGTTCTTCTGTGCAAGCAAAGCAAGGCTTTCTTTGGGCCCAATAGGATCCTCACTACAAGTAGGTCTGAGTCCACTTGTTTCAGTAATGCAAAGAAAGTGTGTAAGCTGTCCGATGTGGATCCCCCAGGTATGAAACCAGATTGCTCAGGTGAAACTACCCCTGCATGTATGTTTAGAGCCTACTGGCAATGATTTGGGCCACTATCTAGGTATTTCAATTAAGGCGTGACAGAGGGCGGTAGGATGAACATTCATCTGTGGGTTTACCCAGTTTGAGCAGTCCTGCAATCATAGCCTCATGCAGCGACGAGGGGAGAACACCTGACACACAGGCCTCTCTGCACATCTCCAAGAGATACACCACCAAGATTGAGGCATGTTCTTTATAACATTGAGAATTGAAGCCATCCTACTGCGGTGCCATTCCCTCCAACGCAGGGATTTTATTGCCTCCTTCACTTCTTCAACAGTAAATGGTGTATTGAGTATCTCACGGTCATGCAATTTGAACCATGCTAAAGTGGCTTCAGGTAAATAATCAACCCCGTGTGTTACTTGGCTCCGGCAGCCTCCGCCTGATATACCGTAATTTAGTAATTTGCAAAGGTGGATAGTATGTCCTGAGGCACAGGGTATTCTGCTACATCATGAGCCCGTACACATAGCACATCACTGCATGCGTAATCACGTCTCAATTTGAGGGAGCATGGCGGGGTCATGTGTACACACATCTGTTCTCTAGTGTTTTCAGACTATTCATTATCGTGTTTAGGATGGTGTCGATCGAACGAAGTATGCTTGACTGTTTAGAGATGCATTGCCTTCGAATGAATACCTTAAAGGCTTCCTAGGGTGTGGACTCACTGCCCAATGAGCCTTCATTGAATTGAAAACAGCAGATTATACCTTGGTAGACTTCATTGCAAAATCGTCAGTTAGGGCAGCTGAGGGGAACACCCAAGTTAAGTGTTGCTATAGGGCGATGCAAAGTAAGGGAAATGGCAATTGGGGAGTGATCAGTGAGAGTCCAGGGCAGAATGCGGGTATCCTGGCAGCCTGTACTAATATCGTCAGTCAAGAGCCAGTAGTCTGTGGGAGTGATATGAACAGTCACACGTAGTTGGATACTTAAGACGCCAAACTTCTACTAAAGAAAGTTGTTCCATTAATTTTAATATGGTTTGGACCGCACTTGTGAGGGGCCGAGGAGCGAGAAAGGATCTGTCCATTTTGGTATCTAGTACAGTGATGAAATCACCTCCCCAAACTAGTGCAGAGTGGAGTTAAGTTGGGCATAAGCACATGAGAGTTTCATAAAAGCAGGGGGTATCTATATGAGGGCCTTATGTATTCAGCATTATGTAATAAGTGTGACCTATAGTCCCCCTAAGCTTCAAGTACTGACCTTCTGGATCAGCGATAATGTGTTTATGCCAGAAATGAAGTGAGGACATATGAGAATCAATCAATCAATCCATCATGGCATTTGTAAAGCGCACTACATACCCGTGAGGGTCTCAAGGCGCTAGGGGGGGGGGGGGGGGGGGGCAAGCTGCTACTGTTTGAAGAGCCAGGTCTTGAGAAGTCTTCTGAAGGTCAGAAGGTCTTCGGTCTGCCGCAGGCGGCTGGGGAGGGTGTTACATGTCTTGGCGGCGAGGTGGGAGAATGATCTGCTGCTGGTGGTCATTCTTCGGATGCGGGGGACGGTGGCGAGGGCGCAGTCTGCGGAGCGGAGGTGGCGGGTGGGGGTGTAGAGGCTGAGTCGGCTGTTGAGGTATGTTGGTCCGGTGTTGTGGAGTGCCTTATGTGCGTGGGTGAGGAGTTTGAAGGTTATCCTCTTGTTGACAGGGAGCCAGTGTAGGTCTCTCAGGTGGGGTGTGATGTTGCTGCGGCGAGGGATGTCGAGGATCAGGCGTGCAGAGGCGTTCTGGATGCGTTGAAGCCGTTTCAGGAGTTTGGCCGGGGCTCCTGCGTAGAGTGCGTTTCCGTAGTCCAGTCTACTCCAGTCTACTGCTGACGAGGGCCTGGGTGACCGTCCTTCTTGTTTCGGTGGGGAGCCACTTGAAGATCCTGCAAAGCATGCAGAGGGTGTTGAAGCAGGAGGAGGAGACGGCGACTCTCCCTGGAATGGGAGCTGTAGGAGGCGAAATTTCTATGTTGGTTCCATGCCTACAGCTAACGTGACTTTATTTGCTCAGTAAGGTGCGTTTCCTGTAGAAACACAATATCTACTATATGTCGCATTTGGTAGGCAAGGATTTGTCTTGCAGTTGCGGTTGATGAAAACCTTGGACATTCCATGTCATGAGTCAGACCAACTGAGGAGACATCATATTAAGGAAGGGAGGTGGCTGTCTATTGAGCAGAACACTTGCCTCCTGTAGTGATCTGGCAAGCAATCCAATGAAATGAGGTGTATTGTATTACAGATTGGGATACATTCATGTTTTGAATATTGAATGTGTTGATAGGAATACAAACCAAAAGTAACACCCTCATATACATCCCCCACCCATACTGTAATCCCAAACATAGAGAGTAATTTCAATAAGCCGCTCCCCTCGAGTCAAAATAATGTGAGGAAAATATGTGATGGATATAGGAATGATGCCAACCAACATGGCAATAAACATGGTCAGTAAGAGACCCTCCACCCACTTGTTGTGAGAGATATTACCCTAAAGCCATACAACTATAGAAAAAGAGAAGTAGTTGAACCATAGCATTAAACGGCAAGCAGCCCATATATGGTGTAGGTGGAGGGTGAAGTAGGAAGAAAAGGGAAGCAAGTATCTAATCTTTCTGTCATTGTCACTTATGTTTTGGGATGCATTATTTGGAGGGCGGTGACCTTGGGGTTAAAGAGCCCCTACTCTGCATATGAAGAAATGCAAGCATTTCCTTGGGATCAGAGAAAAACATTGGCTTCCCTTTTATGCACAATATGCTGTTTGGCATTGTAGAGTATTGCATTTTCCAGTCCCATCTGTTATACACACGGTTTTGCTGCGAGGAAGGACCGCCACACCTCCTGGCCGGTCAAGGTGACGTCATGGCAGATTGTAATTTTAGAACCCTGAAAGGAGAGTTCTTTAATGTCACGGGTGAGGCGAAGGACCACATCGCGGTCCCTAAAGTTAAGTATCTGTGCTACAATATTTCTGGGAGGAGGACGAGTGCCCAGCGAGTGGTGCGCCCGCTCAACTAGGAATATAGAGGAGAGATTGTACCAACTAAGACTGTGAGCAGTTTATCTATGAAGAGTTCCCTTGGAGAGAGTGCACCAGAGCACGCCAGGAAGGGCCGTCAAGTGGCAGCAACAGGGCCCCCCAATTGCCCACACTCTCAGGCCAGAAGTCTCCAAGCTCCTCCTAGGTCCCCGGTTATGAGGAACACTCACTCACCTCTGACCCCTCGTTCGGGTAAGATGTAGAGCTGTAGGTGTGCGGGCCACAAAGGTCACGATCATCCTGGCCAAGACCATCCTCCATCACCTCAGCAGCAAATGGTTCTTGAAGGCAAATGTGTCATCTCAAAAGCACAGATTTGTCATCATAGCCACAGTCAAGGATAGGGGATTAGCTGCACCACTGCAGGGGAACGGCAGAGTGTTGTTATCGGACGGCCATCTTGGTTGTGTGCTCTAGCACCTCTTCCATCATTTTTTTTTTTTTTTAAATGCAGATAAATTTGCCCCCTACATGAATAAAAGCCCTCTGTGAGTCAAGCTTGTTGTGGGTACTTGGCTGTTACTGCTCACTTCAGCAAACTGCAAATTAACCAACCATTTACTTGTTTTGAGGCAACATGTAACTTTTGTAAGTATTAGCACTGTCAGTGCTTTTCTGGTACTGATCAGCACTGCCCCTCCGCTTAGAAATGAATAAGCTGCTATTCATGTGTCCATTGCCCCTTTTTGAATGTAGTGGAGTAACTGGATCGGTTTGCAAGCCTTGGGTATTTACCAAATTGTAGTATATAGTTTTAGAAAAAAGTTTAAAAATAGTGGCTATGTTTGAATGACTGTTTATTACATAGTGCTCCCACACGTTCATATTCATTACATTCTGTTTGTATTCATTGCGCTAAACCATGCACCCTACTTGGCCTTCAGAACCTGTCTTTTGCTGCCGTGCCCTCAGGGGCGATGGTGTGTGTCTCCTCCTGGCTTCGACTCAACAAATCTCTCCTTGCCCCAAAACCAGCATGCAAATTGCTCGGATTGGTAACCAAAAAGGAAAAAAAGCTTCTGTGTGAAAAGCTTCAGGGACCTTTTGACTTTGACAATTCTTGATTCTAGTATAGTTATTCAGTTCAATTGAATTCATTTGTGGAGCTTAATGTACATGGTACGTTTTTTATTTGTTTTTTTTAGTTCACTTAAATCACATGATGTGTAAGAGCACATTTGGTTTTCTGAAAACCGGGCTATATTCAGCAGATTCTATTCCCAAGAGTAAATGAGTCACACTTATAATACTTTGTTATTTACACAAAAGTGCACAGCAGTCTTGAATTTAGATTTTTGAATTGTGTATTTGAGTAAAGGATTGCGGATTTCTATAGATGGTGGTTACTTGTTGATGTGTTGTTAACAGTTTTTGTTTTTAAAAAAGCACTTTAATTTGTGTGAGTCTGATCCATTCGTCTCCAGAAAAAACATTGTTTTAACGTCAGTGAAGTGTTGTAACATAAGGGTTTACAAAGGAGCTCTGCTCATGCTTTAATAATTTCGTAATTAACATCCTTACACATACTTATACAATAGCTGCAATTTAAGATACTAAAGAATTACTTTTTGTCTTCCTCAACTTCAAATTGTACTGTTGCCTTAAAGTGTTGTGGTTCCATGTTCTATGATTACAATTAAGCTTTCTAATGTTTATTTGATTTTTATAATTCTTTAGCTTCTTCCTGGAATATTCTTGAATGTAAGCTTATTTGAGCTTGCCCTTAATTGGAGTATTGCTTGGTGAGGTCTAATGTTAACATTTCTTGAATGTTTGGTTCTTGCAGTCAATACCTGTTGTAGAGGTCCATTTGCTTTCATTCATAGAGCCATCAGACCTAATAAAAACGTTCATCACTCGGTGCATCACCATAAAACCTATAGAAAACAGGATTAGAACTCCTTTCCATTTTATCTGTACAGTTAATGAACATCATTTTCATTCTAGCTAACCTGTTTATTCAAGAGTGTCCTAGTAAAAACAACTGCCTTCTTTATTCAATATCTCCATGCTTTCTTTCACTCTGAGGTACACTGGTTACATGGAAACCAACAGTTGCCTTCTGCACTTACCTCAAGCCCAAACCTTTTGAGGGACTCCGAGACTAATCATCTTCTTTAACTAAAATATACAATAAAGAAAAAGAAGTGCACAGCCATCTTTCTAAAGCAGAACAGAGTTGCAAAGTGTATTCTAGAGTGAGCTTGATTACTTCTTCATTGTTCCCGCTCCCAAGATGTCTGCTCTACTAAGGATCATGGGCATTGCCATTTTTAGGTTTCACCTGAGACAGCGCATGTGCTGTTGCTTGAAAGACTCTTAATTTAAAAGGGCTTAGCGCATGCCCATTACTCACCATTGGTTGTTTTCAACATCACTCTCTCCCTTGCCTCTCATTGGTCAGCAGCTCCTACTTTCTGTTTCTGTGTTTGTCTGTTCTGTGGAGCATGGACAAAGTACAGCTTCCTGGCTGCTTAAATTGTATTTATTGCAGTCCATAACAATGTATGTGTTTCCCTCCTCCCGCTGCCCGTGATGTTGTTTGCTCCCTCCTGCTTCCTATCAGTGCTTTTCCCGTCAGCCTCCCACCCTCCTCTCACTGTCCATGATGTTACTCTCTCCTTCCCTCCTCCTACCATCCGTGGTGATGCTTGTTCTCTACCTCCCTTCTCCCACTGTCCGTGATCTTGCTTACCCCTGCCTTCCCTCCAGTTGCTTGCCTGTTCTGCCCTCCTCTCTCTGTCTGTTGTTTTATGCCCGCCCTTCTACTCGACCCCAACAAGCATTGGCAAAGCCAGCAGGTTTTGCCAATACAGGATCAATTGGCCTTGTCAATGTTTTTTAGGCGTGTTGCACACAAGCAAGGGCACAGTGCAGCATGGCTGAAAATAAAGGGAAAAAAGCTCTATGACATGCCCAATGTTGACCACGTCATAGCATTTTTATTGTCTGTACTTTCAGGCATGTTGCACAGTAGCATGGACACCGTGCAATATGACTCCACATTTTTAAAAAACGATATGGCGGAGCCAGCGTTGACCTTGGCATAGCGTTTTTCATTCTTTTACCTTCAGCCATGTTGCACAGTGGCTACACTGCTGTGCAACATGGCTAAAAAACACTTTCACAAGGCCCATAGATCTCGTATAGGTGAGACCTATTGGCTTTGCCAGTGCTTGTTAGCTTTTCATCTACAGTCCACCTTTCTTATAATCTATTATCATTGAGGTGATCTCTTCTTCCTTCGCTACTTCTTAAATAAATGTAACTTTACCAGCGGGATTCAGGCAGTGGTGCATTTTGTAGGAATTAACTTTTTTCACATATCAAAACAATTGCAATTTTGAATTTGGTCAGAAACAAAGAGTGTTTCGAAATTCAGGTTAGATTTTAAAGTTACTAAACATGTTCTTGTCCAGGGAAAGGAGTCAACATATTCCTTTTTACACAGCAGCGGGTAAAAGAGAATCATATCAATTGGCCAAATGCAAAGCATCCGTTTATACACTTAGCAAACTCTTTTGACACTCTCTGCACTAACATATAAATGCCACTTTTTCACAATGCTGGAATCAGTTTGGGACTGGATGGAACAGCAGGTGTACCAGCTGCCGGAGGCGGGGGACAGGTACCAGATACCGAAATTAAAGGAACGGAAGAGACGCCAGAGGGTGCAGCAGTAAAGGTCACCGGCCACCCCTAACAAAGGAACAGGCACAAAGAACAGGGCAAGAGTAGTGGCGGATCTGCAGTGCCACACTTCCTTGGAGGTCACCAACAGATGGGAAGCCCTGGAGACTGATCAGAGGGGCTCGTCGGTGAAAAACCTGATTCTGATTTACCAGAATGCCCCGGGGACGCAACGGGCTTTTGCGCCTCCTTTGCGTGCACCCTGGGCACTTTGGTATTACAGAAGGGGCCACAGACATACAGCGCCAGGCTTTCTCAAGAGGTCGTGCTCTCATTTGCATGGGGGTATGGCCCCATGCAATCCCTTTGCTTCTGCGCCTGAGCCGTATTATAGAAGCGGGTGTAGGAGGCAAAGAAACTGTCAGTCGGGGCACTGACAGGTCGTCCCCTGACAACAGCCCTCTGGAGGGAAGAAATGGTGCCCTGTGGACCCCTCCCAGACATCCCGTTGCAAACGGGTGGTCACTCACTGCACCCGCCTGCAAGGGGATCTCCAATCCCCTTTAAAAGTTATGGCAGGTTTCCGACTGCACAGTGAAACATGGAGCGACTGTCTCAAAGCCACTCTCTGTTTTTCACTTGAATGCGCTGCCCCCAGGACAGCACAACTTTACGGCTGCCCTGGGGACAGCGCATTCTATGTAATAGGGCACACTTTCCCTAGCAGCAACCGGTGCACCTGTTTTAAGATGCACCGAGCACAAACAGACAAATTGCGCCCTATACATAAAAAGGCCCCTGGTCTCTAGTGCAGATGGTGAACTGGGATGCCCCCACCTCCCCAAGGGTCACCCCGATGACCCCGAAGGAGATAGTATAGATGGGGGGGCTGTGGTGGGTGGTGGTAGCGGGCTGCTTGGGATGGAACTGGCACATGTCCTGGTTGCCTCGGGGGTACGGTTATTATACTGCAAGTGTGTGTGATTCGTGGGCTGACGAGAGGCCAATATGCTTCTCTCCCAGGAGGGTGGAGATAAGTTCTGTTGGGGATGGTGCTCCAGTTTTTTTAGTGTATCGGGCAACGGACATACCATGCATTGGAGTGGTGGACAGTTTTGAGACCACAGCGCGTTAAGGTAGAGTGGGAGGCGAGTTGGGTTGTTGTGGCTTTAGTTTTTCGGTTTCCAGCCTTGGTTGAGAATGACAGTTTGGGGCCAGGATCTCCCTACCTGGAGGGATACCCATCAATGCTTAGGGAGATTAGTAGGTCTTATGATGAACACACACCCCTTTAGGTTGCTCACGTGGATTGTTAATGGGTTAGGTAGCGCGATTAAGAGGGGGTTAATGACCAAAGCCCTTGCACACTATGTGGCGGATGTGGTGTTCCTACAAGAGGCACATCTAAAGGGGTCCAACTGTGCCTGGCAGGGGGGCACTGCACAGTGGCGGTGCCCTTTGATTACTCAATGGGATCTAGAAGGGTAGCGATCCTTCTTAAAAAGAAAAGTCTATTCCGTTCCAGGTGACGCAGACAAACTCGGACGATTGCTGCCTCTACACCGCAGTGATGGGCAGGTGTGAGGGAAAATCCCTGGTGCTGATTAATATGTATGTTCCTCCGTTGACTACAGGCAAAGGCTCTGCACTCTCTGGGCCAACTAACTTTGGATTTCCGCAGATGCTGACTATCATTGGAGGGAGACTTAAATATGGCAATAGATCCAAAGCTAGATAGGACCTCCTCCCTGCAGATCCGCAACCCTTATGCGAGAAAACTGGGAGTCTTTACAAAGGCACTGGGGTTGTGGAATATTTGGCGGTCACTGTATGGTATGAACAGGGGGTACTACTACTACTCTGGGGCGCATTACACTCCTCCTGCCTTGATTACTTTCTGACACCACGGAATGGAGAATGGCATTGTGGTGTCTTGTGAATGACGAAGTGTTGGAACACCTGGATAAGGCAACAGTGCACTATTTTAAGGAAAGCATTAGGGATGAGACGGATGCATTGATCCGATGGGAGTCATATAAGGCTACCTTACGGGGGTGATCATTGCTGATGAGGTGGGAAAGAAAAGAGAATGGTCCCTTCGCAGTTTTGCGCTGGAACAAGAAATTATAGACCTGGAAGCAGATTATCACTTAGCGCCGTCTGCCTCTACGCAACAGTGTGTCGTGACCAAAACCGTGACATTTCGCTCCTTAGTCACAGACGAGGTCAAACGAGTGCATATTGCAAAGCAGAAATGTATCTGCGAGATAGGGAATAAGGTGGGGAACCTGTTGGCATGGCTCAGTGCGGGCGATCTGGAGCAGGATCATATTGGTGGAACCGTTGCACCGGATGGGTCGACGGTCATGGGTAGTGAGGAAATAGCAGGCACGTTGGCCACCTAAATTGAGAATTTTTATGACAGCCGATGGGGATGCTGGTTGCCGAAATGAGGAACTTTGCATTGGAGTGGGGGGGGGGGTGGGGGATAGGTGGCGCACATCCAAGATGGCCGCACACCTGTGAGGCTCTGGAAGCTTGGCGACAAAATCCGTAATTTCTCCTGACTTCTACCTCAGCCTCATAGGTTTCGTCGCAATCAAGCTGCCCACTGCACCATCCGCTCTTTGTGGGAGAAAAAATCGCCGAGTTCGCGGCCCCGCGGACCTACTGTGGGCCGTTACAAGCTGCGGGCGATGGGACGGACGCTCTCGTTGGCGGTCGGCTCGGCCGCTGTGGCTACTGGAGCCCCGGGGCCCCCACACGTGTTGCTAGGCCTCACTCCAGCCGGGCTCGGATCGGAGCCCCATCGGTCTCACTAAACAATCTCCCTGCTGGGTCCCTGATCGTGGCGCTGCCGATGCCTCCTCCTGAGCTCGCCTGAGCTTCTAATTGAGGAATTGCGGTGTGGGCTGCAGCAGTGGTAATACACTACTTCAAGCTCAATGCCGCTGTCATGCGGCGGCCCTTTTCTTCGTTCTACGGTCGCGTGAGTACCGCTTTGTGGGTTGCCCTACTGCTGCCCGGATAACTGTATGCTGGTTTGCGGAATTCTTTATTAATGCAACGAGACCCCCCACTGTTGATCCACGTTCCTGCACACGATTGACTGGCTCTGCCCACCGAGCCCTTATATGTGTGCAGGTGTCTGTGAGCAGGTCCGGTGATTCGTCGTTGCTGGTCTCCTGTGGCCGATTCCTCTCCTACGCCCTTCTCCTTACTCCTGAGACTACGTTGCGCTTACTACCTGGTGACCTCTTCCCACTGTGAACTGCGTTGGAGGGTGGCAGCGTGGCGGGGGCTGGCTGTAGTGGACTGCTACTGGACTGTGAGCTTCTCCTCGTGGGCGCTATACCGCTGCGTCTTGCCTCCATTGCTGTGGGCCCCTTTTCCCCCATTGCCAACCCACGTGCCCATATCCTTGCTCGGCCCTCCCGCTAGGCAGCCATCTGCTCACCTATACTGGAAGGGTGCCCATGTGCTTGTCGTGGTGCAGTGGGAAAGCCGGATGGCCGTCAGCCACGACTAACATTTGACGCGCCAAAAAAAGCAGCGACGAGGTCAGCCTCTGTGGAATCCCCCTCTGCTACCATGGAACCAGCGCAGCCACCTGCTCAAGCTTCTGACAATGACGTTAAGTCCCTGCTTCCGGCTGTGCAACACAGCATCTCGGACTTGTCTGGGAAAATGGACACCATGAATAATCGATTGGACTTTTTGGTGCTAAAGGTAGACAAACATGATGGTCAGCTGAAAGAGGCTGAGCGGCGTATATCCGAGAATGAGGACGATACTACCCAGATACACAGGTAGCACAATTGGACAAGCTGCTGAAGGTGATTGCGGCCAAGAATGAGGACATTGAAGCCAAGAGCCGCCGCAACAATGTTCGCATCTTAGACATTCCAGAGAGTACGAAAACTGGGCGCATGGAGGACTACATTGAACGCCTCCTTAAGAGCACTTTTGGGGACGGCTCCTTCTCGCCACACTTGGTGGTAGAACGTGCGCATCCCTCTCTCGGCCCACGACCCCCCCCGGCGAAGCTCCATGGCCTATCATCGCACGCCTTCTCAACTACCGAGATCGTGATGTCGCACTCCAGAAGGCCCGAGAGCTGATGCAGCTACAATTTGAGGGGAATGCCTTCACCATCTACCTGGACTTTACATTGGCGGTGCAGGAGGCATGCCGGAAGTTCCTCACTGTCAAGCAGAAACTTCGAAAGGCCCAGATAGAATATGCCTTACTATATCCTGCGAGGTTTCGGATCACGCACAATGGCAGGCATATCTTCTGCACCAACCCGCAACAAGTTGAGGACTTTTTGAAAACCATCGCAAGGCGCTCTCCGCGACACGACCATGACTCCGGACCATCATCATCGCCCAGTGGCTAGGTGGGGGCAGCTGATCATTGTTACTGTTCACCCGCCCAGGGCTGCTTCCGCTGCACCTGGCACCTGCCTATGCTACACTGAGACACTCCCAACTGGCCCACCATTTCCCGTGGGCAGCTGAAACTCCGGTCAGCATTCTTGGCTTGGACCGACGTTCCTGTTCAGAATCACGGATAGATAAGTGACTGAGAGACTCCTTTCATTGACTATTGTTCTCACTGTGTTTCTGTTTAACTTGCTACATTAGGAGTAGAACTTTACTAACTCGTCAAGCACCCTTCCCCCCATTGCCGCTCTCTCCCTGTCAGGGGTTGACACCCAGGGACAGTGTTGCAGTTAGTGGCTGATTAAGGGAGGGTACCACTGCCCCCTGGCGCCCTCCCCCCCCATGGGAGATCCCCCCCTGGTGCTTTCTATTTTTTGTTCTGTATCTTTCTGACCTGTTTTTGTTAAGTTGGCCTAATCTGGTTAGAGTGGTATGGCCATGTTTCTTAGGCCTGTTGGGTGGGCAACGACTTACCGGCACGTTTGGGGTGCTGTTGTGGGTGGGGGAGGTTTGGGTTTTGTTACTATACTTTGGAGACACTGCAATGAGGCTAACTGTGCTGGGAGGGAAATACTGGACTGGCTACTGTTCCTATTGCTTTAACATGTACTGGATACACACCTCGACACGCTCGTCCTCATGTGCTGGGGCATTCTACCTTACGGCATCAACATACTTATTATTTGCCATTGCTACTTCTGCAACGCCAATGCAGACGAATCCACTCTGCATTAAACTTATCACATGGAACGTCAGGGGCCTACGCGATCCTCGCAAAAGACGACAGATCCTGGCATACTTAGATAGACACATACAAATAGCCATGCTCCAGGAAACGCATATGGACCCAAGGCGTCCGTCATGCTTAGGCTCTATATGGGCCTCTGTTCGGGCGTTCTCGTCATATTCCACATATTCACGTGGCACGCTTATTTTAATTTTAAAAAATATGCCGTTCATACTGGGGGGCACACATAGTGACCCCTCTGGCCGCAGCTGTTTACTCTGGGGTACCTTAGCTACACAATCTGTTACCCTCGCTTGTAGCTATGGCCCCAATTCAGATGATCCTGGGTACTTCACGACACTATGGGGACACATACTAAAAATTGGCTCTACGCATGTCATATGGGGTGGGACCTTAATACCGTTCTTTGTCCCTCTATGAACCGCTCTAACCCCAAGCCACACCACTATACAAATGCTCGAGACATCCTCTCTTGGTTGCTCACTGAACATGGCCTCGTGGATGCCTGGCGACATGTACATCCCACCACTAAAGAAGGTACTTACTGTACGGCTGGGCATGCAACGTGGTCTAGGCTAGATTACTGGCTATGCTCCCGCGGTGTGGCCCCATGGATCAAAACGGCTACTCATCTGGCACGCACCTACTCAGACCATGCGCCAGTGTGCCTTGAATTGATGCCCCCTAACGCCATCGCCACCCCATGCTGCTGGAGGCTCATGCCAGAGGCACTATTGGATGCTGTGTCCCAAGCAGAACTGGGGGAAGAGATTGAAGATTTCTTCACCCGGAACAAGGGCTCGGTCGATAATGTGGGGCTCCTCTGGGAGGCGTTCAAAGTTACAGTCAGGGGCATATGCATCTCAAAAAGGTTTGGAGTGCTTTGTGACATTAGAAGGAATCTGAAGCGCCTTGAACTTTAAATCAAAAACTCGAAACAGACATGTGGGCCGCTGACTGGTGCCATCCGCGCCGCAATACGCGAGAAGCTCACAGACTATACTGACACTGCGAATCTGGAGGTAAAATTTAGGGGCAAATACTTTACCGCCTGCCGTTATGGATAGGGTGAACGACCGAGCCGAGCACTTGCCAGTGCTATTAAGACACCCCGATTTTCTAACTACGTGCTGGATGTGGTGGGCGATGACTGAGAACGAAATAGGGACAGCTTAGACATCCTTAAAATATTTCTGACTACTATTCGGAACTATACAGCTCGCAACGTACGACCCCCCCTGATTTCTCTCCCTATTTGAGACATAGCACTGGGATGGCTGGGGGACTCTCAACGCGAATTCCTCTTGGCACCATTTGAGGATGACTAGGTACATGAAACCATCATGCAGATGGCGTCGGGGAAGGCGCACGGCTCTGATGGGCTTCCTGTCGAATTTTATAAAATATACATTAACCAATTGCTCCCTGTGCTAAAGGAGGTTTTCCTTGTGGCCCACGAGACACAAATTTTGCCTAGCTCCATGAGGGAAGCACTCATTAAGTCGTTGTTGAAACCTGGCAAACGAGCGGATCGTTGCAAGTCTTATAGGCCCTGACCTAATCAATACGGATGCAAAATTCCTGGCTAAGCTGGTGGCAAATCGGCTTAGCCTGCTTATGGACAAGCTGGTCCTCCCAGATCAGGCCGGGTTCATACCGGGAAGGGCCACATCCCATAATCTCAGGATCCTATTTTCCATCTTACAGACAGTGGACCCAAGATTGCAACTGATAGCGGTGTTTCTTGACGCCTCAAAGGCTTTTGATTCTGTGGAATGGGACTACCTATTCACTGTTTTACACTGCTTGGGCCTTCCTAATAGTTTCATAACATGGATCCGGCTTTTGTACACGTCGCCCATGGCGAACGTTCTAATTAATGGACATACGTCCTCCTCCATTTCACTTTCTCGAGGCACAAGACAGGGGTGCCCACTCTCACCCCTTTTATTTGCCCTCATCATGGAACCCCTAGCTGCAAAAGTTAGACCGCATTATAGCCACATAGGCCTTCGTTGCCTCCGCCGCCCGATACTCATATCCTTATATGCGGATGATGTGACTCTATATGTTAAAGACCCGCAACACAATCTTAACCCACTGCTACGCGAGTTCGTCAAATTTGGGAGCCAATCCGGAATCCACATCAATTGGTCCAAATCGCAGATATTCCTGCTGACCAGCTCGGTCATTCCCTTTGACACAGACTTCCCGCTCGCGTTGTGCGAGGATGATGCTAAATATCTGGGGATCCGTGTAACGTCAGACCGGGACGAATTGATGCAAATTAATTATGGCTGTGCAATCGAGCATATTACAGGCTGCATCACTCGATGGATTGCCCTCCCCTTAACCATGGCCGGGCGCATATCCCTTATAAAAATGGTGATACTCCCCAAGTTTTTATACATTTTTATAAACATTCCTTATGAGCCTGGGAGGCATTTTTTTGCCACCCTGCGTTCGGAATTGAATCGACTTGTATGGGGTGGAAAGCAGCCGCGCATACAGTGGAGCACGCTAATGCGGCCCGATTCCCATGGAGGCCTTGATATTCCTAATTTCAAGCTCTATTACCTGTGTGCCCAGGCTCATTACGCCCATTACTGGTTCCATCCACCTCGGTATACACCTCACGTTGCCACCGAACACTGGCTTGCAGATCCCATCCCGTTGGAAGGTGTCATTCTTGCCCCCACTACGCCCCGCGACCGCAACCCGACCTCCGTGGACTGTATACGTATGGCCTGGTCTCGAATCCTGGATCGCCTTCACGCACCCAGTCTCTACTCCCCTCTCCTGCCACTCACATACCATCCAGAAATATCGCTCATACAAGAAGGGCTCTTCAAAAACACTGCACGTAAACGGAATATTCGCTGCTGGGGGGACCTATACAGTAATGGCAAATTCCGCACCCTCCACCAACTGTGTCCTGATCCTCCGCCGTTCACTATGGAAACGTTTTTATACGCTCATCTTCGACATGGCATTCAGGCTAGCAGCAATGTTTTCCCTTCCGAACCACTACATTTGCCCCTTTACACAGTGTATTGCGGGCCCCCACTGCTTCACACTTGGTGTCCATACTCTACCACAGTTTATATGGCGACATTGAATACCCTCCATGCCCAGCACGGGCTAAGTGGTCGGCTGAACTAGGCCACAAACTCAATGATGAGCAATGGCTCTATTGCTGTAAACAGACGTAACTGATCTCGGCCAATAGCAGACTCCGTATCATACACATAGATTCTTGCATCGCAGCTATTACACCCCAGTTACACTACATACATTTGGGTTGAGAGATACACATAGGCGTGATAGATGCAAAATGGAGCATTGCCTGGGATTGTCCGGACGTCCATACCTACTGGAATGATGTCCTTGCAGCCTTGGACTCCATGGTCTCACTGCCTCTCTCGAGATCTCCACTTTTGGCTCCTTTAGGGTATACTGAAAAGCTCCCCGCCAAGAACCGGAAATTTGTCTCCTTCTGCCTTGCTCTAGCCAAGCGACGCATAGCCTGTCGTTGGGGTAGGGGTCGGGCACCCAAATTTAAAGACTGGTTGTCGGACAAGATCCAATGGCAAGACCAACTTTGCACTTATGCAGAATTGCTCCCCTGCCCCCGGGACATTTGGGGCCCACTGCAGACATATTTATTGGAACACCCATACACTGACGAGGCCTAGTCTCAAAGGCCACCATTCATTCCCTAGGCATCTATCCCACATGGAATGCTTTGTGTCTCCCTATTAACGCCCCTGCCGGACAATAACTGTCTTCTCATCTACTGTTGGAGCCCCTGGCGTACTCCTTCTGTTGCAGTCTGTAATGGTAAATGCATGATGCCCGGATTGCTCTTTAAATTCTTGTAGTTCTTCGGTAGTGTATAATGGTCCACACTGCTAATCTATGTACCTCTCGAATTGCATTTATGTATCCTGCTGTATCCTTTGCTAAGTACTCCTAATTGCCCCAGCTATGTCTCTTTTACAGATACTGAATCTTAATTGTCTGTTTCTTGATTGAGAAAAATTTCAATAAATAAAGTTTAAAAAAAAACAAAAAAACTTTGCATTGGAGTGTCCCTGTAGGCAGCTAGGAAATGCGGCAGCTCTGGAGTTAGAGGCTGCTCTTGCACAAGAGGAAGTGCTACTTGCACTTCAGCAGCTTCACGCTGGAAAGACCCCAGATTCAAGTGGACTCCTGGCCAAACTTTTTGAAAGGATGGCAGGGAGGATTACATGCCACTTACAGGAAATGTATATTGCAGCTTTCGGGGGGGAGTTGATGGCTGATCTCCGCACCACCACTATTGTGCTCTTTCTCAAGGAGACGAGTGGGACTTGTACAGACCAATCTTTCTCCTAAATACAGATACAAAACTCCTGGCCACTGCCCTGGCGAACAGAATACAGGGTGTTATCTCTGACTTGATCCACCTAGATCAGAATGGGTCCATCCCCATAGGTCGACCAAATTGAATCCCCGATGCTTACCAATGGCATTAGCGGCAGCGAACGGACTGGAGACCCCCGTTGGCAATCGCATCCCTAGACGTGCATAAAGCTTTTGATTCCATCCAACAGCCATTTCTATGTGCCATCAGGTAGAAAATTCATTTTGGGCTGCAATATCTCCGATGAGTATGCCTTCTCTATACTCAGCCCAAAGCCAGGCTCAAGGTGATTAGGGTCCTCTCTCAGGAATTCCCTTTCTGCAAGGGTTTGCGACTGGCTGTCCCTATCACTGATTCTGTTTGCCATGATGTTAGAGGCATTGGCTGAGTGGATCATTTGACACCCAGGTATGAGGTTGACTGAGTGGATCAAGTTGACACCCAGGTATGAGGTTGGTGCTGGACTGATTTGCAGGAGGACCAGATTACGCTGTATGAAAATGACATATTGGCAAACCCGGAGGTTTCTTTCAGGTGCCTAGGGGAAATATTCAAAGTGTACGGCACTTACTCGGTGCTGAGCATTAATTGGAAGAAATCCCTGTTTTTTCCAGTAGTAGTATAGATGGCAGGGGCACTGTTGCTCCATCTGCTTATCGTGGAACATTTGCACTTTAAATACCTGGGTATCTGGGTGTCCAGAGAGAGCTGTACGCATTACGTGAACAATATTAGGCCACTGTTGCAACGTTTGGAGGCAGAGGTGAAACATTGATGGCCCTCTCAAACTCATTCTACGTTTTGCAGAATAGCCCATTTGCATCCCCTGATGCCTTGTTCTGAGAAGCGGATGCGCTGCTTAAGTCTTTCCTCTGGTTGGATTGCCCGACATGCATTTCTCTTTCTATGCTGCGGAGATCGGTTTTTGGGGGGGAATCACGCTGCCAGATAATAGGAAGTAGAAGAGCATTCACATATTGTTAATGAGTGGGCATATGCTCCAATGTTGGATCCCGTGTATCGGATGGATAGGGAAGTGCTAGGTCAGAGGGGCTACCTTCATGTGTTGTATGGGGAGAAGCTGCTACTGAATGCCCCACCGGCTACCACCACAGTCGTATTGGTTTAGTGCAAACTGACACGGGAGATGAGATGGGAACTGCGATTAGCGCCCCTCACCCCGTTGTGGGCGGGGACAAGGCTTCGCACCATATCAAACTTACAGGGGTTTTAAAAATGGGTCCAGATTGGCCTGTCTGCCCTGCCGGATATATGGGATGCTTACGTAGTAGTCCGATTCACGCATCTACAGAGGGAATATGATATGGCACCCTCTCAAGTCTTTAAGTACCTGCAATTGAGACACGCCGTGTGGGCCAGGATCCCTAGAGATGAGGAAATGACAGAAGCCTACCACTTGGAGGCACGGTTGTTAAGACGGCCACTTGGATACAAAGGTCATTCCCCTTATTTATGCTACATTGATGAGACTCACCCGGGGAAGCTCACATGCCTACGGGAACGTTAGCATGGCGAGGTAGGGGAGCTGGAGGTTGAGGACTTGGGGGACGCTCTACAATTCACACGGATGGTAGCCATTGGTGCCAATGTATGTGTTATTCAACTGAAAATACTGCATAGGACATATTATACCAGGGTCCTGCTCCACAAGATTGGTAGGGCCCAGGATGACTGTTGCCTCCGTCAATGTGGTCAGCGGTGTACTTTCTTGCATATGTTATGTGATCGCCTAAAACTTTGACCCTTTTGGGAGGGTGACCTCGTCCCTGGAGGGGTTTGCAGGAGTCCCCTTGCCTTTAATTGCACTGAGGGTGTTTCTGGGTGTTTGGGTGGCCTGAGAGGTTACCACTTACACCAAGTTATTGATCAGTCTGGGCTGTGTGGTGGCTAAGAGGAATATTGCCAGACACTGTGGTAGTCCTCACTGCCCGAGGCTAGAAGAATGGTGGGAAGGGATGGAACTGTGTAGTGTGAGGGAAAAGTTGTATATGAGACTTGAGGATGCCTGCAGACATTTGAGGAAATATGTGGAACATAGGAACCAAGGTTTAGGAGTGAGTCCAAGAGGAGGATAGTGGGCAGGGAGCCTAGGGCACACGCTGATCAAGTGGAGAAGCACTAGGGCGATTGCTGGATTGGGGGTGGCAGGGCTGCCTGGGGGAGGGGGTAGTCACTTGTGCTATTGTGTATGTGGGTGAAGGGTGGTGGTGTGGAGGGGCAAAGGGTGGAGACTGGGTAAGGGTTGCTCTGTGATGGCTGCTATTCTCGCTAGGTTAATTTTTGTGCTTGTTTTTTGTTTAGTGTATTGTAATGGTCAGTAGGAAACTACAAAATGCGTAATTGAGAACAAATAAATGCAATTTGGTGAACGTTTTTTTGCCGAAGCAAAAGACAAGTCTCTAATAACAAGTCGAATGTAAGTTAAGTAGACTGATGCAGATCCCAAAATAATGGGCATAATCCCCAAACATCTACCCTTATATTTGAGTACATTTGATTAGTGACTTTCTAGCTATTTATGTGCTATTCTTAATTTATGTTAATGCATTTGGGCTGTTGCAGTTGATATTTTTTAAAAACACATTAAATCACAAATTGAAATCATTGGGGTCCCCCCACTAAATTAATTTCTTTGCCTGTTGAGAATATTTATAAATCATTTGGGCACAATGCTAGCAAGCATAAGAGTCATGCCGACTCGTCTCCTTGGCGCTTCTAGGGAGATTTGAGCATTCTCCTGGGGATGCACCAATTTAATTTCAGAGCCTCTCCTCGTGAATTTTGTTCTGTAAATGTAAAGTGTTTCATTTAGTAGAAAGGAAATGTTCATCAAGACTGTACTGCAAAGCTCCTCCTCCGAAGCACTTTAGCATACAATTTCAAGCCTGAATTCGGTTCGATGTAAAACATTTTCACACCGAATTACCCAGTCTTTGCATTGTATGTTTGCAGGCAGAAGCTCAGACTGATGCCACTGCCTCTGGACTCTGCCATTACCCTCCACCTTTGATTGGCATAACTGAAGATAGGACATTGGTGTTGCCAAGTGAAAACCGTTACTCAAGAGAAGCTTGAAATCATCCCCCACACACTACTTGACCCTATCCTCACCAGCTTCAATGACATCACAGTAAACAAGTCAAGAACAATCACCTGGTCTGACCATGCCCTTGTCAACTTCAGCATACCAAACCCATACCACCGCAGAAACACCATCACCAAATCTTCACGACAGACTGGAATAAGATCTCTGAAGCATCCTCATCAGCCAAACTCCTATACCACCACTCTCGACACAACAAAGACCTCCACAAATCCAAATTGAATGCCTGGATCACTGCCTTCACAGACACACTTTGTCCTCTTAAAACAAAAAAGTCACAAGAACCAGACCGCAAGCAAGCAAGCAAGCAGTTACATGAAAGAGTTCAGGCTCAATAAACTCCACTGCAAGCAACTAGAACGTAGGACGACACTGAGAAGAGCACCTACAAATCTACCCTCAGATGCTACCATCAGCAAATCCGAGCCACCAGATGCTCCCCATTCATCAATGACATTGAAAGCAGCACCAACAGCGCTGAGGAATTTCTCGCCATAGTGAAAGATTTCATCTCTCAGGGCAGTGATCTCCACCAGCGGAACCCCTTCTCAGAACTTCTGCACTGAACAGTCCCTATTCCTCAGCAATAAGATCACCAGCATATCCGACAACTTTGAGCCCTAGCCGGACCCATCCTTGTAGTCCCCACAGCCCATCTCAACCATCACCCAAAGGAACGCCCTGACCACCTGGCCCACCATTACAACTCCTGAAACTGCAACGCCCATGCAGTCCATATACTCTGAAGAACCATCCGACACACAACGTCTTCATCAAAGGCCTGGGCCCAGTCAGTGCAGCCTTCACACCAGTCCGTAATGACTCAATCAGCACAGCCACCAACCAGGATGCCTGGAAACCTGCCACAGTCCCCACCCCCCTTCCTTTCGTAGAAACTCAGCAGACCTGAATATGCTAACCAGTTTTCGGCCTGCTTTCCTGCTATCCTGCTTGTTAAAAGTCATAGAAAAGATTAACAAATACCTAGCCACCCACCTCATTGATAATTACCTCCTTGGCACCACGCAATCCGGTTTTAGGCCCAACCACAGTACAGAGACCAGCCTCATTGCCGTAACAGATGACCGACCTCTGCATGATAAAGGACAGCAGGGACACCACAACTCTCATCCTACTGGACTTTTCCTCATCCTTCAACACCATTTCCCACACTATCCTTATCCGACAACGAGCATCCAAGGACCCACACTTCACTGGATTTACTCCTTCCTGACAGGCCTTACCCAGTCGGTCAGCTTGGCCCCCTTCACCTTGGATGTCGCTAACCTCATCCGCAGAATTTCACAAAGATCCTCACTAATCCACACCCCGTACACCGCCTACATGACCCCACTCCCTCGCATCATTCACGCCACGGAATCAAAACCATATCCTATGCCTACGACAGTAACCTGCTGTTCTTCCTCTCCGACTGGACGTCAAACACTCAGACCAATTTCTCCTCCTGCATGACCAAAGTCGCCAGATGGATGAAAACCAACTGCCTCAAGCTCAACACAGACAAGATGGCAGTAGTAATCTTCAAAGCCACCTTGCCCTGGGACACCATTTGGTGGCCTGCCGAACTCGGACCCGCACCCCTCCCAGCAACCCACTCAAAGAACCTTGAAATAGTAATCAACAACCAACTTGCTATGACTGGGCAAGTGAACACTTTCTTTGTCTCCTGCTTCCAAACACTCAAGATGCTCAAGGTGCTCTTCAAATGGCTCCCCACCAACACTCACAGAACTGTCACCCTAGTCCTTATCACCAGCAAGCTGCACTACAGTAACACACTGTATGCCAGAATCAACCCTCAACTGACCTTACAGAACTCAAAGCTCAGGTTCACCCTCAATCTCCCACCCCACAGTCAGCCTGGAATGAACAATCCCTGCACATTAGAGCCACCTCCTCAGTTCTTGAATTCTGCAAGAAGCTGAAGATCTTGCTCATCACCTAACCCTCGCCCTGGCCCAGCCCATATAGCTCCTGCTCTAGCTCCAGCGTACTCTCCTGGGTGAGTCATGTGCAGTATAAACTAGCATAACATATAGCAATATAAAGTAAAATCCCCGGTTGGGGGTGTGTGACGAGTGACTTTGTCAGGAAATGATGCACGCAAATCACTAACAGTTGATTGCTAAATGGTTTCCCTTGTAATGGGTGGCTGCCAACAATGTGCATCCGTATTTCTTTGCAGCTGCTTTTCATTGCAGAGCAAGCTCCCAGACAAAGACTAATTCATCAGCATTCATTATCTCAATTTGGGCTCTTTACAAACACATTTTCAGAGAATGCTTTAAAATGATTATAGCTATTCATTGAAGAAGTCACCTATGGTGTGGTAAGGCAGCATACGTGTAAATGATGAACAGTGGCGAGGAAGTTAAACCAGGAAGAAAGAGAGAATATTTTAGATTATGGCCATTTAGGTTGGAAAGTCAAAGTGCTGGAAGGGCTGCGAACAGGGGGCAGTAGATGATTGCATTACAGCAAAGTGAACATTAGGGATCTAGAATCTTCACAGAATCAATTACTCAAAAACGTAGATATCCCAAAATGCAATGTTTCCGAGAAAGAAACATCCATAAATGAGATTTGAAGTTTAAAACCTGGAACCTGGAGAGTTTGATACCAGGGCTTTAAAATTATTTAGTTATTTGGCAGTTTTTTTTATTTTGTAATGGGTGCCTGGACGGCCTTGCAGTTGTACAGAACACCACACTTTGAAGGTTCTGATTAGCCATTGTGGATGTCTCCTTCAAGGAGATAGTAGCTGAGGGCTTTGGCATAGTGAATGAAGAGCAGCGCTTTTGTAATGGCAAGGGGAAGCAGAGCTACACCACCACCAAGGGCTGACCAAGCTTGGCTGGCTAAGAGAAGCCCTTTTCCTTTGCCATGGCAACAGCCACTGCTTCTCCTTCTACCCAACTGAACCTCGCAGTCCCTGCTTTGCTGTCTCATCAGTGCACCGGCACCACTCCTGGCTCCCAGGGAGCAGATGCAAATAGACACAGGAGTTGAAGTTGTGAATAGCGGGATGTTTGCATACTGACAGTGACCCTCTATCAGCAAACATTGCCTGCTGTCACACTGTTTTTTTAACGCATGCACGGGCGTTCAAAATTTCTAATGTACTATCGTTTTTTTACTTTATTAAATGTTCTTTATTGATGGTAAAGAATGTGATGGAAATGGCTGCCCCACTCTTCAGAATACTACTATTTTGATGTAAGAGCACAACAATTGGCTTAGAGCTACCTTTTTAATGTTTGATTATATTTCAGTACTAGCAGTTGTATACCTAGTATGACTTTCTTGGATTCCCTTTGTTGCTCTGCGGTAAGGTTTGTGGTTTTCAATGCTTTGCCTCCTTTTACTTTGTTGAAAGGGCTGAGAGCTTTTCATAGGTGTAGTGCCCTGTGAGTTAGCAATGACAAAACCTTTGTGGCTCTTGAAGGTCTCCATACAACTGTGACTTAAGCGTTGGAGTGTAATGATGTGAATGAAGGTTTAGAAAGTTGAGTTTGCAGTTACACACAGACAAATAAAGACGTTTTATACTAAGCTCTGTGTGTGGCGTAGTGATTGGCGAGAACCCAGGCTGGGGAGTTCGCTTCAACCAGTGACGAGATAGGGGATAAGTAATCTGAAGATCAACGATGCTCTCCCAGAGAGTTTGCAGTGGTTCAGCAAACTACTCATGCGTTCCACGTGTGCCTCCTTCGAAGTGCAGAATAGACGTTTGGTGTATGTGGAGTCAAAGCGCAGCCGCAGTCTGTGTGAAGCATTTGAAGATAACAAAATGTACACTAAGAAGTCTACACATCGTTGGCCGAGAACCTGCTGGGAAGGCCACAAAGACAGGTATAGTGCTACTACGCCATCTAAAGCTGCATATCATAAGGAGTGATAACGCTAAAGGCAAATGCAACTGGGCTTTGAAAGAACAGCAAAGTGCAACATAATTCTATGACCAGAAGCGATGCGATGCAGAGATCAACCAGGTGTCAGACAGTGCACAGAGATGCCTAAAACCAAAGTGAACCAGATACAAGAAACGGTCATCTGCTTACCAGAACTGATTAATGAGAGGCATCGTTTCCCAGCGCTGGGTAAAGAAGTGCCCAGGGTTGTGCTGACATAGCCGTCCATACCCAAAGTTGCACACCACCAAAGCTGCCGGGTGGGTGCTCCAAAGGTCTTTAAAAAAGTAAAGGGCTCGAGTGGAGACCAAGAAAGCGGTTAAAGTTCCACTGACTGTCCAAGATGACCAGAGTCCAGCGCAGCGCAGGGCCTTAGAGATGGTATAGAGGTAGCAGGTCCTAGCGGACAGCAGATAGTGTCAGAGAGAACTCCACCCTCAGTGTCGGCCATCCACATAAATGGTTTCAATGCTGTCACCTTTTTGAAACCACCACCATTTGATACTTCCAAAAACCTGGATATTGTCGACAGATGGACTATCTTGATAGAGATATTCGATAATTTCACTGATGCAATAGAAGAAGCAGATAGCCAGACGATTATCAACTACATTAAGAATCTTGCTGGTGAAGGTGTGAAAGAAGTCATAAAGAAAATGCAGCGAGCTGACAAAATTACATACTATCAAAGCAGATTTGAATCTCAAGTTCAATCCAGTGCCAAATGTAGATTAAGAAGAATACATTATCATTAAAGAATGACGGAAAGTTGGTGAAACCATTGATGACTTTGTTGAGAAACTGGTTACGCTCATCAAACACTGTAAGTTCAATAAATTTAATGATGAGGAAGCTATACGCCTAAGAGTGATTGATGGATGCCTGCCAGATTCATTTTGACGATGAATGCTGAGAGAAACTCTTAGTCTGGAGTGAGTCCTCCCGCACTCCGGCAGCGAGACACACTTGTTCTTTACCCGCCTACACCAGGCTCCATTGGTACACGGTCGTATCCACCCGTGAGATCTGTTTACTCCAATTTCTGTGATTCGAACACCCGTTTTCTACCTCGGATCCTTTTGATGTTTCACCGACATCTCGATTTCCATTCCAAACTCGCTTACATCGGCCCTGAAGAGTCACAGGTTTCTACCTGTTGCCGAAACACGTGTCGGCTGGCGCTATGTGTATTGATGAACTCATCTTGAATTAAAACAACATTCACAGAACGACAAGTGTTGAACTACTTTGACTATACTGTGAATGTCTTATTTATCGTAAACGTGTGCACAGGACTAGTTTATAATTGTTTTTGGCATGGGTTTTTGCCCACACCTTACACAGGGGTTTTGGGTCTTCCCCTGACCTGTTTGCACCGTGAAGCCATTGTTCTTCTTTTCTCTCGCTGTTCCTTACCGTTTATCTGCCTGAGCGCCATTTATCCTGTGTTCCAAAACCCCTCGCAGTGAATATTGAGTTCTCATGACTGCCAGAGCTGAAGAGCGTACCAATCGACATGCTGCTGACATGGAGGCCGGAGGTGCCCAGAATGAGTCAGTCATGAACATGAAAAGTAAGCCAAAGCACAAGGCAGGGGAACACAAAGTGATGTCTCCACGGAAAAAGATGTTGTGCTTCAGGTGTGGATTTTCGTTCCACACGAAGGTAGATGTTTCTCTATTGGACAGATCTGCAAAGGCTGTGGGAAGGAGAACCATTTTGTAGCGGTCTGCAAGGAGACGCGAAGACAAAATAGTTTCCCGAACATTCCAGAATCGACGCATGCCCACAAGGCCAAGCGACCACATCAACTGAGGCAAGTTGACACCAAACAAAGTCTAGCGACATCTAAATCTTTGTCAAACAGTTCTTTAGTATCACGGTCGAGTGAAAGTGAAGAAGGTGGTTGTGCAATGTCGGTGGTTACTTCAGAGAAATGTGGGCATGTTGAGTTGCCGCATGTGAGGAGAATACAGCTCAAAGAAAAATCGACATGACAAAGCACCAAAAACATTCAAGCATTGTCCAAAGTTGCACTAAAGGTCAATGCTTACTCAATGCCTTTTATTTTCGACAGTGGTGCATTGATAAACATTATTCCTGAGGAGAAATACAATGAACTATCTCCATTGGCCTGATTTTCGCCATCGGAAGCTAAAGTGTATATATGGGCTGCATCAATGCCATTAAAAAGTCAAGGTTCATTTAAAGTTACGATGAACCACAAGAAAACAAAAGGACATGCTCCTATTCATGTACTTTAAGTGCCTGTTTGCTCAGTTTCAGCACAATTGCTGATATGGGACTGATATCATGAACTACAACATGAATGCTCATCACGATATAGTAAATCAGTTCCCTTCAATGTTTCATGGGTTGGGAAAACTCAAGACTATGAAAGTACAAGTGCACATTAATGACGATGTCTGTCCCACTGCTCAAAGACACAGATACATTTTATTTACAGGAATCTGTTGAAAAAGAACTTGAATCCTTACTCAAACATGCAATCATGGAGCGTTTCACTGGTTCAATGCCATGGGTTTCTCCCATAGTAGTAGTACCCAAAAAGGACAGTGAAGATGCTGTACGCATGTGCGTGGTTAATGCTCCAAGCGAACAAGGCAGTTGAAATGGAACGACAGCCAGGTCCGCACATTGCTGACATGATGACACAATTGAATGGTACAAAAGCATCCTCTTGTCTTGATTTTAATAAAATATCAGTTGGAGCATGAGGAGAACTGCAGGCACATTACAACCCTTTCTGCACATATTGATCTGTTCCTTTTTAAAAGACTAGGTTTTGGTGTGTCATCTGCAGAGATTTTTCAAGATGTCATTCGACATATCATGCAGCCTTTCATGAATGCTTTCAGTTATAGTAATGACATTTTGGTTTTTGGAACTACACAGAAGGAACGCGATTAAGCTCTCACACAAGTGTGTTGTTTTCTCACTGAAGCAGGTTTAACTTTGAATGCTGAGAAATGTAAGTTACAAGTTAAAATTCTTTGGCCTTATCCTTTCTGATGGGGACATGGCACCTGATCCAGCTAAATTGCAAGCGCTGTCAACTGCCAGTCCCCCACAAGATGTTTTCATGTTATGTTCATTCTTTGGCATGGCAAGCTACTGTTCAAGATATATACGACACTTGGCCACTGTGAGTACTCTGTAAAGAGACTTGATGAAAAAAGAATGTTTCATTTCATTGGTCACATGAATGTGAGTAAAGCTTCCAGAAAATCAAACAAGCTATTGAGAATGCTACTGAAATGGCATACTTTGATCCAAAGCTTCATACTGAGGTTGTTGTTGATGCTAGCCCGGTCGGGTTAGGCGCAATCCATGCACAGCACAGCGGACACACAAATGCTCAAAGACATATTGTAGCATCTGCAAGCAGACGTTTGTCCAAAATTGAACGTGCATATTCACAACCTGAGAAAGAAAGCTTAATAGTTGTGTTGGCTTGTGAACACTTCCACTTATTTGTGTATGGAAAGCTTGTTGCACTTGTGACAGATCATCAAGCATTGTTGACCATCTTCGGCAATGCAAAGGCAAAGAAGCCTCCTCGCATTGACCGTTGGGATCTACAATTACAAGAATACAACTAAACAATCACACACCGCCAAGGGCAAGATCAAAACCCCGCTGACTACTTCTCAATAGTGCCTTTGCAGTGCCCTGGCACTCCTTCCATGACTGCTTAAGCATACTTAAATTTCATTTCAAAATCAAGCACGCCAGCTGCCATTTCGTTGGAACAAATCGTCACTGCCACGAGTCAAGACAGTAACATGTTAAAACTAAAGACCACTTTTCTAAGGTTCAGTTTTAGACATATGAGGAGAAAATGCTCTACCCTTAGTCTGTAGATAGTTTGATAAACTTGTGCTAACAGGCGATTGTGTGCCAGTTTTGTAGATTAAGTAAAACCCTGCTTGTTATCCCTAGAGTTAAGAACTGTGATATGGGTCAACCAAATACAGAATCCGGTTTAATGGGGAGTCTTAGAAAAAAGTTCAAAATGGCCGATCCTATTTTGATGGATGTAAGGGCTATATTGTACAAAATCTGAGTGTGAAACAACTGCGATAATAGGAGGCCTAGGAAGAGATGTAGACTGCAGAAACGTGGATATTTTATTGTTGTAAACATTACCTGTAAGACCTCAATGTAAGCAGTGTGTGGTATTCTGGAAGCCGTACCATTACAATAGTAAGTGCACATAGATGAGCTAAAAGTGGTTTATTATGTAAACTACTATCACTGTGAATAAACTTAAAGTTAGCTGTGAGCAGAATAAAGGAAATAAGGCGTTGTGAAAGCGGATGTTATGAGGATGTGGAGCAGCAAGTCTTGCGCTATGTTTCGGTGTGAATTTGAGAAAATCACAGTGTGTGTTTCACATCAATCTAGCGATCATTTGGCTGCCTGCCTGCTAGCTCTGTTAGTGTGACTGAAAATAGCTTTAATGGCTTTAATCAACTTTTTGACTGTCTCGGTTTTTTGTTAAGTTGTACAAGCCACCTGCCAAAGTATATACAAGGGGTGCAAACTGTGGGAACATGTTATTCTAGTAATGTTTATATTATATAGTTTTAATAGTTTAAAACGCTTTTTAAAGTAAACTAAATATACATTCCTCGACATGGTAGAGCTATCTAAATTCAATAATTCAAGAAACAAACTTATTTGTGTGCAAGAGCTGCACTGGGTATGAGGCTTAAACAATGGGATTTACGTAGGTTGAATATTACCTGGGTTACAATCACTGCTTTATCGCTTGACAAAAATTGTTAAATTCTGGCCAAGTGCTTAAATCTTCGGTTCATTCTTATTGTAAATATTTGAAATGCAAAAACTGTGTTATATAAATATGATTTGGTAGTCATTTGTACATATGCGGAACTGTACATCATGAACCTAGCAGCAAGCAAGCAGGGCACTGTACAGCATCAATGGAAAATATACAGTTAATAAATGATGGGAGGGATATCTGGGTTCAGAGAGTCCTAAAAGCAGACTTCTACTGCATTGTGATGTAGTGTCCTGTAAAGAGGTACATCTTCTGCATCTTCAGCTCTTTCCTAAATTGAAGAAGGGTTCTGGTAGTCCTGCTGGACCCAGGGATGTCCTTTCAGAGGTATAGCGAGTATTGTACCATTTCCTTGGCCTCACAGCGCTTACTGAGTCCATGTACTTTCTAAGCTTATTATGTAAAATACCATTTGATGGACTTGATCTTCAGTCTTCTCCAAGTGTTCTGTGGGTGCGGAGTGCCCTGTTGCTCCATTTGCTAGTTTGGCACTAGACAAATATGTTAATATGTTATTGCGATGAGAGTAATGAATCCATGATCTATAGGCAGAAGGGACAAAAACTGTAACTCTAAAATAAAACAAAATGATACAGGTCCAATAAAGATTAATAAATGAGGTGCCGTGGCCCAGTCGGTCCCTGATGTTAAAGGAAAGGCAAGTAAATGTAGGGACTGGATGAATCTGGCAGCCCATATCTACCCGCATATTGAAAGTTTCTCTGATAAATGTAGTGAGACCAAAAGTCTGAATTTAAAGTGGTTAAAGATTGAGTAGTTCACAGTGCACTGATTAGAAGGAAACTGCAGCAGAATAAAAGAAGGGCATGAAAGAGATGGAATAGGGTAATTATTCCTGTGAAGCTGTAGGCATTGAAACTCAAGCCATCTGGGTGTTGTTAGCCAGTGAAGGGATCTAAAGAAGAGACCAGAAAAGGCCAAGCAGACAATAGATGGATGATGAAGAGGACCAATAACTGAGCCCTGGGAAGTTCAAGTGATGTTTCCACAGATGCTTCAAAATGAATGCGAAGAAAGGATCGTGTTAAACCACTCACCAGTAGTGGCAGGAGCTCTGGGATTCTTTAGTGAAGCTAAATGTGTGGGCTGTCCAGCCTTCGTGCCTAATTGTGTGCCATGGACGGCAAACCTGCAGCTTTTGCAGCCAAGACTGCGCTAATGTATAGCCCTCTTTATTGTTTTTTTTCCCCTAACTGTTTTTATTTTTTAAGCTATCATGAAAACATGTTTTGTCACACACAGTATCTGCAGTACAAAAATTTAGTACAATCAATACAGTATAAATTATCTTTCACTCTTGCTGATTTGGGATTAATCTGTTGAGCCTCCCCAACCTCCACTCCAGCATCTCATCAACCAGCCTCATGAGATCCTGAGGTGTTGCTGAAGGTTTACTTTGAGGGTTTTTTTTGGAGTGATTTAGGTTTCCCAGTCATTGTCATAATAGGCCCCCCAGCCTTCCCATGGCCTCTTCTCTCATAAAAGTATCCAAATAATTTTCCCATGGTAAGGTTGGATGCAGTAGTATATTGCCTCAACCTCTTTTATATATTTGTTTCAGCCTCTCCTCTCATAAACTGTTTTTTTTGCATCCATATATGGTGTCATTTCCACGATACACATTTGTTTGTTTAGGGCATTCGGGGTACTCCACATTTTGGCTGTATCTCTTTTTGCCAACACAAAACCAAATGTACAGAAATGCAACTGGCTTCTGGGCAGGTCGATATCACATGTGGTCCCCAGGAGGTTATTGGGCATGAGGACCTCTAGAACTGCTGATAATTCTGCTGTTATCCACGCCCAGTAATTTTTGATCAGGGGACATTCCCAGATTGCACTGTAGAACATTTCTTCAGTAGTGTTGCATCATGTGCACAGAGGAGATTGTGCCCTCCCCATGTTATATCGCCTGCTCCAATTGTAATAGACGCTATGGAGTATTTTTCCATTGAATTCATCTCAGTTGGGCGGGCCTTAATAGCACATTTCCAATGGGACACCAGTGCTGCCTCCCAGTTAATGTCCTGTAGTTGGTCAAAGTCTGCCTCTCATGCCCTCCTAAGTCTCAGTAGGTTATCTGGTCTATTGTTAATGAGAGTTCGATAGATGGAGGCGATGGCTTTGACTGATAAATTCCCTTTGTAGCATTCTTCTTTCCAGCAGATTGCTGGCAGATAGGTCTGTTCAGTCCCTTTTCTCTATCCTGAGAGCGTGTCTGAGTTGTAAATATTTGTACTGTTGAGTGGGCGCTAAGTCATATTTATATCGCAGGTCTTCTAATGATCTTACGGAATCGTCCTGTATTATGTCTCCTAATTTGAAAATACCATTGAGGTCCCACTTTTGGAACCCCGTTAGCCCCCACTCACCTCTCGTAATCCGTATCCTTGCCACAGGAGGGTTTTCCCGTAATAATTTGTCTTGCCACTCTGTTACCCTATCTATTTAAGGACCCCGACCCAGGTCGTCAGAGTGGCTCTAGTGGGGCCCACCATGTTCCTCCTGAATGATCTTCCATATAGGTAGTGAATGTGTGGTTCCATAGAGATCCACTCTATCCTAGTTGTCGGGTTCCACCTTGAGGCAAACCCACAATTATTTATAAACTGAAACTTTGAGGCACAATATTAGGCTTTGACATCCAGGAATGAGAGACATCCTCTATACACTAAGTGCTGTACTGTTCGGAGGGCAATTGTAGGTGGGCTCCCATCCAAAAGCACTGTTTGCAGAGTTTTATCTATCTTGTTGAAGAAAGAATCTGGTTTCTTACAGGGAGCGTTTTGCAAGGTGTAGAGGGACTTTGGCAATGTGATCATTTTGAATATGACTGCCCTTCCTAGCAACGAGAGTGGAAATTTCTGCCACTGTTTAACATCTGGAACTCCGATTTGTTGGGCCTGACCTCAACACCTAGCTATCTGCAACCCACTTATGACACATCTAGGCCCTGGGGCACAACTCTCACTTTCGTTCAATCTCCCAACTCGTAGAGATTAGACTCATCCCAATTGATCCTGTATTCTGCATATTTCTGGAAATTTTAAAATATAGACAGGGCTGTAGGCCAAGACGATCTGGGTTCAGATGGGTACAGCAGCACGTCGTCTGCATACAGGGATCCCACAACATCTGCTCTCACTCTTATTCAGCTCGCCAGCAGTTCCATACAGGCAGTAAAGATCAAGGGAGATGATAATGCCACTGTTATACGGTTCCTGCTAATTAAATAGGACTGTGTATCTGGACAACTTAAACGTCAGAATATGGGGACTCAGTCTGCCCATTTCATCAGAATATGTTGGCCCAATTCCTGGCTAGCTCACAGTGCCCCATCTGAACCCCTAACCTTACCAGGGTACCAGATGGTATCTGCAAACGCGAAAACGGCCACTCGAATTTTCCATGGAAATAATGGAAACAGATCTACCCATTTGTTATTTACTTTTGCATGCTTAAGGTAAACACAAGAAAGGTACAAATTGGCTTTTCAAACATTTATTGAAACAGTCGTATTCTTATATTAAAAGAGTGAGCTGCAATTATTAGGATGAAACAAAGCATTTTAATCAGCATTACTAGATTGGTGAAAAAGATAAACAGGTCAACCATAATAATATTAGTTTGCAGTGGCGGCCGGTATGGTACGGGGTCTGGTGAGGGTGTGAGGGGTCTTGGGGGTGAGTTGAAAAAAAAATTCACTTACCTGATCTCGCCGCGTCTTTCATAACCAAATTACCCTAGGACTTGGAAAAGGTAGATTCAGTCTGCTTCCAGCACTATAACAGCCAGTGGTGCCCGAGTGTCATTCATCTTGTTTAGCCTGTTGTGTAGTCTTCTAAGGTTAAGTCTGGTAGACCTCCTTGGCATGAATACCGTCTGTTCTCAGTGTACAAGCGGGGAGATGAGTTTTACCAATTGCAGCGCCATAATCTTCTCTAGGTTTTCGATTTCTATGTTCAATAGGTCTGTATGTTTCCCTTTCTTAGGGATTACTGTGTTAATTGCATGCTAGATGGTCAGGTGCTAATTCAGTCAGTCAAATAATCTTTATTTCGGTCATAGACCCTAAAAGATACATACTTACAGACAATAGCATATCAAGTATTTCGAACATTTAGGATAAAAAAAACACAGTGCAATTATCATATTATGGGGATTATTTACAGTTAAAAGATAAAAAGTATAAAAAGTTAAAAAGCGCAAGTTGTCAGTTCTAGATTGATTGACATCAGAGGGGAGGTATAGGTCAAAATAGTTATAAAAAAGATAAGACCAGAAGCCTGGAATACCCAATCTCATACCTTCTTTTTTTATGAAAGCAAACCAGGGCAATTTCTGAGACCCCAAAAGGCCCAATATCTCTGCAGTTTCATCTCTAAAGTGCGTCAGCTCAGGGGTAACCCAAAGTCTGCGCCAACAGAGTAGAGGCCGTAGGGCCACTACTTCTTCTATGGGTCTAATACCCATATCCATTCTGATGGGAATGAGGGGGGTGCTGGATGGTAGAGCCAACAGCGATCTAAGAAATACATTTTCAGACTTGCAGATGTCTGGTATCATGGAGTGGCCCCACAATTCCGCCCCATATAGAATAGCACCTCGTGCTTGGGCTTTGTATATTTCTATAATGGAAGCAACAGGCTTAAAGGAGGATTCTCTATGAAGTTTTAGGATACCACCTGTAGTTTGCACAAGTCTTAATTTAGCCTTGGCCAGTTGTGGCCCCCAATCCATTCTGTCAGTCAGAGTGATGCCCAGATATTCGAAAACTGTTACCCTGTCCAATGCTATACCATTCAAAGGGGGATTAGGACATCTGGTCTTTGGTGGGTTGCAGACCATAAACTTGGTCTTTTCGGTGTTAATCTCCAACCCCCTTATAAGACAAAAATTGACAAAACTATCCAGGGCACGTTGGATACCCATAGGCGATTTAGACAATAGGAGGGTATCGTCAGCGAACATTAATGCCACCACCTGATCGTTTAGTAACTTTGGGGCATCGATGTCTTTAACCCCTTTGAGGTGGGCAATCAATTAACAAAAAGACAGAATAGGGTGGGGGCCAGAACACAGCCCTGTCTGACTCCTCTCTTAACTGGAAATCTAGTTGTTAAACCGCCCCATTTACCACTCCTCACTTGTGCAAAATTATCCAGATGGAGCCTCCTGATGATATTAAGGAGGTTTACAGGGACCCCCATATCCTCCATTACTGTCCATAATGTTTGACGGGGTACCAAACCGAAGGCAGATTTGAGGTCAACAAAGATTAAGTAGAGGCTGCCACCCTCTACTCTCACGGTTTTCCAGTATAAGAGTTGGAGCCTTAATAGCTGGTCGACCGTGGATGTCTTTTCCCTAAAACCGGCCTGATAACGACTAAGAATCGACTGATCCACCATCCAGGTCTGAAGCCGATCGAGTATAATGCGTGAGAATCGTTTTTGACTTACATCGATCAGGCTGATCGGACGATAATTGGCCGGGAGTAATGGGGATCCTTTTTTAAACACTGGTATGATCTCAGCTCCCACCCAGGTATCCGGTAATTTAGCTCCCAAGATTATAGCATTAAACAAAAAACAAAGATATGGGACCCAAATCGCTGTTTGATCCTTATAGAGATCGCCGGGGATGTTATCAAGGCTAGGCGCCTTACCTGCTGGTAGCCTTTTTATAGCAAGTTCGACCTCCTTCAGTGTGACTTTAAAATAGGATTCTTCAATAGAAGTGTGGAGTGGAGGAGGGTTATCGAGGGAGCAATTTAGTGCCACATCGATGTTCTGGGGCAGTGGCTGAGGAGAGGGGTCAGGAGAGAAGTTTGGTTCTATCAGGGGAGCATACAGCGACTGATAGTGCTCAACCCATCTCTCTGGTGCAATATTAGGGTCGTCTGCCTTTTGACCAACCCTACTGCCGGTTCTTATGATTGACCAAAATTCCCTCATGTCCCTATTCCCAAGGGCAGATTTTATAGCGTCCCATTTGCTGTTATCCCAATTCTGTTTAGCCTCAATTAGCACTTTCTTGTAATCTAATCTCTTTTGTCTTATGAGTGGTCTATTCAAAGATTTGATTGCTTCCAGAAGTGCCCCCTTTGCTTTCTTAAAATTGTGATCAAACCAAGTAAGGGCCTTCTTATTCTTCCTTGATTTAGCCATTAGTGGGTTTAGTAGTTCGGCAAGAGCAGTCACTAGACCTAAATAGATGTTATATATTTGATAGCCAAACAATTCCTGACCCTGGTCTAAGTATCCACTTAATTCAAGGAGCGCCTGATAAACAGCTTGGTAAAGAGTGGTCATTTTATCGGGGGACCTTTTCACCATTGGCCATTTAAGCCTTCATCTGTCATTAGAGTGGAGGGGGTGCCTCGGTTGTCTACTCATTCCTCTGTATTTAAACCCATCTCAGGGAGACATAGGTCAAGTACAAGGGCGTCATGGTCACTATCGTGACGTGGGAGAATCACAAAATCAATTACCCTAGGCCAGGTCCTTGTCTCTACCAGAACATAATCTATGCGGGAGGTCTGGACTGGACGATTAAAAGTGGGGCTACCCTCCAGATCGGATTGAGAGCGGCCATTACAGGCTCTCAAAGAATGTGCCATATTAATAGAATTCAACTGGAGGGCAAGTGGTGTCCATGCCTTGATCGGGGGAACTTGGAGATCTGGAATAAGCCAAAGTGAGTCCTCCTCGGAAGTGATAGACTCCATAATGCCCGGCAGAGGTCCGTACTGGCAGTTAAAGTCCCCTGCAACGATCAGAGTAGTCTCCCCCTGTACTGAAGATATAAATTTGTCTAGAGTGTCCAATGTTGGTGATTCTTTTCCCAAAATGGTAGGACGAGAATAGACGTTAATGATAGTCAGGCTAGATTTAGACGGAAAGGAGAGTCTGATACATTGTAAGTCAGGGGTTGGAGTGTCTAATTGGGACACTGAACAGCCTAAGTGCGAGCCAATTAGGATGGTCAAACCCCCGAAGGGTCTACCCTTCTCAGCAATTGA
The DNA here is from genome assembly GCF_964204655.1 of Triturus cristatus. Classification (NCBI taxonomy): domain Eukaryota; kingdom Metazoa; phylum Chordata; class Amphibia; order Caudata; family Salamandridae; genus Triturus; species Triturus cristatus. The sequence goes on from NC_140589.1 coordinate 719,582,041, forward strand.
AGCCAAATTATTAACAGACAGAAAACCCAACCAAAAAAAAGTGCTCCCTAAGCAAGGTCTCCTGGAACAGGCAAACATCGAACTGATCAATAAAAAGTCCCCAGTCTGGTGAGGCCATCTTGTTACGGAGCCCCGCCACGTTCCAAGACAAAATGGAAAATTTGTTATCAAATGCCGATGGTTCGCATCCTTTATCATTTAGGGACCTTAACACCGTGGTTGAAGCAGGGGAAGGAATGATGGCCATATCACTTACAGGTTTGTTAGTTTGTATCCGATTTTGTTGGAGTAGCGTTATGATCTAGATTGGTTCTAGTCCCCAAAGTGCTAGTAGAGTGAACGGGGTAGGTAGGTGTAACAAGGAGGCCTAAATGGTGTCCACCAGCGTTGGCAAGGAGACCTGGATAGTGTCCGCCTGAGTACGGGTCGTCTAACCTGCCGAGTCAATCTACTTCCTCCAGTTGGGCGTAACGGTTAGATACGGGAATATTAAAAATAGAAGAATGATGTTGCGAGCTAGCGGGTGTAATCTGAGAGTTCAAGCCTCGTCTTTAAAAGTTAGTTGAAGACTGGGGGACACCTGTCCTCCAGGGACATGGATAGAAAAAATCAAGGGTAAGAGCACGGATATTCACGGGAGATTCCCTGTTGATCGGAGGTTGGAATAAGGATCTTCGGATGGTTTCTGGGAATCTAAAGGTAATGATCGCACAATCCCCACCAATGGACTTGTGTAGGGCCCACCCAAGCAACCCGCCTTACCATCAAGATATCACCAGCCTTGTTATATGGGAATTGCTTATTTTTAGCCAACCAAAACAAGATCTTATTTCGTAGTTCTAAATAGGATTCTTTGTGGCCTTTCTTCAGTTCTGGTATTTCTGCCATTATAGTTACATAGGGAGCAGCTTCCGGAGGTAGATTAATTATAGGAAGACAGTTTTGTGGCAGCGCATGACTACCCCCCCCTACATTCCCTATGGCAGGTAGCGGTACACTTTTATCGGTATCGGATACATTCCTGGACTATTCCCATGAGGCACAGGGTCAGACTGATTTGCATATGGCCATGTCTGAACTGGTGTGGTAGAGTGGGCTAAAGACCGTGATGGATTAAACCCAGATCAGTTGACTGGGGGTGAGTGCTTGCAATGTTCAACACTCCGTCCATCATTTCCTTTGGTTTTGCTTAATTCTTTGAGCCCTCCCATCAGCGATGCAGTGGCCCCATCAGCGCCTTGGTTGTATAGAGACTAGGCTTATCATCTTGGCCTCCAGGTCACATCCCTATCAGCCCTCTTTAATACTAATTTAAACATCGCTTTCCTTTGTCCGTATTGTGTTGAAGATGGCAACTGTTTTAACCTAGTGATCTATTCATCACCAACAGATTGGCCTGTACACATTTTTCTTCAGTTATTGTTTTTTTTCCATTCTGCCTGGAGATAGTTCATACAGCCCTTACTCTCTCGTCTTTTTACTGATTACCTGGCAGAAAATATTTTCCACTTGGCCTCTCCTTTGTACATCCTTTGGTTGCACTTGCATACAGTGCCTTGTTCTTATGTTTTCTGATTCTCTGGTTGAGAATGGGAAAACATGCTGTGGCTGGCAGTTCGTGACTAAGAATTGGGCTGGAGAAGAGTGGTTTATATGAACATTGGTGATGAAAATTAACAGCAGATGGCAGTGCGATGCTAAGTGATTTTATCTTTGCTCTGATCTTCTGATGTGGGTGAAGTTTTTACGCTTGTCCATAATTTATTTTGTTACCCCTGGATTGATGGACCTCCATCAAGTCCTCAGGATAGTCTCCATGAATCGCTAATAAGGGGAATGAGACGTTGACACAATATGAGCACTGAAGGGTAGTGCTGAATCTAGATGAAGGAGGAGATTCAAGCACTATTTTGTAAAATCATCCGGTCTGGACCTCCAGGATATGCTATCCTTTAGTCCTTGGCCTTACATCTATCTATCTATCTATCTATCTATCTATCTATCTATCTATCTATCTATCTATCTATCTATCTATCTATCTATCTATCTATCTATCTATCAATTTTGTCCATATGTGGTGTATTTTTGTATTTCTGTTTTTTAGAAGGAAGTGGTGATGGAGTTCAATTGTATCACCCTAAAGGAGACGTGAAAGGGCACTTGTACACCAAAACTTTGTTCTACATTAAAGATTTGAATTATCTAAATATTTCTCTCCTCTGTTTATGAAATTGACAGTTTGCGGGTTACCCCAGCCCCTTGTGAGGATACTGTTCAGGGTACACCCCATTGGTAAGTTATTCTGTGGAACTTGCAGCAGTTTACTTTTCGTGTTTGTGATTTCTGTTCAGATTGGCTAATTATTGGTGTCAGTGGTGGTGACTGACGGGGAACATCAATTAAACCAGTCTTTATTGAGGGCTTGCTTTGTGAGTATTCTTTTCATAATCCAGCCTGTGTGCTTTCTTGGTCCACTTGAGGTCTGATCACCCATTCATGTAGAGGTATTTTCAGTAGGGTTCTGTTCTTCTGGAAGCTTTTAGGGTATTTTTTCAAACATGAATTAGCACACCATGGTGTGAATGGTTGTGTCTTGAACTTTACTGGCTAGCAATGTACCCCCTAATTTCTTTTCTCTGTGTGCGGCAATATAAGGTCTCTGTGCTCTGCAGCCAAGGTTATGTGCGCCAGGAACCCGACCGCGAGTGTGGGGCAGCGACAAATATCAGTGCAGATTGTGTGAGTATTCATGTTAATCGCAGCATCGGTCATGCGCTGCAATTAACATGAATACTTTCTCATAGGCACACAATATGCCCCGCACAGGGCCGGCCTTAGCGCTGTGGGCACCCTGTGTGACAATGTTTGACACCCCCCAATGACCACCTCTGCCAGTGATTCCCTCACTATTACCCTTTAACAGTGCCGCTCAAGTCTTTATTACCCTTTCTCTGAGATGCACATAATTAGTTTTATAGCGCCACTCATACCAGTGTAGGGTGTACTTTACATTACACACACATTAAATAGAGGCAATCAATCATAGGTATGTAAATCAGTGTGTAAGAAATGTTACGTATGACAGAGGACTGCAAGGTAAAGGAGTGACATGTCATTCATGCTGGTATGAGTGCTTTGTCTGGAGAAGCACAAACTTGGAATTCAAAATGTAAAACCATGGTTAGGGTTTCTCTTTAATAAGAATAGCTTTGTTTGCCGTTAGAGGTCAATATTGCTTTGTCCCCCTAGCCACACATTCTGCGGGATTCTGTGAGGTGTGTTCCATGCTTTGTCTCCCCGTTGCCCCCTGCTACCACTTCCTGCCAAGAACTGCTTTAGACACTGTCCGTTGTCCCCCGTCCTGGGTAGCGCATGTTGTTATTTCGGACTCTCATTGCCTTGAGTGTGTTTTGTATTTAACAAAAAATGAAACTGTCTTTCCCGATTGCTCTCGGCCTATAGCCACGGCCTGTTGCATGTGCTCACGGACTGCCGGGAGCTTCGCCTCTGGTTCATTTGAATGTGTGGCGTTGCATTGCGGGCCCTCGGGCCCTGTAGCGGCCGGCCTTGGTGGTTGTAGGCCCTTGTATGTATTTTATTGTATAATAAAGGTTTCTTTAAAAAAAAAAAAATAGCAGCTTTGTACCCAAATAAACCGTTTTTGCAAAATTAGGATAATGAATGGCTGGGGAAAAAATCATAACGCTCTAATCTATACCTTGCAGTATGCATGAAGTTCTTTTATGACAATTAATAGTTTACTGTTCTATATTAGGGTTTTAACTTATAAACCTCAAGTAACAAAATGATCTCTCTGACAAAAGTAGTAACCCGCTAACCAATTTTCATTCAATGCACTTTGTGATCTGCATGGTACATGTTCTTTGCTACCTTAAAACTTCCACTAGAGCAAATTCATATCTCTGTCAAGGCAGAACATTAATCACCAGTTATCTTGACATATTTATTATTGCCTGAAATTTGCTGGAAGCAAGGAACTTCGCAGCTGGTCATTTTGAAACAATAATATACCTGTGTCCGTCCACTCTCCCCTGCAGCGAGTCACAGGCGTGAAGTAAGTCCGTTGACACCACTGGATGGCATATCAAAGCACCTCATGCTTGTAGTCTAAGAGTTTGAAGTGGGATGAAAAAACTGGAGGGGCTCTCATAGGGGCTCTCATAGGGGCGTGGCCAATGTAATTAAGGGAGCGGCTTAAAACACTTAAGATAAAAATCTGTGCTTATCTGTGCCGGGAGCTCCGCCGCGGCCAATCCTGGCCCGGGTTCTCAACTACCGGGACAGAGATACTATCCTGAGGTTGGCACGTGAAAAGGGGGAGCTAACTTTTCAAAATATGGTCATCTCATTGTTTCCGGATTTTACGCGGGCTGTGCAGGCCGCTCGGCGCGAATTCATACCGGCGAAAAAAATCTTCCAGAAGGTGGGGACTAAGTATGCGATGCTGTACCCGGCCAAGCTGCGCATCCACCATAAAGGGAAGCCAATGGTATTTACTGCGGCGGCGGACGCGATCAAATTTGCGAGACAGGCGGAACGTTCGCAGCGTGAGCGGCGAGATAACCAAGAGAATCCGCTGATGGGACAGCTCAGTGACATTGAATAGCACGACACGACAACACGCGGGCCCATGCTGGGTCGATAGACAACGTTACTGTAGGGCGCGCGCCCTGTGCCCAACAATGAGTGCCCCTGGGACCTGCAGAGGGGGATGGGTCCGTCCCTGAGCTGAGGGACTGGTTTGATCTTGCATGATTAACGTTACTGGTACCCTGCGGAGAACTGTGGTGGGAGACATGCAGGGACTTCCAGGCTGTAATTTGAGTTACTGCATTAAGTGTTAGGCGGAAATGTCCGGCCACCCGGTCGTTTATAGACTGGGGAGTGAGCCGGTAACCCCACGCCCCTGTGGGATGATTCCCGAGATACTATTGCAAAACAGTTCCAGTTGGGGGGGGTGGCGGGAGGAGATGGTATCTCAACCTGATTGGGGGGTTGGAGTGGGTGGGGGAGGGTTGGGGTTATTGTTGGCTGGTTCTACTTCACTACACTTTCTGGCTACACCACTACATGACGATGCGGTCTGGGCACGAGCAGACGTACTATGGTTGCTGATTCATAGGAATGGGGGTCTGGGTGCCCACGGGTGAGCCCTTCTACTGGGACCATCGGTGACCACACACCTACATGGGACAGGCACACACAGGCCGCCCTGACCACCTTCCGCTGCCTTACATGGAATATCCGTGGTCTTAACGATCACCGAAAAATACGCTTGACCCAGGCACATCTGACACGACACCAAATCGATATATGTTTCCTACAGGAAACCCACTTGACTCGCACTGCCGGGGACAAGCTTAGAAATGCGCGGTGGGGCGAGATACACACATCGGGTTGCTCCAACTACTCCCGTGGGGTGGCTATTCTTATCCGTAAAGGCCTTCCCTGGCAGACGTTTAAGGTGCACGCTGATTCTGAAGGGCGTTACATCTTACTACTTGGGCAGCTCTTTAATATGCCGATCACGTTAGTTAATGTATATGGCCCCAACTCGGATGACCCTGGCTTTTTCCGGAATGTCTGGCACCTGGCGCAATCCCTGGGTGGGGGGGCTTGCTTGTGGGGTGGAGATTTCAATGCCGTACTTTCACTGGAGCTAGATAGGGAAGGGGCGGCTCGCACGCATCATCCGCTAGCTGCTGGCCTCATCCGTGGCCTAATGGCAGATTACACTCTACTAGACTCGTGGCGCGTATTGCATCCCGCGGTTAGGGAAGGCACCTGCTTCACCCCGCACAGGGGAGCCTGGTCCCGCTTGGACCACTGGCTCTTGACCCCGCAGGTACATGCATGGGTCTCTGCAGTCACTCACAGGGCGCGTACCCTCTCCGATCACTCTCCTGTCGAACTCACTCTGAATGTCCCCAAGCCATACATCACGCCCTTCACGTGGCGGCTACCACCACATGCCTTGTCGGATCAGGTGTTTCGGGAAGATATCCATCAGCAAATACTTGATTACTTTAAGCTGAATGAGGGATCCGTGGCTTCATTGGGCACTCTGTGGGACGCATTTAAAGTGGTGATTAGGGGCCACTGCATTGCGGGGCAGGCCAAGGTCCTAAAGACTATCAGGGGTTCGCTAGGTAAATTGGAGGATCGCCTGCATTCTTTAGAGGTACAGTACTGTTCGGACCCCTCGGCTACCACCTTGGCCGAAACTCGAAAAACGCTAACTGAATATCAGACGGAGGCTGACAGGGAACTTAAGTTCCTGACTAAGCATGCTGTGGCCCGTAGATATGGGGAGGGGGACCGCCCGGGTAGAACACTCGCCCTGCTCCTGCGCGCACAACGACCCTCTCCCTTCGTATCCTCAGTGATGACACAGGGAGGTGATAACGTATATACCCCCCCGGAAATCCTGGATACGTTTCGGACCTTCTACAGAGACCTCTACAGGGCGCGGGAGGTTCACGCGCCGGCGGAGCTTGCTGAATATTTTGATACTGTACAGCTTATATGGTTCAATGCGCACCAAAAAGGCTACTTCGATCGGCCCTTTGAGGCGGAGGATGTACGGGAGGCCATAGGCTCCTTGGCGGCCGGAAATGCGCCGGGTCCGGATGGACTGCCGGCGCAGTTCTACAAGGAGTACGCAGATCTCCTGGTCCCCCGGCTGTTGGCAATGTATGCGGAGGCGGTCAAGTCGGGTATGCTCCCAGGGTCACTTAGAGAGGCTGTCATCATCACCCTCCTGAAACCGGACAAGGATGTCCAACAATGCGACTCCTACCGGCCACTGTCATTAATTAACACTGACGCAAAGATTTTTGCAAAAATGCTGGCCACTCGGCTACAGCCAGTGTTGCCCCTCATGATCCGTCCGGATCAGTCGGGATTTGTGCCGGGCAGATCGACCTCTCACAACCTCCGTACCCTCTTTGGAGTACTACACTATTTGGCCCCACATGTTAAGGCTGCGGCGGTGCTGCTGGACGCCACCAAAGCGTTCGACTCCCTGGAGTGGGGGTTCTTGTTTCCGCTGCTGCAGCGCATGGGTGTGAGTGAAGCCTTTATTGGCTACATTAGACTGCTTTATACCGGCATCACTGCTAGGGTGAGAGTTAACGGGCTCGTCTCTGCGCCCTTTGCAATTCGGAGGGGTACTAGGCAGGGATGTCCCCTGTCGCCCCTGCTCTTTGCTATCGCCACAGAGCCTTTGGCTGCTCGCATCAGGCAGCATCATGCGGCTAGGGGCATTGGTTTCTCGTCGAGGGCATTGACGATATCACTGTATGCTGATGATATTACGTTATATGTCACTGATCCTCAGACGAACCTCTCCCCTCTGACAGGAGAACTGATGCAATATGGTCGATTATCGGGACTGAATATAAATTGGGAAAAGTCGGTAATTCTGCCCCTGACTTCCGGGACTCCCCGCTTTACCCCGGATTGCCCGCTGAAATGGGCCACTGGCCCGGTGCGATATTTGGGGATTTGGATAAGCACGGATAAACAGCAAATATGGACGGAGAATTATGGGCGGGTAATGAGCTGGGTGGAGGAGAGGGTCGACCGCTGGAAGCACTTGCCCCTTTCGCTGGCTGGCAGAATTGCTGTGGCCAAAATGGTGATCCTGCCCAAACTCCTATACCTGTTTGGGAATATCCCACTACCCCTGACTGCACATTTTTTGCGGCGGGTACGCTCGCAGATGGTGGAGCTGGCCTGGGGGGGTAAACAACCGAGGGTGGCATGGGAGACCCTTACTCTCCCACAGCGACAGGGAGGCCTGGCCGCGCCGGACTTCTCCTTATATGCCTACTGTGCGCAGGCACAATTCCTGCGTTACTGGGCGCATTCCACACCGTTTCAACCACATGTGGCGATAGAGACTGATAGAGTAGCCCCGCTGCCGCTAAATGTGGCACTTTACGTGCCACACACCCGGAGATGCACGGACATTGACCCGGTGCACGCCCTCAGGTGGGCATGGGATGGGCTGCAGCGGAGGGCCGGACTGGACCTTCTTTATGCCCACTCTGTGCCCCTGCGCGGGAATCCGATGTGGCCGCCGCTGCGCAGTATGCAGACCGGGGAGCGAGCTGAGGAGCTGGGCCTCCGCACTGGGGGCGATTTGTTTCCGGGGGACACCTTCCTCACGCCGGAGCAGATGTGTAATGCAGAGGCTCCGACGATACTGGACACGCTTCTTTACTATCAGCTCCGTCACTCGTGCCGGAGGTTGTCTCCCGCGTTTCCGGCGCCGCCGCCGGCTCTGCTTGCCTTGGAAAATGTACTATCTGTGGAGTCCGGGCGCAAACTTATATCCCGCTTATATGTGCAAATGCAGACTAGCCACCCCGTGGTTCTTCCGGCGGCGCGGGACATGTGGGCGACGGAACTGGGTACGGATATCTCGGATCTACATTGGGACTTGTGCTGTAAGAATCTTGAGATTTTGTCCCCCAACTACAGGCTACGCCTGATCCACTTCAAATATATACACATGACGTACCGCACCCCTAGCCGGTTGCACCGAATGGGTTTAAGAGACACGGATGATTGTTGGCGCTGCTACACTCATGGCGCCACCTTTCTGCATATGGCATGGAACTGTCCCACATTGGCGTCATTCTGGGCAAGGGTGGTAGAGATTATATGTGAAATCACTGGCCTACAGATCCCATGCACACCACAGGCTGCGCTGCTTGGCATTTTGCACATGGTTAAGCCCAAACACCGTAAGCTACCAGCGCTGCTATTGTTGCTAGCTAAAAGACAAGTTGTGATGCACTGGGGAGTTGTTACGTCACCTAGTATTCGAGCGTGGGTCACAAGCGCAGTCCACTGCCAGACACAACTTGCCCTGTACTGGGAGCTTATGCACTGCGTTCACGACCTAAGGACATTTGGGGGCCCTTCACACACTGGTTGGAGCACGCTACACTGCAGGCGCTGTAGCTCGATACTATTCCCTAAGGATGACGGGAGATGGCGGTGCCTACATTTCTCAGGGGGACATGGTGGTTGATGCTGCGGTTGGAGGTGACACATGCGGGCAGGGTGGGATGTTCGGCTGCTGAGTGCCATGCAACTGATCATGTAGCACTGAGTTCGTATAATGGTACCCAACATGTGGTGGTCTGTTTGGTGTGGAGGCGTATCGTCATCGCTTGTCATATGTACACAAAAGTGAGTGATGTTGGTTTAAGTTTGTTTTTGAAAACTGCAAATAAAAAAGAAATTTAAAAAGAAGATAAAAATCTGTGCTTAACATAGTGTGCTGCCCCACTGGTATGGTGCAGCTCAATCAGTGGGTTTCTCAAGGAGCCTAGTATCACACGCCATCACCCAGGGCTTTAAGAGGGATACTTAAAGCTTAAAGCCCTCCCGTCACCACAGGTGAAGTGCTTTATATGGGACGCAGTGAGATACACATTAGTTTCTGTGAAACAGAGAAGCGTAGAGCTCAGAGAGAAGTGGCAGGAGGGAACCAACTGTAAAGGAAGGAAGCAGCTAGTGGCGTGTGTATAAAACACAGTTCTTCACACACTGAATCATATGAAATGTGTTGACATACACATGTCAATTCCATCCCAGAAGGCTTGATGAAGGAAGGATTGACTAACAACATTCCCTGCAAAGCACAGTTTGAAAATTTAGCCTTCTGTTTATGTTTTATAATGTCAAAGTTTCCCGAAAGTAGTGTCACTGCTGAGGTACAAAAAACGTCCAATCCAGAGGTTGCTGTCGTTGCCTTGTCCTGTGTTGTCCAGCCGTGTTGCTCTAATATCTTGCCCCAGGCATTTTTTTCACACACAATTTACCCCTATTAAGAAAAGAAAGGCAGGAAATCTACAAGCACAACATGTGCTTGTAGACTTGCTGCCTTTCATTTGTTAATAGGGCACAGCTGGCGGGCAGATTGTGTCTTTGTGAAAGTAAAAACCAAAGGAAATGATGGACGGAGTGTTGAACATTGCAAGCACTCACCCCCAGTTAACTGATCTGGGTTTAATCCATCACTGTTCTTTAGCCCACTCTGCCACCCCAGTTCAGACATGGCCATATGCAAATCAGTCTGACCCTGTGCCTCATGGGAACAGTCCAGCCCGAACTGCCAAGCCATGTCTTCCCTGGACCGGAAACAAGCTTGCTAGGACCGGTTTCTGGCATTTCAGCCGTCTTCAGCCAGGTTTGCTTCAATCCAGTGGCAAAGTGAGTAAGGGACTCATGTCTGAGCATACCCTGCCAACTTATGGCGAACAAAGCAAAAACCAAAGGAAATGATGGACGGAGTGTTGAACATTGCAAGCACTCACCCCCAGTCAACTGATCTGGGTTTAATCCATCACCGTTCTTTAGCCCACTCTGCCACCCCATTTCAGACATGGCCATATGCAAATCAGTCTGACCCTGTGCCTCATGGGAACAGTCCAGCCCGAACTGCCAAGCCATGTCTTCCCTGGACCGGAAACAAGCTTGCTAGGACTGGTTTCTGGCATTTCAGCCGTCTTCAGCCAGGTTTGCTTGAATCCAGTGGCAAAGTGAGCAAGGGACTCGCGTCTGAGCATACCCTGCCAACTTATGGCGAACAAAGCAAAAACCAAAGGAAATGATGGACGGAGTGTTGAACATTGCAAGCACTCACCCCCAGTCAACTGATCTGGGTTTAATCCATCACCGTTCTTTAGCCCACTCTGCCACCCCAGTTCAGACATGGCCATATGCAAATCAGTCTGACCCTGTGCCTCATGGGAACAGTCCAGCCCGAACTGCCAAGCCATGCCTTCCCTGGAACGGAAACAAGCTTCCTAGGACCGGTTTCTTTGTGAAAGTAATCATGTTAATTGCAACGCCTTATCGGGCGCTGCGATTAACATGAATACTTTTACAAAGGCACACAATCTCCCACACGGTCGCGCCCTTTTAACAAAAGAAATGCAGCAAGTGCAGGAGGCACTTGCTGATGAACTTATCTGCCGCTGTGCGCACTTCAAATGCCACACTGTGCGCTCAAGGTAAGACAGGTGCGCGGGCACGCAGGCGCGCCGTTTACAGGGAACTGTGCTGGCTAGTGGTTCTTGTAGAAATTGCATGTTCTGTTTAGTGGTCCTCATCTGGGATACAAATAGGCCAAAAAGATAGTTCATCAGTGTAGTACAGCATGTTCACTAAAGGTTGTTATGAGATCTGCTCCAGCAAGGAACGTATTTGTTACCTGTCTGATAGCTCCAAGTCCTACTGGTTATCAGGTTTGTTATGGTACAGGGATTTTAAAGTGCACATCCCACCCTGAAAAGAGTATCCTGGTGCTATAGGACCACTGGACTGATGGGGAGAGCTGGTGTGTACCTTGTGTTTAAAAAGCCAGGTTTCGAGTTTTTGGTTTTTTTTTTTATTCTGGAAGAGCACTCTCAGATCGTGAGGAGAGGAAGTTGATTTCGGCTTTTGGTGACTCAATAAGAGAAAGAACTTTCACCCAAACTTGTGTTGAAAATTCTTGGGGTGTTGGTAAGGTTGGGCGTGGATGAGCATAAGAGATAAGTAGGCCTGAGGAAGAAGATTCTTTGTTTAGGTAGTGAGGGCCGATGTTTTGCAGGGGTCTAAAATTGTGTCAAAGCATTTTAAAGAATGCACGCTTGTGTTAAAAATATCACTAGGCTTTGATATACTACAGAAAGAAAATGTAAGAGGAATCCTTCAACCTTTGTGTAGATTCCGATTTCATTCACACTGAATAACATATGAACGCTTTCTCTTGGTTAGTAAATCCACTACCATCTGCTAACACAGTATAAAATGTTGCGACTCTGTCAGATTTGGGTCCTACTTGTTTATGACCAGTTCCCTTGTCATTAATTGAAATATATGGCTACTTCTTTTTCTGTTTTTTTTAGTGGCAGAGGTAGAATTTTGGAGGTATCCCTTCAACCTTCCACTTTGGTCCCCTGGTCGATCCTCATGTTCACTTAAAAGACCATTTTCAATGGTTACATTTTCAAATGTATTGATCTGATCTGAAAGTTTTCTTGTTGTACTACGTTGATTTTACAAACACCATTCTCTGAATTTTAACATTAACTAGATGCTTTTGTAGACACATAATCTGATTCATATCTAACAGTGGCAACTTCCACTTTGCTTCTTCTTTCCTTTCAGATTTAGTTTACTCCAAATGGCTTAGAGACTCGATATAAGATTTATGGCCTACCTGAACAACTCCTCTGCAGTTGTTCTTTCACAACTGAAGGGGAACTGGGTTAAGCATGGCGTTACTTCTGTCACCACCAACCTGGCTGAGCCTGCTTCTGTTTCTTAGGCTCCTGCTTCCTTCTTCCATACCTACTGCTCAGAAACATGGCAGTGGCTTCTCAAATGCACCATCTAGTGAGAAACTATTGACTATATCTACACCATTCTTTCCACATTCCCCCTGTTCTGTCCACGTTTTCCCGCTTTCTCAGGTCCCCTTTTTCTTCTCACCTGTACCAAGTCAAACTTAAATTGGCATTAAGTGCGATTAAAATAATCAAGTTGAAATAAAATGTATTCTTTTTTCTCTACCAGACACTGTGTTATAACTAGCAGCAGATTAATTTAGCGTAAGAAAATGTTTCACATGGTGACTAGGTGATGCAACAAGATGACCACAACTCTTGGGGACTCGGATCTCTCTAATACACATCTACCATAAACACTTGATATTTGGAGTAAAATAAAAATTAGGACTTTGGTAGATACAAAGTGACCAATCTGTTGTCCATGCTTTTGCCGCAAATCGCAGCATCACAAAAGTGAGAAAAGTAATGGTGAAGGCTGGCTTTTCCCCCTCCCAACCTGACTGAGGTGACGCATGGACCAGCAGAAGCCTGCTGAAGGTTTCATCTTGTGACTCGGCCATCACTTAGTCCATGTTGCTGACAGGAGGCCTGGGATGAGCACACTATTGAAGGAGGTAGTTCTTGGGTTTAGATAGGCACTATTTAGAGGCTTTAGCAACATTTATGGGCACTGTTCATGGACAAAGTGAGGTACTGAAGTGAAGGTAAGCTGCTGTGTTTATATAAGGCAATATAAGGGGTTGGTGAACAGATGAAGGACTGTGGAGATAATCATTCAGAGAGAGTTGCTGCAGCGGTTAGTGCGCCCTTACGATAATTTTCTCATATCGTACGCTACTCATATATTCAATTGACCATCCGATGGATCTTGCTCTGTTGTGAAAGAGGTTAAATATTCGGGGATTGGACAGTTGCCCATTGAGGACCAGGAATAGAATAACTGTAACTAAACCCAATTACAACAACTCATAGATTAATCTTTCCCAATTAATGCTCACTCTCAAGGAATGACCAGACAGAAGAGCAAAGTCAGATTAAATGTTAAAGTATTGTTATTCAGTCTAAAACGTAAAGAACATTTGCATTCAATAAAAAGGCATACATTTCTAATAATCAATTAGTAAAGGATTTTAATGAAATATACCAAGCCTCTGATATTCAGGGAGAATAAGATGAGTGGATTGGGAAATCTTCCTCAGCTGAGGCAGATTCTGATCACATACAGAATACATATCAATAGGGATAGGTAGCCAGGAGAGCCTTTGTAAAGAGTCTCAGGAGAGTTCAGCAACGTCCTGTTCGTCGAGACAGAAATCTGTCTCAGTTTGTGGCTGTAACAGCAAGAGTCACAGCAACGAGACCCGAACCCTTCATCCAAAAAGGTTCAGTCTGATTAGGACACCGTCAGCAGTAATGAGTCCAGGTTCTCGAAGTCTCAGAAACCAGAAGCCAATAGCCCAATAGCCCCCACATTCTTCCAAAAATGAGCAATTATATTGGAACTGTTTTCGGGTTCACACCCCTTGAAATCACCTCAATTTGTCAGACCATTCAGTTCATTGGTTAATCCGCAATAGGGTGATGGTGATGTGCAATAAAGAAGACACAAAACCGGAAAAATGAGGTGAATCAATTACGCAGTTCATTGGATCATGTAAGTATAGGATATATTGAGCAATAGGACTTTTAAAAAGAAAACATATGGGCTCTTTCCCAAGCAGCTGTTCCAGAGTGTAACAAAATTTGTTGCAAGTGCATTGGTCAGTCAAGGAGATGTCAAAGGAAACAGTTATCGTTTCAATACAACTTGCAATATAGCAAGATGTTCCCATACGCTTTGGAAATATTCAGTCCATGACTTCATTGGAAAGGGTAATGAGACCTACATGAAATGTGGGCTAATATACGACAAGATCATGTTAATTTGGGAATTATACATTAATAAGAAGCTAGCATGTGAATTCAAAATATGACAAATACATTAATAAACATTTCATTCTGATCATAATTAATACATGTTAGTATAGTGTACTCCTAAAAAAAATTGTTAGTGTAAACAATAATCATATGAGAAAATGCATATATATCTTTGTTCTTTATGTGTTTTTCGACTAATACATATGTGAAATACATGCTTACGAAGTTTCATGAGACCATATTTAAATATAATTGTGTAGCTCCTACTTTCCTTTTGTAATTTTCAGTGCACACGTTATTACATGAAATGACATTGTAGTTCATTTTCACATGGAACCACACTAAAGCATAATAATATATTTTAGTCTTATTAATTTCATATTCATCATATGTTTCATGATTAATAGCTACATCTATATTAATTAAACGAATAATGTCTCAAATCTATCTTTTCTTCTGCATGCTTTTACGATGCAGTAACTAAAATTCATATTTATGTCAATTTTCAGAATGCGTCACTTTGCACACGGTTTCCAATGGTTTAAACAGAAGTTATCATAATCATTTCTTTTAACCATAAAATATTTTGATGTAATCTCTGCTTTAATAGAGTTTAATAGAAAAACAGAATGTGTTTTATTGAGTAAGAAGCAGCAACCTTTGTACACCCCAGCAGCATGATTTTGGGGTAAAATAAAAATTGAGACTTGGGGGCGGAGTCAAGATGGCGACGGACTAGGACGACTTCTTCGGTCCCTCCGGCGTCGATCATCCATAGCATTGTTATAGCGGCCTCCCGAGGGCCCCTGAGACCTGCCAGGTGTGTTACTTGGTCCCCTGAGGCAGCGGACGGAGTTTGGAGTCTCCGGCGGCCCCTCTCGTGCTGCTGGCTGTCTCGTCCTGCCTGCGGCCTGTGGTGTGGCTGAAGGAGAAGCCGGGGCCTATCCTAGGAGCCGGGCAGGAGTCGTGGAGCCCGGGCTCCCCTCGGGGGCGGAGCGGTGCATCGGAGGAGGCGGCCTTGCGGGGACGTCTGGTAGCTGTGGCCCACGCGCCCCTGACCTGCTGGGGGACTCGGCGGTGGTCGCCTGGGAGCTTTGACCCACGCCCACGCTTGCCGGAAGGGCCGGTCCTGCGGGAGTACCCGGACCGGAGCGCTGAGAAGTTGGAGGCCGGGATCGCCGGGCCGCCCAGGAGACGCGGCGTGCAGGGAGGCGTTCGGACCCCTCCGGGTGCCTGAGAGGCGGTGAGCAACTGTACTCTTGGAGGCGCTGCGGCCTCTGGCGGACACTGCTGGGGGACATTGGTGGAGGCCTAGGCGTGGGAGCTGGGAGCGTGCTCCGCCCGTGGTGGTGCCGGGGGGCCCGCGGTCTTGCAGGCGGGACCCCGCTGGGCCATGGCTGCGGAGTGGGGACCGGCTGCCACGACGTACAGGCGCACGGGGGGCAGTGCTCCTTAGCCCCCGAGCTGGGTGAGGCCTACTCCAGCCTGCGTGGACTGCAGGGGGAGCCGTGGAGTGGCGGGCTCCCCCCTGGAACCAGGCGATTCCGGCGTGGGTCCGGCGGGCTCAGGTTGGGGCCCATCCTGTGTGCGGTTCCCCTTGGGGGCTCCCGCTGATGGCCGTCTGGGGGAGGTGTACCCCACTGCCTAGCCTGCTGGTGGTGTGGCCCCGGATGAGGAGAGAGCGGCGGAGGTCTGGAAGAGTGGAGACGCGCGCAACGTCGCCCTGCAGCTGGGTGCACTGCTCCATGGCTGGCCCCTCCGACCTGATGAGCGCTTACCTGTCTCTGCTCCTTCCCCACGCTTGACGCGGTCTGGGAATTGGGACCTGCACGGAGGCCGGCTTTTCCCGTTTGTTGGGCCGCGCCGTGGGGGCCGCACCGGTGGTGGAGTCGGGTGGCCTGGTGGCACGGTTCGTCGAGCTATCTTCGAACGGAGCACAATGTCCAACAGAGCCCGGGGGGGCAAAACCGGTAAGGACAGTTCACAGCGGGGTGCTACCCCTTCGACGCCGCCTGGAGCCAGTGCCCCCCCCCAAGCAGTCTGACGATGACGCGCCTGTCACCAAGGCCTTTATGCTGGAGCTGTTCAACGCCATCAAGGAGGATATCACCAGCCTCCGCTCCCAGCTGGCGTCTGACCTCCGGGAGGTGCGCCGCGATGTGGATGGTATTGGGGAGAGAGTGGCGACCCTGGAGGAGCATGATTTGGGGCATGCCGGCGACATCCATCAACTCCAACAGGATGTGCTGCGGCTCACGGAGCAGAACCTGGACCTCCAGGCCCATGCGGAGGACCTGGAAAACAGGTCCCACCGGAACAACATTCGCATTCGAGCGGTGCCGTGGGATGGAGAGGCCGGGGACCTGCGGGGCTACGTGGAGGGCCTGTTCTTGCAGATCTTGGGTGAGGATGATGTCCGCGAAGTCCGGATGGACAGAGTACATCGCGTGGGGTTAGCTGAAAGAACGCATTCTTCAGAAGGCGCGTGGGATTCCGTCGCTGCTGTACTGGGACCACCGTCCCCAGCTGTTTCAAGACCTGGCGGCGGCGACGCTCCAGAAGCGGCGTGACTTCCGTCCCGTGACATCCTTCCTGCGGGACCAGCATGTCTCCTATTCGTGGGGCCACCCGTTCTGGCTTATTTTCCGGTGGCAGAACCGGCTGGTTCAGGTCCGCTCTCTACAGGCTGCCAAGGATCTCCTGGGATTGGATGACGGGTCCCCCCCGCTGGGGACTGGGGACTCGTCGGTGCGGCGCCGTCGATGCTCCTCCTCCTGGCAGAGAGTGGGGCGCTCTTCCGCTGCGGGTCGGCCAGACCCTGAGACCAGCGTGCAGGAGCGAGGTGCCGCGGTTGCTTCGGTGGCGACTGTGACGGAGGCTGCCTTGCAGGACTCTTCTTCGGCTGCCTAATCCCTTGGGAGGCCTTTGTGTGCTTGACGCCGGAGGGCCACCCTCCTTTCAGGTACCACTGGGAACTGATGTACTTTGTGGGAAGACACCCTGGGGTTGTTCCCTGGCGGGATGGGATCGGGGACTCCGCTCCATGGACTGGGGGGATAACCACAGTGGTCCCTGCTTTAGGGGTGCTGGTTTCTTTTCTCTTTCTTTTTGGTCTTCGGTGGGGTCCTAGTTGGGGTGGCCCTGGGAGAGGGTGGGGGGGTGGGGTTGTGGGGGGGAGGGTTGGGGTTGGGGGGGGGAGGGGCCGGTGGTGGCGGTTTGGGGTGGCGTGTGCAGGCTGTGTGGGGATTCTTTGTTCTGCTGGGGTTGGGGGGTGGCCCTGGGGTGATTACCTGTACGCGTTCTGAGTCCGGGCGGTGGGGTGCGGGCTTGACTTGGCTAGGGTCCTTGTTCTATTTGCTGTGGTTGAACGCGAGGCGATGTTTGGCTGACGGGTCCGGGGCGAAGCAAGTTGACCTGGGATACGACCTGGAGTCTCCGTGTGCTGTGAGTCGGGTGTGGCTGACCTGGGGTGCGTTGCAGACCCTCGATGGGGGTGGGAGGCCTGAACACGCTGGGGAACGGGTGAGGGAGCTTTGGTGTGCCTGGGGTGAGCTGGCGGAGACAGGAGAGGGGAGTTATGTAGGATGCCTGTTACCCTAGGTACTTGGAATGTGAAGGGTCTGAACTCTCCCCAGAAACGCCAGAAGGTCTGGAAATACATCCTGGATCACCACCTAGATGTGGTGGGACTTCAGGAGACACACTTGACCCAGAGGGACGAGTCCCGTCTCAAACATAGACAATTCCCCCTTATTTATAGGTCTTCGGCGACGTCGAAACACAGGGGAGTGACCCTGATGTTCCGCTCGACCCTTCAGTTTCAGCCGTTGGGGGTGCGTGGCGATAAGGAGGGCAGATGGCTCATTGTTAAAGGAGTACTCCTCGGCAGGACTTGCACGTTCCTGGTGTTGTATGCCCCTAACGCTGGGCAAAATAGGTTTCTCTTGGACTTGTTGCGCTCGGTGGAGGACTTTGTGGAGGGTGGCCTCTTCATAATGGGCGATTTCAATTTGGTCTGGGATGGGGACTTGGACTGTTCTCACCAGCGGAGAGCCGAGACCGGCCTCTTCTCTGAGGAGACACGTCAGCGATTTGAGGTACTGGGCCAGGTGGACGGGTGGCGCTCTCTTCACCCCCTTTCTCGTGATTACACCTTCTTTTCTCATGAGCACCACTCTTACTCCCGACTCGACCGTGTTTTCTATAGCCAGTCCCTCCAGGGGTCTATGAGGGAAGCAAAGATCTTTCCCCGCTCCGTCTCTGATCATAGTCTGTTGGCGCTGGGCCTCCAGTGGGCTCCGGAGTGGACTGCGCCGCGACGTTGGTACTTTCCGGCGTCCCTGGTGCGGGACGAGTCTTCCTGTAAAGACCTCCGTAAGGCGATTCGGGACTTCTTTGAGCTCAACCCGGTGCAGGACACCTCGATCTTTACTACCTGGGACGCCTTTAAGGCGTCGATTTGGGGTAGCTGCTTGGCCCTTAATGCAGCGCTCAATCGGCTGCGGAGGGCGGAACGGGAAGCGCTGGAGCGGGAGCTCTCAACGCTGGAGCAGGCGCATAAGGCCAATCCGTCCCGGCAAACACTGCGCTCCCTTACTGCTCTCAGGGGCAAGCTCCGGGCCCACTATAATAACCGGACAGAGTTCACCCTCCTGAAGCTTCGCCATCTCTCTTACTCCCAGGGGAACAAGGTGGGGAGGCACTTAGCCCGCCAACCACGCCATAAGCGGGAGAAGGAGTACATAGGGGGCATGAGGGACGCCGCCGGCCTGCTGCAGCACAACGACGTGATCAAGGCAGGCATCTTCGGGGACTTTTATGAGACGTTGTACTCGGGGGACGCCCTGGACCCCGCTGCCCAGGAGGACTACCTGCGCGCTCTCCCTCTCCCCCGTGTGTCTACCGCGTGGAATGACCTGCTCTTGGCCCCCGTTACTAGGGAGGAAGTGTTGGGCGCCATTAAATCTCTGAAGCCCCACAAGGCGCCTGGCGCGGACGGGTTCACTGCCCTTTTCTATCAGACCTTCGCTGTGGATGTCTGTGAGTTCCTGGTTCGCCTGTATAATGAAATGGCCGACGCGAGGGTGTCCTCGAGTTTCCATGGCAGAGGCGGTCATCTCGGTGATCCCTAAACCTGGCAAAGATCCCTCTGTTTGCTCGTCATTCCGGCCGATAGCCCTTCTCATCCTCGATGCTAAACTTTACTCTTCCATTCTCGCGTCGCGCTTACAAGACCTGATGCCGGCGTTGATTCACCCTGACCAATCCGGTTTCATCAAGGGGCGGCAAACTCATGATAACACTAGAAGGGTGGTCCACCTTATTGAGAAGGCCAACCGGTTTAACATCCCGGCGGTATTGATTGGCCTGGATGCCGAGAAGGCATTTGACTGGGTGGACTGGCAATTCCTGTTCCGGACCCTTCACACCTTTGGATTCTCGGACAGGTTCGTGACCATGCTTAAAGCCAACTATAGCGGCCCCCGGTCTAGAGTCGCGGTGAATGGGTATTTGTCCCCCTTCTTCTCGCATTCGCGGGGCACGCGGCAGGGTTGCCCTCTCTCCCCCTTGTTGTTCGCCCTGAGTATCGAGCCCCTAGCGATGGCGATCCGGGAACACCCGGATATCCGGGGACTGCCTTTTACAGGGGAGCAACACAAGATTTCCTTGTTTGCGGACGATGTCCTCCTATCCCTTGCGGATCCGGCGCACTCCATCCCCCATGTGCAGAGGGCCCTGGCGCACTTTGAGGAGGTGGCGGGGTTTCGGGTCAATTACGGCAAGTCTTATATCCTCAATCTCACGCTCTCGTCGGCGGAGGTGGACCGACTCCGACTGCTCTCGCCCCTACCGTGGTCCCACTCTTCCATATTGTATCTAGGGGTTCGTTTGACCCCCACGGTTGGTAAGCTGTATTCTGCCAACTTCCCCCCGCTCTTGGCGACTATCCAAACTGATTTGCAGTGCTGGAAGCCATTGTTTATCTCCTGGCTGGGCAGGATCCATGCGATCAAGATGACGCTCCTACCAAAGCTCTTATATTTATTTCAGGCCCTCCCTATTGTCCTCGACGGGGATTTCTTCCGCCGCATAAAGACCCTCATGCTCCGCTTCGTGTGGCAGGGGGGCCGGGCTCGTTTTTCCTTTGCCACTCTTCGGCGACCGCGAGCGGAGGGGGGGGGGGGGCGGGCCTCCCTGACGTGCATCTCTATTATAAAGCAGCGCAATTGAGGGTCTTGGTGGAGTGGACCCAACCCCTTTCGGAGAAGAATTGGCTCCATATGGATAGGAGTGTGGCGGGTCGCACGATCTGGGACCTGGTGTGGAAGCCTAGGGGGGATAGGCCCAAGAATGCTTACATTAGCACCCCTACCGGCACCACCCTTAAGGTCTGGGACTCGGTCTCAGGAGACGAGCGCTGGACTACTTTCCCATCGCCATTCACACCCATACATTTCAACCCGGCCTTTCCGCCTGCACTTCGGGAGGGCCCTTTTGATGCCTGGAGGGAGGGAGGCTGCCTAGCCCTCACGCATCTGTTCCATGGCCATGCCCCGCTGACTTTCCCGAATTGTGGGCGGGACTATGGGATTGCCGAGACGGAGCAGTTCCACCACGCTCAGTTGCTCCACTGGGCCCTATCTCCGTCGGTTCGAGAGGTGGCAACTCGGCCGCCCACCCCCTTTGAGGCCTTTCTCTCTCGAGCCACTACCATGCGCGGGGCAATCTCTTTCATCTATAGACACCTCCTGACCACTGCGGTCTCGCCTCGGCCACGATACATGGGTCATTGGGAGGGCCTCCTTGGGTGTGGCATCACGGATGAGGAGTGGTCCCATCTGTGGCGGGACCTGGCCAGACATAATCACTCGATGGAACTTCGAGAGGCACATATTAAAACTATGATGGATTGGTACCTCTCCCCTGCCAAGCTCCATCGCATCTTCCCCGGCTCCTCAGACAGATGTTGGAGGGGATGTGGTTTGTTGGGGGACTTCCGCCATATCTGGTGGGACTGCCTGGTCATCCACCTCTATTGGGAAGAGATCCTGTCCCATATTAGGGACATCTTGGGGTACCCGATCAGGGATTTCCTGGAGCATGTGCTGTTGGGCCTTCGGGACCCGCTTCTAGAACAACAGACTCGAGCGGACAAGCAGATCTTTTGGCTCTGCATAGGGGCGGCCAGGGTCACTCTAGCGGCGGCCTGGAAAAAGAGGGAAGCCCCAGCGATTTCTCTGTGGCATGCGAGGTTGTGGAAGTTGTTGAGCATGGAGCGCATGGCGGACATATTTCTGGGGGACTTTAAAAATTTTGTTTTCCGTTGGGGGCCCTTGGTGCGCTTTCTGTCTGGCGGGTTACCGGCCGCTGTTTGCCCACCATCGGTCCGAGCCCTCCATCTGTTTCAGGTTTGAATATTATTGGATGATCGCTGCAGTGTGATTGTGTGCTGCCACCACTGGAGGGTGGGGGGGTGCTGGGGGGGGGGTGGGGGGGTTGGGGGGTTGTTTCCCCTTCCTCCCGGGTTTCATTTTAGTATTTTTTTTGGGTTACTGTGACGGTTCTAAACGACAAGAGGGGAGAGTCTGCGGTACTGGGATTGGCTGGTCCGGCCCCGGTACCTTCACTGCTGTTGTCCATTCTTGGTGGGCGGGATTCCGACGCCCGTATTGCATCTGTGCTGGAGGCCTGGACTTGGCCCTCTTATTCTCCTTTAGTCTTCTAGCTTGGCTGGGCCGGACAGCAGGACATTTGCTAGTCAAAGCGGCCCCCCCCAATTTGTGTATTTCCCCTGCGTGGGAATTGTTGCGGGATTGCCGCGTGTGTTTTTTTAAATTTATTTTTCCCCCTTTTTTCCCTTCCCTTGTTTTATATCTTAATAAAAACACCTTTGAGAAAAAAAAAATTGAGACTTGGGGCTGGACACAAGTAACCAGGAATCAGAAATTGTCAGCATCATAGAATCAAGAAAACCAATTGTGAAGACCGACTACTCCCCATCCACACCTGAATGTTAATAATCATTGTGAACCTCTGACTTTGGGAGTATGTTCGTACCTGCTGACTGTTATCACCTGGCTGTAAGAGATTTAATAGAGATAAAAAGCGAGAGGACTCTTGTCCAGGAGAGGTACTTAAAACAAATTCCCTCTCATGTTCCACCAAGGCAAATAGTCCAAAAATGTTAAAAATGCATTAATGGTGGATACCAAACTGGAGAAGAGAATGGATAAGATTAAACATGCCCCTAGAACTCAGCAAATCAAATTGTTGAAGAGATGCAGATAATTGAGACCAAAGAATTGGGCTCAGTCCTGAAGCACACATAGAAATTGAGGGTGTCAAGATTTCGGAGGATTTGCGTTCCAACTGGGGTGGAAGGAGACCACCTCAAATTGTTTGTGTAACACTGGTGAAGAAATGTTAACTCTTGGCCTGAAGCAAATGAAACTGCCTTGAGCGAGAGCTGAAGAACACATATTGTTTTGCTATTTTGCTATGTGGATAGTGTACAGAAAGGCAAGCACTTCTTTAACTCGGCATGGGTTCTATTGTGCCCAGATATTAGCTAAGTGACAGAGAGAAGGAGGAAGGAGGTGGAGTCTATCAAGAAAGCATTCAGAGACCTTGACTTCAGCTGGAATTCTGCACCTAGCGGAGTGTTTTCTACAATGGAACCAGTACATTTTTTGGGAGAGAGGAAAAGGGTGATATCAATTATGCAATCTTAGCTAATGCATAGAATGATAGTTAACAATCGTGAAAAATAGTTGGTTCCTTGGACATACCATGTAACTCATAGCTGATGTTGCCTTTTAAGAAAGTGGTTTGTGGGCTGTTAGCCTTATGCTGACTGATTTGTGCCTTTGCAAAACACCTGAGTTTTGGTTATGTTGGTTTTAATAAAGGTAACAAGCATTTGCAATGCAATAGGTCTCGCATTTACGAGAGTTTGAGCTATTGGCATTGTAAATGACAATGCCTTTTATTTATGTGTTGTTTTTTAAACAGATAAATAAAAGGCATTGTCATTTACAATGCCAATAGCTTAAACTCTCGCAAATGTGAGGCTGATTGTATTGCAAATGCCAGCGCCCATGCTATAAAAAAAATTAAAAAGCATTAGGAGAGAGCATGTCCTGCACTTTTTCTCGACAGTCTGAATTTTAGGACGGAGAAGGCAAGAAATGTGTATCTGTTGCCTGAACTGTATGTACTCTTTGTGGGGATTGCAAGGATGGGATACGAGTCTGAAATTGTTGTAGGCCACAAAGCACGGCTAGGATTGTGGCGTAATTTCGACTGAAATGTCATGCGCTGCAGCTTCTGACCCAGGCTGCAGCGATGGGTGCATGACGTAGCATTTAGTGCTGGAATCCGTCGCGCAGGCAGAAAGAAAGGCTTGTATGTATATTTACATAGCGCAACAACTATCAGTTACTTGTATATCTTGGCGCTTAATGAGGGGCTCGACTAATTTCAGTGGAGGCTCTCCATTGGTGCACTTTGGACCAGAACTGCGCTGGTGTAGATGGGTAGGTTGTAGTTTGCAGGCTGTCCTCGCGGAAGTGACCACATGAGAGGCCCGGTTCACAAATACCTTTGGATTACTACTGACGTGGTCCAGTGTTATTGTGAAATGACTGGGGCGGGCCGTGCTAGATACGAACATAACAAGCCTTGTCTGCTGTGCCTTTTCTTATCTTTTCACACCAATCAAGGAGGTGAGGAGCACAACAGTGATGCCATCTAATTACCTCCACGGCCCCCTCCCCCCCCCCCCTGTTCCTGCAGACCCCTAGCCCTTTAATGGCCTCCTGCTCTTAAGCCGAATCCCCCCTCCCGCTGTTCCCGGGAAAGCACATCTGGCAAACTCGGTGGCTTGTGAGAAACATGGGGGAGAGCAGAAGTGGTGTTTGTGTGGGAAGGGGGTGTCAGAAGCCTGGTGATGGGAGAGAAAGCAGAAACAGGGAATACAATGCTTTGCTGACTAAGTGTATTTCACGTATGGCTGTTGACTCTCCTAGTCTCATAATAAGGGCTTTCGGACAGTACTGGTTTTAGAGAAAACCAAAGCATCCTGGGAATTGTAGTGTAATCATTCCTATTGGTAGCGTTGACAGTTCTCGAATAAACCAAGACTGTCTAAATCACATCCTTGTGACCTGCGGCCTCATTACCAGTCACACACACACACACACTTCTAGGCTGAGCAGAAATCCTTGTGTGCAGTCATGGAATATACCCTATATAAACAATAGGACAAGTCCTTCTGCAAGGCTCATATGTTGTAATGGGCTACGAGGCCCAGGCGGTGTAAGCCCTCGGATCTGTGTTTCAAAATATGTTTGTGTAAACTCTAAACTCTGACAAAACAAATGGATGTAGGTTGTGGCCCTGCATACATACACCCGGAAACATGCACAACTTCACGAGTTTGTGGGTATTCATAACCGTATTGGGGCCCTAGCGTGAAGATGTGTGCTAGAACTAGACAACGCAGAGCAGACCGCCTGTATTCAGCGTCTTCACGAAGGCACATACATTTAACTCGGAATTTCTCTAAGTTAATGTATGGGCTGCAGTGACAGTGAAGCTCAGACTCAGACAGAGGCTTTCGCTGCCTTCTGTTTCCGAGTTGTGTTCCCTGCATTTCGTGCACTAATTCGGTGAAATTATGAGTTAAATGTATGCACTTGGGAAACTACAAGAGGAAAAACAGACGAGCGCCCATCACTGGACTGTTCAGCACAGCTGTTTATGATCAAACCTTTGAAGATGTTTCCCACCCTGGAGATGCACGTAAATCTTCGGAAAAATGTAGAAGTCCCTTCCTTTCCAGGTGGAAAGGGGAAGGAAGCATGGACGTATTACATGGGCTTCTAGTTCTAGGCAAAATGATTTCTCAACAGGAGAACAGGGCAGTGTTACCAACAGCCATGCTGCGTCGGCACAGAGATGAATGCTTGTTTTGTTGAAATAGCAGGGCAAAAGGCTTGCACATTGAACTCGGAATTTCACGGATTTGGCGCATGAGTTCCACATATCACTGCTCAGATGGAGAGAGAGGCAATTACTGCGCGCTGTTTCTAAAGACAGAAAACGTCCGCGTTAAACAGGGGCACTTTAGACACTGCAAACGCAAAATAAAATGAGGCGCTATGCTCTGAGCCAGCACAGGTGTTGGTGATAATCTGAGGTGTTTCTCTTGCGGAGAGAAAAACAAATATGACCTGAGTTAAGCACCTTACTGCCAGGTTTAATCCAGTGAATTGTCTGAAGTGTTGACAATTATGAGGAAATTGCATTCTCTTTCCTAGGTGTGCGTGAATCGATGCCTGCAGGGCGGGAGGGGTGCACAGGGGATCTTTGCCGCAGCCTGGCTAAGGATTTCAAAACATAAGGGGAGAAAGTGCATTGTGCGTTGTCTGAAATTGTAACACTTGCGAATGGACAAATTCCTTTGAAAGCGGGCAAAGCAAACGTGTTCCATGCAAAACAAGCTAATTAAAACAAGTAGCAGGCGGCAGCGAAAGCGATTTTGCGATCGCTATTGTTGGTACTGGGGAGCCATGGACCAATCTCGGCGTCAGCTCAAAAGCCTGTGATTCTGGGCGAATCCCTTAATCTCCCAATGCCTAGAAATAACAAACACACGAAAAGAACAAGTGCGCACTGAAGCTGACGAAGTGGGAGGGGGAGTGGGGGCGGGCACGCAGGCTGCCAAATGGTGCGATGAATCACGGCTAAAGTGAAAGCAAACAAGTGGTTGCAGGACTCCAAATGGTGCGCGCGCCCGGACGGGTCACATGCACTGTAGTTGGAGGCCTGCAAAGCCACTGTTTGCACTTCCAAAACGCGCTTACTATAAGTCTCGCCAGAGCCAGCGCTAAAGCGCTGGTCAGGCGAGACCTAAAAAGGGTGTATTGTGCGATGCTTCTTGAAGTTCTAGCCAACGGTGAAGATCATTTATGTTGATAGATCCACACTCAAGAACTGTGTGCAGTGTACTTGTTTACTATCAAATAACAGGAATAAGTGGGTTGTTGATTGATTCTTTTTCAAACTGAAAGTGTATCTCTTTAAGCTCTAATAAATAACAAGCATTGGCATAGCCAATAGGTCTCGCCTTTGGGACATTATAAGTGTTTAGCCATGCAACATATGATGTTGCACCAAGGATATTGTGCTGCATAATTAAATACTAAGGTCCCAAAGGCGAGACCTATTGGCTATGCCAGTGCTTGTTAATGTTTTCTAGTACTCTGGCTATTTGGGTGGTCCTAGGCAGTAAAATGTTTTAACCTGCCCACACTGCAGACTAAATGGCCTTTAGAAACGAGATAACACCTTGTTCTCTGACCCTTGAAGGTGTTGGGAAATTTTCTGATCGCACTGCTTCTCGGACATTGTAAGGATCTGCAGTGGGGGTGCAATGGGGTTTTAAAAAATATATACATTTTCTCGCTCCGTGACCACTCTGGGTTAAAGAACACGATGATTAAGGTCCCCACCGTTTCTCTCTTTATTGCGGGATGTTCTACACTCTAATGTGGACAGGTTAAAATGTCACCATGGCCCCATCAGTGGAGGAGGGGATGAAATGGCTGGACTTTTGTATGAGCATCGAAAAGCGAGAGGCCACACACAGAAGCATGTTAAGAATAGATCCGACATGTGCCAATACAGAGGAATTACGAAAGACCTGACTGCCCCCGTTGCTACCCTAATAGACACTAAGGTGAGAGGATGTGGCCCTGGATGAGTGGGCCAGGGACATGTGTTGCCCGGTTGGGAAGGACCTCAGTGGCAGCATATCTCCTTCCTTTGGGCTGTAAACAGGACCAGGGTGGTGGATTGAAAAACTTGGGGATGGCAAGGTGGTTTGTTTTTACTATTTGTATCCTCTGTACTTATTATTGTTGATTTATTTTTGGCATACGACTTTCGCCCCACGGCACTGTAGGTGCAAACCAATAAAGAAATGTGTTGCAATTTATTTTTTTAAGTGTCCCACAACACAATCCGCTAGAATGCTTTCAGCTTCTTTCACTCTGGGAACAACTGCACTAAATGTCTTAGCAATAGAAAAAAAAATTCTGCCACTGTAGCACCTAGACAGTCAGTGCACCCAGCCAAGACAAACAGAAAGGAAAAACATCTAAGCCCATCACGTCTTGTGCAGAGATATATTCAATATTAAGAACTCTTTTTAAAGAAATTCTACACTGAGCAAAGACGAGCCTAAAGAAGGATATCAGTGCAGCGCGATGGGAGAAGTCATGAAAAGCGAGTGAGTAACATCACAGAACAAGCGCGCGCGCGCCTCGCGCTAAAAGTTTAAAAAAAAAAAAATGCGTGCGTTGCTCGCGCGCTTGGGAGAGCAGTCTGCTCTTTTTCAAAGCACATACTCGTGCTTGTGGCGTGCCGCTGCTCACTCCCGCAAGGTGTATGCCGCCACATGCACGAGTATGTGCTTTGAAGAAGAGCTGCACGACGGCTAAAGGTCTCCTATGCAGCGCATGCGCACTGCGTAAGCGAGACCTAAAAAGCCTCATTTGACTTGTACTCAATCCTCCAGTTCTATGCAAGGGACATTTTAGTCATTGTGTCTTTAATCTATGGCTATTGCTATACATACTCCCGTATTTAATATAAAGGTCACCAGTTCAAATTCTACTTGTGCTGAATAAGCCTTTTTAGTTTGATAAAAGGAGGATCATCACACAATGTAATATTATTTACCATTTAGGTGCCACATGGCAATTCCGTCCATGATGTGTTCTGTATAAATGAACCAATTACAATGATCCAATAATTTAAATTAAAAATCAAGCTTATGGTGGTTCCCTCTAAGAAAAAGTATTTTTAATAGTAAGTGAAAGATCAAAAAGAGTTCATAAGGTGGGGGTCCCAACTCGTTTTATCCATGCAATTTTCCAGTGGAAAATTGAAGAGCGATACTACAAAAACAGCTGAACTGAATTAGACCAAATTTGGCTGAAAGCTAGATCTTGGTCCAGAACGTGTGCTTTTTGTGAATTGGTGTAAATCCATTTAGTCCTTTTCAAGCAATTAAGGCACAAAATGTATGTATATTTCATGCCGTGGATCCACTGTGGAGGATCTGTGGATCTTGCTGCGCTGTTATTGGTTGACCATGACTAACCGCAGTGGAACTGTAAAGTCAACAATACGTTGTGATTGGCTGTCCTCAACCTGAAGCTAATGTTGTGGCCTCCATCTAAGGACTCAGGGACTCGGTCCCTGAATCTTAGAAAATAGAAGTACATAGCATATTAAGGCAGGGTACTGGTACTCTGAACCCTTGGGCCTTGTAGGGGTGGGCCCAGAGGGACGCCCTGGGTCCAAATTAAAATAATGTTATTGTTTGCTGTTCTGCGGACCTGTGGATCCACCACAATACTCAGTGTGGACCCAGGCAAAATCGCAGTAGATCCATGGCATTAAAAAGAACAATCATTGGCAAAGTCAATAAGTCTTGCCTATACATGAGCTATTGACTTTGCCAATATGCTTTAGCCATGTTGTACACCAGCGTGGCTGCTATTCAGCATGGCTAAAAGTTAGTGGAGTAAAGGAGAGTGGCATGGAGTGGAGTGTCGTAAGGTGGAGTAGAGCGGAGTGTTATGGAGTGGTGTGGGGTTGTGTGGAGTGGCGTATAGAGTTGAGTAGTGTGGAGTGGAGTGTCATGAAGTGGAGTGTCATGAAGTGGAGTGGTGTAGGGTGTTATGGAGTGTCATGGAGGGAATAGAATGCCTAAGACAGACTGGAAGGGCATAGAGTGTTGAGGAGTGGTGTAGAAAAGAGTCGAGTGGCATAGAGGGAGCTGAGTAATGTAGAGTTGCGTAGAGTGGAGTCGCGTAGAGTGGAGTAGTGTAGGAGATTGGGATGGCATAGAGTAGATTAGAGTGTTGTAGAATGGAGTGGCATAGAGTGGAGTAGTGGAGTGAAGCAGAGTGTAGTAGTGTGTGGTAAAATAGAGTGGAGTAAAGTGGCATGAAGTGGCATAGAGGACGTTGCGTGAAGCATCGTAGAGTGGAGTGGCATAGAGTGGAGTTGAGTTTAATGGAGTAGAGTGTCATAGAGTGTAGTGTCGTAGAGTGGCCTAGAATGTAGTAGCGTAAAGTACAGTGGTGCAGAGTAGATTGGCGTAGAGTGCAGTGGTTAGAGTAGAGTGGTGCATAGTAGAGTCGTGCAGTTTAGAGTTCCGTGGCGCCGAGTGCAGTTGCCTAGAGTGGGTTGTTTCAGAGTAGAGTGGAGTGGAACGACACCTGGTGGCCCCCCGCCAGCCTACCCACCCCCACGGACCATGCACACAACCTTGGAATCATCCTAGAATCCGAGCTCAAAATGGTCCGCCAGATCAACTCCGTCACATTCTCCTGCTTCCACATCCTCCGCCTCCTACGTAAGACCTTCAAATGGATCCCCCTCGAGCACAGAAAAACCGCCACCCATGCCCTCGTCACCAGCAGACTCGACTACGGCAACGCACTCTACGCCAGAATAAACTAAAACCTCACCCGCAAACTACAAAACATCCAGAATGCCGCCGCAAGACTGGTCCTCAACCTAGCACGACACTGCCACATCTCCAAACACATGCGCACACTCTACTGGCTTTTTCGAGGCTAGAATCACCTTCAAGATTCTCACCCATGCACACAAAGCCCTTCACAACACCAGGCCAGCATACTCAACAGCCGAATCAACTTCCACGCACCCCAAAGAACCCTACAATCAGCCCAGCTCTCTTACACTGTGGTCCCACGCGCCAGAAAGACCAGATCAGGAGGCCGCTCGTTCTCCTTCCTCGCGGCCAGAGCATGGAACGCCTCCTGTTCCACCTCAGGCAGACATCACTCCCCATCTTCACCAGAAACCTCAAAACCTGGCTTTTCGACAGACCCCCTCCTTGATGGACTGGAACCTGCACCTCCCCTCCTCCCCAGCACCTTGAGACCCTTACGGGTGAGTAGTCGCGCTTTAACAAACCCGTGATGGATGGATTGATTGATTGAGTGGTGTGCGGTAGAGTGCAGTGGCATAGGGTGCCGAGTAGATTAGAGTGGTGTAGAGTGAATTGACATAGAGGCCACTGGCGTAGAGTGGAGTGGAGTGGTACAGAGTAGAGTGCATTGGCATAGAGTGCAGTGGCATAGAGTGCAGTGTTGCAGACTAGGGACTCGTCGGTGCGGCGCCGTCGATGCTCCTCCTCCTGGCAGAGAGTGGGGCGCTCTTCCGCTGCGGGTCGGCCAGACCCTGAGACCAGCGTGCAGGAGCGAGGTGCTTCGGTGGCGACTGTGACGGAGGCTGCCTTGCAGGACTCTTCTTCGGCTGCCTAATCCCTTGGGAGGCCTTTGTGTGCTTGACGCCGGAGGGCCACCCTCCTTTCAGGTACCACTGGGAACTGATGTACTTTGTGGGAAGACACCCTGGGGTTGTTCCCTGGCGGGATGGGATCGGGGACTCCGCTCCATGGACTGGGGGGATAACCACAGTGGTCCCTGCTTTAGGGGTGCTGGTTTCTTTTCTCTTTCTTTTTGGTCTTCGGTGGGGTCCTAGTTGGGGTGGCCCTGGGAGAGGGTGGGGGGGTGGGGTTGTGGGGGGGAGGGTTGGGGTTGGGGGGGGGAGGGGCCGGTGGTGGCGGTTTGGGGTGGCGTGTGCAGGCTGTGTGGGGATTCTTTGTTCTGCTGGGGTTGGGGGGTGGCCCTGGGGTGATTACCTGTACGCGTTCTGAGTCCGGGCGGTGGGGTGCGGGGTTGACTTGGCTAGGGTCCTTGTTCTATTTGCTGTGGTTGAACGCGAGGCGATGTTTGGCTGACGGGTCCGGGGCGAAGCAAGTTGACCTGGGATACGACCTGGAGTCTCCGTGTGCTGTGAGTCGGGTGTGGCTGACCTGGGGTGCGTTGCAGACCCTCGATGGGGGTGGGAGGCCTGAACACGCTGGGGAACGGGTGAGGGAGCTTTGGTGTGCGTGGGGTGAGCTGGCGGAGACAGGAGAGGGGAGTTATGTAGGATGCCTGTTACCCTAGGTACTTGGAATGTGAAGGGTCTGAACTCTCCCCAGAAACGCCAGAAGGTCTGGAAATACATCCTGGATCACCACCTAGATGTGGTGGGACTTCAGGAGACACACTTGACCCAGAGCGACGAGTCCCGTCTCAAACATAGACAATTCCCCCTTATTTATAGGTCTTCGGCGACGTCGAAACACAGGGGAGTGACCCTGATGTTCCGCTCGACCCTTCAGTTTCAGCCGTTGGGGGTGCGTGGCGATAAGGAGGGCAGATGGCTCATTGTTAAAGGAGTACTCCTCGGCAGGACTTGCACGTTCCTGGTGTTGTATGCCCCTAACGCTGGGCAAAATAGGTTTCTCTTGGACTTGTTGCGCTCGGTGGAGGACTTTGTGGAGGGTGGCCTCTTCATAATGGGCGATTTCAATTTGGTCTGGGATGGGGACTTGGACTGTTCTCACCAGCGGAGAGCCGAGACCGGCCTCTTCTCTGAGGAGACACGTCAGCGATTTGAGGTACTGGGCCAGGTGGACGGGTGGCGCTCTCTTCACCCCCTTTCTCGTGATTACACCTTCTTTTCTCATGAGCACCACTCTTACTCCCGACTCGACCGTGTTTTCTATAGCCAGTCCCTCCAGGGGTCTATGAGGGAAGCAAAGATCTTTCCCCGCTCCGTCTCTGATCATAGTCTGTTGGCGCTGGGCCTCCAGTGGGCTCCGGAGTGGACTGCGCCGCGACGTTGGTACTTTCCGGCGTCCCTGGTGCGGGACGAGTCTTCCTGTAAAGACCTCCGTAAGGCGATTCGGGACTTCTTTGAGCTCAACCCGGTGCAGGACACCTCGATCTTTACTACCTGGGACGCCTTTAAGGCGTCGATTTGGGGTAGCTGCTTGGCCCTTAATGCAGCGCTCAATCGGCTGCGGAGGGCGGAACGGGAAGCGCTGGAGCGGGCGCATAAGGCCAATCCGTCCCGGCAAACACTGCGCTCCCTTACTGCTCTCAGGGGCAAGCTCCGGGCCCACTATAATAACCGGACAGAGTTCACCCTCCTGAAGCTTCGCCATCTCTCTTACTCCCAGGGGAACAAGGTGGGGAGGCACTTAGCCCACCAACCACGCCATAAGCGGGAGAAGGAGTACATAGGGGGCATGAGGGACGCCGCCGGCCTGCTGCAGCACAACGACGTGATCAAGGCAGGCATCTTCGGGGACTTTTATGAGACGTTGTACTCGGGGGACGCCCTGGACCCCGCTGCCCAGGAGGACTACCTGCGCGCTCTCCCTCTCCCCCGTGTGTCTACCGCGTGGAATGACCTGCTCTTGGCCCCCGTTACTAGGGAGGAAGTGTTGGGCGCCATTAAATCTCTGAAGCCCCACAAGGCGCCTGGCGCGGACGGGTTCACTGCCCTTTTCTATCAGACCTTCGCTGTGGATGTCTGTGAGTTCCTGGTTCGCCTGTATAATGAAATGGCCGACGCGAGGGTGTCCTCGAGTTTCCATGGCAGAGGCGGTCATCTCGGTGATCCCTAAA
The DNA here is from genome assembly GCF_964204655.1 of Triturus cristatus. Classification (NCBI taxonomy): domain Eukaryota; kingdom Metazoa; phylum Chordata; class Amphibia; order Caudata; family Salamandridae; genus Triturus; species Triturus cristatus. The sequence goes on from NC_140589.1 coordinate 719,614,907, forward strand.
CCTGGCAAAGATCCCTCTGTTTGCTCGTCATTCCGGCCGATAGCCCTTCTCATCCTCGATGCTAAACTTTACTCTTCCATTCTCGCGTCGCGCTTACAAGACCTGATGCCGGCGTTGATTCACCCTGACCAATCCGGTTTCATCAAGGGGCGGCAAACTCATGATAACACTAGAAGGGTGGTCCACCTTATTGAGAAGGCCAACCGGTTTAACATCCCGGCGGTATTGATTGGCCTGGATGCCGAGAAGGCATTTGACTGGGTGGACTGGCAATTCCTGTTCCGGACCCTTCACACCTTTGGATTCTCTGACAGGTTCGTGACCATGCTTAAAGCCAACTATAGCGGCCCCCGGTCTAGAGTCGCGGTGAATGGGTATTTGTCCCCCTTCTTCTCGCATTCGCGGGGCACGCGGCAGGGTTGCCCTCTCTCCCCCTTGTTGTTCGCCCTGAGTATCGAGCCCCTAGCGATGGCGATCCGGGAACACCCGGATATCCGGGGACTGCCTTTTACAGGGGAGCAACACAAGATTTCCTTGTTTGCGGACGATGTCCTCCTATCCCTTGCGGATCCGGCGCACTCCATCCCCCATGTGCAGAGGGCCCTGGCGCACTTTGAGGAGGTGGCGGGGTTTCGGGTCAATTACGGCAAGTCTTATATCCTCAATCTCACGCTCTCGTCGGCGGAGGTGGACCGACTCCGACTGCTCTCGCCCCTACCGTGGTCCCACTCTTCCATATTGTATCTAGGGGTTCGTTTGACCCCCACGGTTGGTAAGCTGTATTCCGCCAACTTCCCCCCGCTCTTGGCGACTATCCAAACTGATTTGCAGTGCTGGAAGCCATTGTTTATCTCCTGGCTGGGCAGGATCCATGCGATCAAGATGACGCTCCTACCGAAGCTCTTATATTTATTTCAGGCCCTCCCTATTGTCCTCGACGGGGATTTCTTCCGCCGCATAAAGACCCTCATGCTCCGCTTCGTGTGGCAGGGGGGCCGGGCTCGTTTTTCCTTTGCCACTCTTCGGCGACCGCGAGCGGAGGGGGGGGGGGGCGGGCCTCCCTGACGTGCATCTCTATTATAAAGCAGCGCATTTGAGGGTCTTGGTGGAGTGGACCCAACCCCTTTCGGAGAAGAATTGGCTCCATATGGATAGGAGTGTGGCGGGTCGCACAATCTGGGACCTGGTGTGGAAGCCTAGGGGGGATAGGCCCAAGAATGCTTACATTAGCACCCCTACCGGCACCACCCTTAAGGTCTGGGACTCGGTCTTAGGAGACGAGCGCTGGACTACTTTCCCATCGCCTTTCACACCCATACATTTCAACCCGGCCTTTCCGCCTGCACTTCGGGAGGGCCCTTTTGATGCCTGGAGGGAGGGAGGCTGCCTAGCCCTCACGCATCTGTTCCATGGCCATGCCCCGCTGACTTTCCCGAATTGTGGGCGGGACTATGGGATTGCCGAGACGGAGCAGTTCCACCACGCTCAGTTGCTCCGCTGGGCCCTATCTCCGTCGGTTCGAGAGGTGGCAACTCGGCCGCCCACCCCCTTTGAGGCCTTTCTCTCTCGAGCCACGACCATGCGCGGGGCAATCTCTTTCATCTATAGACACCTCCTGACCACTGCGGTCTCGCCTCGGCCACGATACATGGGTCATTGGGAGGGCCTCCTTGGATGTGGCATCACGGATGAGGAGTGGTCCCATCTGTGGCGGGACCTGGCCAGACATAATCACTCGATGGAACTTCGAGAGGCACATATTAAAACTATGATGGATTGGTACCTCTCCCCTGCCAAGCTCCATCGCATCTTCCCCGGCTCCTCAGACAGATGTTGGAGGGGATGTGGTTTGTTGGGGGACTTCCGCCATATCTGGTGGGACTGCCTGGTCATCCACCTCTATTGGGAAGAGATCCTGTCCCATATTAGGGACATCTTGGGGTACCCGATCAGGGATTTCCTGGAGCATGTGCTGTTGGGCCTTCGGGACCCGCTTCTAGAACAACAGACTCGAGCGGACAAGCAGATCTTTTGGCTCTGCATAGGGGCGGCCAGGGTCACTCTAGCGGCGGCCTGGAAAAAGAGGGAATCCCCAGCGATTTCTCTGTGGCATGCGAGGTTGTGGAAGTTGTTGAGCATGGAGCGCATGGCGGACATATTTCTGGGGGACTTTAAAAATTTTGTTTTCCGTTGGGGGCCCTTGGTGCGCTTTCTGTCTGGCGGGTTACCGGCCGCTGTTTGCCCACCATCGGTCCGAGCCCTCCATCTGTTTCAGGTTTGAATATTATTGGATGATCGCTGCAGTGTGATTGTGTGCTGCCACCACTGGAGGGTGGGGGGGTGCTGGGGGGGGTGGGGGGGTTGTTTCCCCTTCCTCCCGGGTTTCATTTTAGTATTTTTTTTGGGTTACTGTGACGGTTCTAAACGACAAGAGGGGAGAGTCTGCGGTACTGGGATTGGCTGGTCCGGCCCCGGTACCTTCACTGCTGTTGTCCATTCTTGGTGGGCGGGATTCCGACGCCCGTATTGCATCTGTGCTGGAGGCCTGGACTTGGCCCTCTTATTCTCCTTTAGTCTTCTAGCTTGGCTGGGCCGGACAGCAGGACATTTGCTAGTCAAAGCGCCCCCCTTCAATTTGTGTATTTCCCATGCGTGGGAATTGTTGCGGGATTGCCGCGTGTGTTTTTTTAAATTTATTTTTCCCCCTTTTTTCCCTTCCCTTGTTTTATATCTTAATAAAAACACCTTTGAGAAAAAAAAAATTGAGACTTGGGGCTGGACACAAGTAACCAGGAATCAGAAATTGTCAGCATCATAGAATCAAGAAAACCAATTGTGAAGACCGACTCCTCCCCATCCACACCTGAATGTTAATAATCATTGTGAACCTCTGACTTTGGGAGTATGTTCGTACCTGCTGACTGTTATCACCTGGCTGTAAGAGATTTAATAGAGATAAAAAGCGAGAGGACTCTTGTCCAGGAGAGGTACTTAAAACAAATTCCCTCTCATGTTCCACCAAGGCAAATAGTCCAAAAATGTTAAAAATGCATTAATGGTGGATACCAAACTGGAGAAGAGAATGGATAAGATTAAACATGCCCCTAGAACTCAGCAAATCAAATTGTTGAAGAGATGCAGATAATTGAGACCAAAGAATTGGGCTCAGTCCTGAAGCACACATAGAAATTGAGGGTGTCAAGATTTCGGAGGATTTGCGTTCCAACTGGGGTGGAAGGAGACCACCTCAAATTGTTTGTGTAACACTGGTGAAGAAATGTTAACTCTTGGCCTGAAGCAAATGAAACTGCCTTGAGCGAGAGCTGAAGAACACATATTGTTTTGCTATTTTGCTATGTGGATAGTGTACAGAAAGGCAAGCACTTCTTTAACTCGGCATGGGTTCTATTGTGCCCAGATATTAGCTAAGTGACAGAGAGAAGGAGGAAGGAGGTGGAGTCTATCAAGAAAGCATTCAGAGACCTTGACTTCAGCTGGAATTCTGCACCTAGCGGAGTGTTTTCTACAATGGAACCAGTACATTTTTTGGGAGAGAGGAAAAGGGTGATATCAATTATGCAATCTTAGCTAATGCATAGAATGATAGTTAACAATCGTGAAAAATAGTTGGTTCCTTGGACATACCATGTAACTCATAGCTGATGTTGCCTTTTAAGAAAGTGGTTTGTGGGCTGTTAGCCTTATGCTGACTGATTTGTGCCTTTGCAAAACACCTGAGTTTTGGTTATGTTGGTTTTAATAAAGGTAAAAAGGGTGTATTGTGCGATGCTTCTTGAAGTTCTAGCCAACGGTGAAGATCATTTATGTTGATAGATCCACACTCAAGAACTGTGTGCAGTGTACTTGTTTACTATCAAATAACAGGAATAAGTGGGTTGTTGATTGATTCTTTTTCAAACTGAAAGTGTATCTCTTTAAGCTCTAATAAATAACAAGCATTGGCATAGCCAATAGGTCTCGCCTTTGGGACATTATAAGTGTTTAGCCATGCAACATATGATGTTGCACCAAGGATATTGTGCTGCATAATTAAATACTAAGGTCCCAAAGGCGAGACCTATTGGCTATGCCAGTGCTTGTTAATGTTTTCTAGTACTCTGGCTATTTGGGTGGTCCTAGGCAGTAAAATGTTTTAACCTGCCCACACTGCAGACTAAATGGCCTTTAGAAACGAGATAACACCTTGTTCTCTGACCCTTGAAGGTGTTGGGAAATTTTCTGATCGCACTTCTTCTCGGACATTGTAAGGATCTGCAGTGGGGGTGCAATGGGGTTTTAAAAAATATATACATTTTCTCGCTCCGTGACCACTCTGGGTTAAAGAACACGATGATTAAGGTCCCCACCGTTTCTCTCTTTATTGCGGGATGTTCTACACTCTAATGTGGACAGGTTAAAATGTCACCATGGCCCCATCAGTGGAGGAGGGGATGAAATGGCTGGACTTTTGTATGAGCATCGAAAAGCGAGAGGCCACACACAGAAGCATGTTAAGAATAGATCCGACATGTGCCAATACAGAGGAATTGCGAAAGACCTGACTGCCCCCGTTGCTACCCTAATAGACACTAAGGTGAGAGGATGTGGCCCTGGATGAGTGGGCCAGGGACATGTGTTGCCCGGTTGGGAAGGACCTCAGTGGCAGCATATCTCCTTCCCTTGGGCTGTAAACAGGACCAGGGTGGTGGATTGAAAAACTTGGGGATGGCAAGGTGGTTTGTTTTTACTATTTGTATCCTCTGTACTTATTATTGTTGATTTATTTTTGGCATACGACTTTCGCCCCACGGCACTGTAGGTGCAAACCAATAAAGAAATGTGTTGCAATTTATTTTTTTAAGTGTCCCACAACACAATCCGCTAGAATGCTTTCAGCTTCTTTCACTCTGGGAACAACTGCACTAAATGTCTTAGCAATAGAAAAAAAAATTCTGCCACTGTAGCACCTAGACAGTCAGTGCACCCAGCCAAGACAAACAGAAAGGAAAAACATCTAAGCCCATCACGTCTTGTGCAGAGATATATTCAATATTAAGAACTCTTTTTAAAGAAATTCTACACTGAGCAAAGACGAGCCTAAAGAAGGATATCAGTGCAGCGCGATGGGAGAAGTCATGAAAAGCGAGTGAGTAACATCACAGAACAAGCGCGCGCGCGCCTCGCGCTAAAAGTTTAAAAAAAAAAAAATGCGTGCGTTGCTCGCGCGCTTGGGAGAGCAGTCTGCTCTTTTTCAAAGCACATACTCGTGCTTGTGGCGTGCCGCTGCTCACTCCCGCAAGGTGTATGCCGCCACATGCACGAGTATGTGCTTTGAAGAAGAGCTGCACGACGGCTAAAGGTCTCCTATGCAGCGCATGCGCACTGCGTAAGCGAGACCTAAAAAGCCTCATTTGACTTGTACTCAATCCTCCAGTTCTATGCAAGGGACATTTTAGTCATTGTGTCTTTAATCTATGGCTATTGCTATACATACTCCCGTATTTAATATAAAGGTCACCAGTTCAAATTCTACTTGTGCTGAATAAGCCTTTTTAGTTTGATAAAAGGAGGATCATCACACAATGTAATATTATTTACCATTTAGGTGCCACATGGCAATTCCGTCCATGATGTGTTCTGTATAAATGAACCAATTACAATGATCCAATAATTTAAATTAAAAATCAAGCTTATGGTGGTTCCCTCTAAGAAAAAGTATTTTTAATAGTAAGTGAAAGATCAAAAAGAGTTCATAAGGTGGGGGTCCCAACTCGTTTTATCCATGCAATTTTCCAGTGGAAAATTGAAGAGCGATACTACAAAAACAGCTGAACTGAATTAGACCAAATTTGGCTGAAAGCTAGATCTTGGTCCAGAACGTGTGCTTTTTGTGAATTGGTGTAAATCCATTTAGTCCTTTTCAAGCAATTAAGGCACAAAATGTATGTATATTTCATGCCGTGGATCCACTGTGGAGGATCTGTGGATCTTGCTGCGCTGTTATTGGTTGACCATGACTAACCGCAGTGGAACTGTAAAGTCAACAATACGTTGTGATTGGCTGTCCTCAACCTGAAGCTAATGTTGTGGCCTCCATCTAAGGACTCAGGGACTCGGTCCCTGAATCTTAGAAAATAGAAGTACATAGCATATTAGGGCAGGGTACTGGTACTCTGAACCCTTGGGCCTTGTAGGGGTGGGCCCAGAGGGACGCCCTGGGTCCAAATTAAAATAATGTTATTGTTTGCTGTTCTGCGGACCTGTGGATCCACCACAATACTCAGTGTGGACCCAGGCAAAATCGCAGTAGATCCATGGCATTAAAAAGAACAATCATTGGCAAAGTCAATAAGTCTTGCCTATACATGAGCTATTGACTTTGCCAATATGCTTTAGCCATGTTGTACACCAGCGTGGCTGCTATTCAGCATGGCTAAAAGTTAGTGGAGTAAAGGAGAGTGGCATGGAGTGGAGTGTCGTAAGGTGGAGTAGAGCGGAGTGTTATGGAGTGGTGTGGGGTTGTGTGGAGTGGCGTATAGAGTTGAGTAGTGTGGAGTGGAGTGTCATGAAGTGGAGTGTCATGAAGTGGAGTGGTGTAAGGTGTTATGGAGTGTCATGGAGGGAATAGAATGCCTAAGACAGACTGGAAGGGCATAGAGTGTTGAGGAGTGGTGTAGAAAAGAGTCGAGTGGCATAGAGGGAGCTGAGTAATGTAGAGTTGCGTAGAGTGGAGTGGCATAGAGTGGAGTAGTGGAGTGAAGCAGAGTGTATTAGTGTGTGGTAAAATAGAGTGGAGTAAAGTGGCATGAAGTGGCATAGAGGACGTTGCGTGAAGCATCGTAGAGTGGAGTGGCATAGAGTGGAGTTGAGTTTAATGGAGTAGAGTGTCATAGAGTGTAGTGTCGTAGAGTGGCCTAGAATGTAGTAGCGTAAAGTACAGTGGTGCAGAGTAGATTGGCGTAGAGTGCAGTGGTTAGAGTAGAGTGGTGCATAGTAGAGTCGTGCAGTTTAGAGTTCCGTGGCGCCGAGTGCAGTTGCCTAGAGTGGGTTGTTTCAGAGTAGAGTGGAGTGGAACGACACCTGGTGGCCCCCCGCCAGCCTACCCACCCCCACGGACCATGCACGCAACCTTGGAATCATCCTAGAATCCGAGCTCAAAATGGTCCGCCAGATCAACTCCGTCACATTCTCCTGCTTCCACATCCTCCGCCTCCTACGTAAGACCTTCAAATGGATCCCCCTCGAGCACAGAAAAACCGCCACCCATGCCCTCGTCACCAGCAGACTCGACTACGGCAACGCACTCTACGCCAGAATAAACTAAAACCTCACCCGCAAACTACAAAACATCCAGAATGCCGCCGCAAGACTGGTCCTCAACCTAGCACGACACTGCCACATCTCCCAACACATGCGCACACTCTACTGGCTTTTTCGAGGCTAGAATCACCTTCAAGATTCTCACCCATGCACACAAAGCCCTTCACAACACCAGGCCAGCATACTCAACAGCCGAATCAACTTCCACGCACCCCAAAAAACCCTACAATCAGCCCAGCTCTCTTACACTGTGGTCCCACGCGCCAGAAAGACCAGATCAGGAGGCCGCTCGTTCTCCTTCCTCGCGGCCAGAGCATGGAACGCCTCCTGTTCCACCTCAGGCAGACATCACTCCCCATCTTAACCAGAAACCTCAAAACCTGGCTTTTTGACAGACCCCCTCCTTGATGGACTGAAACCTGCACCTCCCCTCCTCCCCAGCACCTTGAGACCCTTACGGGTGAGTAGTCGCGCTTTAACAAACCCGTGATGGATGGATTGATTGATTGAGTGGTGTGCGGTAGAGTGCAGTGGCATAGGGTGCCGAGTAGATTAGAGTGGTGTAGAGTGAATTGACATAGAGGCCACTGGCGTAGAGTGGAGTGGTACAGAGTAGAGTGCATTGGCATAGAGTGCAGTGGCATAGAGTGCAGTGTTGCAGACTAGAGAGGCATAGAGTGGAGGGGTGGAGAGTGCAGTGGCGACGAGTGCAATGGTGCATAGTAGAATAGTGTGGGGTAGAGTGTATTAGCATAGATTACAGTGGTGTAGAGTAGAGAGATGTGGAGTGGTGCAGAGGAGAGTGCAGTGACGCAGTGTGTAGTTGAGAGGTGTAGTGTGGAGTGGTGCAGAGTAGAGTGCACTGGCGTGGAGTTGTGCAAAGTAGAGTGGAGTAGGGTAAATTGGAGAATGTATGGTGTGGTACTGTACTGCCATTACTGACCACACATCTTCAATTGAAATGACCATTACATTTGCAGAAACATACAGTTTTACTGATGAAAGTATATAGTTTACAAATGATAATGTGTAGAAATGTCATCATCTATTGTATTGATTTCTTTTGATCGGATTAAAATCTTTGTTTCCTCCACTCTTCAGAATTACCAAATAATGTGTTTTTTATTTGTGCTTTAATTCTGATATAATGTGAAATATCTGCACAGCTCATTTACAGACATTTAAATTGTGTTGTGTGCTAGGGAAAAAAAACATTGTACAGCCTTCCTCAAGCACACCTGCAGTGCATAATTATCACATAAACCCTTTCACTCTGAAGTCAGAGAAAGAAAAGTAAACACCATGCACCCTAGAAAAAAGAGCCTGACATTTGACTTCTGTCTTTGAATGCACCGCAAATCTGACATGCAGAGAACAAGATTTAAAGACCTGTTTACAGAAATCCAGTACTGGTGAAGGAATACAGAAACATGGTTTAGGCAAACGAAGGGGCAAGGGAAGGGATGAACTGAAGCTGGAGAGCCTAAAACAAATCAAGCCAAAAATCAAAAAGCAAGCAAATGTTGATTTACAAACCACAAATCCAATGGTAAGCAAAGGGCGGAATGCATTCCTAGAGAAGCTTTCAGAATATCCCTAATATGTTGTTAGCAAAGGAGACAGCTATGCTGTCTGGTAGGCTTGACCTAAAAGGGGTTGGGTGCTGCTGGGGTTTGGGAAAGGCCCTGCAACCAACCCCACGTAGTGGACAGCCAAAGGTTAAAGAGAAGTTATAGTTAGGTAAAATATCAGTTATATCATAACATTTTAAATTAACAAAACCACTGAAATTCATCAGTTATAGTTATCTCAAGTAACTATAGCTTGTGCCCTGAAGTAACTATAACTTGTGCCCTTGCTATGCACTGTTTGTAATCTCACATATTACTTCACTCATGACAGGTTCAATGACTGCATTGATAACATTCCTAGTGACATCTGAAATGACAACACTGTGCATGGCGGAGGCATGTCTTATAGTTACCTTAGGGCATGAGTTATAGTAACTTGACATGACTATAAATGGTTAATTTCATTGCTGCTTCTGCCCCACCCTCTGGTTTGCTTCCCCTCATTCTCCTCTTGCTTCCCCTACAAGAGTCCTGTGTGATTCCACTCCTGCTCTCATCGTTGCTTCTGCACCTTCCTCTCTGGCCCATGTTTCTCCCTTTGTACTTGACTCCCAAAGGAGCTGAGGATATTTATATGAGCTTCACCAGGGAGCAGTTAGCCTGCATGATTTTTGGATCAATTTCACGGGGGAAAAATACTGCAGCTTCACTTCTGAAGGGACCCAGAGGCACCAAGATCCCTGGGGCCTATATTCACAGCCTGGAGGGTCACAGTGGAGGCCTTTGGCTTTCTTTCACTGAAGTGCACAACAGCCTCCTCTGACTTGCAGCACCAGCTATACTGCTGTCCTTTCGGAGAAGCTGCAGTGTTAGTGCCGCAGAGGAGCAAAGAACCTCACATCACAATTTCTAGGTCTCGCCTACGCGATGGCTGTTAGCTGCCTCCAGGCAAAAAAAGCCTATTCTGGACTACCGTACTTTAAGAGAAATCAAATAAGGTGGGGTGCATGGTTCTCTAAAAGGGACATGATCGAAGTAATTAAGGGTGTGGCTTAAAATATGTGGAATAAAATCCTGCGCTTTGCACAGCATGCTACTTGACCAGCATTAAGGTGACTCTTTGCGATTTTTTCTGCTATTGCATCCAACAACAAACATATGCCAAAAAACAAGCCAGACCTATTGGCTTTGTGAAGGCTTGTCAGCAATTTGATATAAATGAGTAACAGTGATTTAGATGTAAATAATTAGAATTCGTCATTACAAATAGTACGTATTTGACCATCACTGTGTGCACATTGGAGAGAGACCATGGATTGCATGAGCATGTAATCTCAGCACTGTTATGGCCCACTTACTCAGACTGCCTTCAGCCTTCATTCAGCCTTCATTCCAGAGCTCTCAGTCGTGCCTTGATATGAACATCCTCCCAGAACCAGCAGTCACCCAGACACCATGATAGTTGCGTCACAGCTCACTTTTACCATACAAGCTTTGGCAAACTCACTAGCTCTGCCTTTTAGAGCCGAGATTGCTTGGTTTTCCAATATTTAATATAATCTAATTACAAGACAAAATTGCACTAAAGCACTGTTAACAAAATTCAAAGTCTTTACATGATGTAAAGGATGCACTGTATAACATATTTCTAAACCATTAGCAAAGCCAATTGGTCCCAAGGGAGAGACCTGTTGGCTTTGCCAATGTTTGTTTTTCTGGTAATCACTACGAGCAGGTAACATTGTATATAATTTTACATATAACTGACGCATCATATTAGACCACCGCTCGCAGACTCTGGTCATCATGCATTAATGTTGTGATGTAAAAATTATTTGCGCGTTTAAATCGATGGATTTCAGAAAATGACTGCGCAACTGGACATGGTCAACGTTCTGTGATGGTGGGAATTCCATGCACAGTGCGGTGAGGCACCTCTGACATGTGATTGAGGCTGGCTACCTCAATGAGCTTCAAAGGCCTTGGGCTGAGTGGGGTGGGCCTTTGGCATGGCTGGTACCACTGAAACGTGGCGGCTGCTGGAGTGATTCGTTGTATATGATCAGCGCGCACCAAAAGAATACCACGGATACCTCGTTGCCCTGTACACAGCCGTCAGTGCGTTTGTGCTTGGTAACGCCATGGACCATTTCACCGAAGCTGAAAATGGCCGATGAAGTGTAGCATCCTTTCAGCATGTGATCCATCTTTTTAGTGTCCTCCTAGCGGGGGCAGCAGAGCAGCTGTCAAGGGAATATCCATGCACAGCAGAAGTGTACGCAGTAGCAGAACCGGAGGGCGACGTTCCTGTGTTTCGGAACTGGCTGGGCCGCCATTGTGCCCAGGAGCACAGCGGATGGTATGGGCATTGCGGGGAGGGGAGGGGGGGGGGCGCAAGGGGGCGGGGCAGAGCACCGTGGAGCCTGAGGTTCGTTATAGCTTGTTGTAGAGTTCACACAGCCAGTAGTGCAGTGCGCCCTGCTTACCTCACCCCTGCTGTAGACGACTAATTGGGAGGGAGGGGTGGGGGGGGCAAAGCAGACCGCTGAACAAGGTATATGTGTGTAAAAGGCCGCTTTATTGGAGACAGGTGCACATTACAATTTTAACAACCTTGGCCGAAACGCCTTCCAAAACTAAACCTCACTAAATATAACATACTAACCCCGCCCCCCACCCCCTCCCCTAAATTCCTTCGAGCCCGCCCCCACCCGTACAATACAACATTACAACAATATCAAACATTACAATTCAGTATAACCTCCCCCAACAATCTCCGAATCCAAACCTTCGATTAAACCAACTCCCCTGCCTGCCCCTTACAGCTATCGGCCCCCAAACTGTGTAACCGAACTAAACTTACCAAACCTATCCTTTCCCTGTCGATAACCCAACTCAACAACATAAATCAACCAACCTCCGGTAAACTATCGAGAATTGACCATAACCCCCGCCACCCAGAAAGAGGGGGGCGGTGCAACTACCCTCCCCTCTTTCTGCCCCCCCCCCCCCCCCCCCAAAAGGGGCTTGAAACCCAACGGGTCTAATTCCGCCCAGACAAAAACCGAGACAAAACCTCCCGAATCTCCAACAAATACAAATCCATTCCCAACCGTGACAAATGGACCCCATCCCCCCGAAAAAATTCCACCGCCTCAAAACGAATATCCTTGTGCGTTACCCTCCCAAAACCCAGATCTCTGCAGCACCTGGAAATTTCCAAATTCAACTTCCTCCGTGACCTGTCAATCGCCCTGGGATTCTTTGCCCCTCTCCACACCCTCCGCGGAACCAATTCCGTCCACAACACGTGACAACCCGACCATCTCTCCTTCAACAAAGCCAGGTCCCGCTTCATGGCCCGCAATAATACCACCCCTTTTACACTGCAAAGATCATTCTCCCCCAGATGTAACAGAAGAATATCCGGACATTGCCCCTTCACCATAGCTTTGTTCAAACACGGTATCAACTCCCTCCAAAGCATACCTCCCTTACCCTTCCAGATCAATCGAAACCGACTCTCGTTAAAACCCAAACTCCCCCCAAAATAACTCTTGCAAGCTTGGACGTGGGCCCACTTTACGAAGGAATGCCCCACAATCCACACCGTCAACTCCTGTGTGCTTGGCCCAGCCACCGAACCTGAAAAGAAAAACAAGGATGAAACTTCACGAAAAAGAGGTGGCCGCAAGCGCTGTCGCTGCAGGATCTCGCACATATCTGTTAAAACAGGCAGAAGACCAGCGCCCTAGGCGCATTATGTCGCCCTGAGACCAACCCCGACTATGCGCTTCGGTTGCCGCCCCAATACGAAAAGAGTGCGTCCCAAACTGGGCCCCGTCCAGACCCAAGCACTGCAAACCCTTACGCAGCACCATGCGTAGCTGATAGTCCGTGACACGCGCCCCATTCATATGCCTGAAAACCAAATCACCCCCATCGCCCCCGGATAATATCTTCCATTGACGTGCCAAACGCAGCGGACACGTGCAACTGGGGGCTCCTGCCTCTAACCACACACCAGTACCCATCCCTCTCTGATCAGTTTTCGAGCTTGCCAACCAGATGTTCACACCCGTGTCCGAAAAGAACACGTCCTGCCAACGAATGCCCATCTTAGTCCTAGACCCTAGCAGCTCAGAAACCCGAAAAGCCCCAAAAAACATGAACACCATAAGGGTGGCGAATAACGCAGCCTCAAAATCATCTCTGCAAACTTCAGGCAAGACTGACAACAAACGCGCTAACATCTGCCCAGAGATGGGTAACCGGGACATCACAGTTCCCCCCCGCTCCCTAGCCCAGCCCTCAAGCATCCTGCGTCCGAGTTCCCCAGCAGACGGGGAATAGCCCCAAAAGAGCTTACCCATAAAGGAAATCCCCGCTAACTTCCCAGCAATGGTGACTCTAGACAAACCCTTATCAATGAGGTCCAAGATGAAATGAACAACATCCCCGGAACGTCGCCCCTCTTTTTCCCTTCTACGCGCTCCTGAAGCCAAAAATTCCTTCCACGCCAGGGCGTACGCCGCACGAGTAGAAGCAGATAAAGAACCTACCACCAGCTGAAATACCCTACGTTGCCGACAGACCAGAGGTGCTCCGGCATCGGGGTCGGTGTCCTGTCCGCCTCCTTGGCCAGCCCACGGAACCTCTCCCACTGTGAACGAGACAAAGCATCCGCGATGTCATTGTCCACACCTGGCACGTGCACAGCCCTGAATGCAATATCGTAACGCAAACAGCCCAACACAAACACTCTCATCAATTTCAATATCTGCTCGTCCCTGGCCGACTGTCTGTTAACGATTTGCACCACAGCCATGTTATCCACTCGGAACAAAACCTTTTTATGTTCCAGTTCCTTGCCCCACACAGTCAGGGCCACCAGCAAAGGAAAGAGTTCCAGAAAGGCAATGCTCCGCCCACCATTCCTCCACTCCTGCGGCCACTTTTCTGCACACCAACGCCCCTGCCAGTAAATGCCAAAACCATCACAGCCCGCCGCATCAGAAAACATCTGTACGTCCCAGTGCACATCCTCATCTCGTGCCAATGGAACTCCGTTAAAGGAGTGTAGGAAAAAGGACCACATCCGCAAATCTTCCTTCACACCGGCTGACAAACGCACGTGATGGTGAGGCAAATGCCGCCCCGCCAAAGCCCGGCCCAGACGCCTACAAAAAGTCCGGCCCGCCCGCACCACTCTGCAGGCAAAATTCAAGTGGCCTAGCAGCACCTGGATTTCCTTCACAGTCACCTTCGGCCGGGCCAACATCACATCCAACAACGCCAACATTTTAGCTTTCTTGTCGTCGGGCAACCGGGCCTGCATCGCCACTGAGTCCAGCTCAATACCCAAAAAGGAGATAACAGTATCGGGTCCCATCGTTTTCTCCGGTGCCAAAGGCACCCCCAGTTCTTCCATAATCTCCTGGAACGACCCCAGAGCCTGATGACATTCCGAAGAGCCCGGCAAGCCCACAAAGAAGAAATCATCCAAATAGTGTGTGACCAAGCTGTGACCAGTGCGGTGCGTGAAAAACCATTGCAAAAAAGTGCTAAACATTTCAAACAGAGCACATGACACCGAACAGCCCATTGGCAAGGCCTTGTCCACATACCATTGCCCCTCAAACTGTATGCCCAACAACGGCCAGTCGTCCGGATGCACCGGGAGCAGCCTGAAAGCCGACTTGATATCGCATTTAGCCATGCCTGCAGCTGCGCCCGCGGCCACAACAAGTGACATGGCGACGTCAACTGAGGAGTATGACACAGAAGCAGCGTCCCCACTGATAAAATCATTGACTGACGACCCCTCCGGCCATGACAAATGCTGAATCAGCCAAAACTGCCCTTCCTCTTTCTTGGGCACTACACCAATCGGGGAAATGATCAAGTTAGGAACTGGCCACTCACCAAACGGGCCAGCCATCCTCCCCTCCCGCACCTCCTTACACAGCTTTTCACGCACCACCAGGGCGTGTTCTGAGGCAGATTTCAAGTTATCCGCCCACCTCCTCTGCCGGGGCCCGTGGTACCCCAAACGAAAACCCCACCTGAAACCCTCCAGAATCGCGCTCTTTGCCACCAGATTCCCATAACCCTGCAACGCTTTCTCAAGCTGAGCCAATTTAACTGGCGTAGGAGCCCTTTGGCCCAGAACCCTGTGCACCCCTACCTCCCCGACCACCCTGTGACTGCTGCGCATTGCTGGACATTCCTGCGCCTGTCTGCTGCCCTTGCTGCCCACCTGATGGCCGCACACCCCAGCAGTTGACAAGGGCGTGGCGCTTGCCGCACTTGGAACACTCGTGCTTATATTTGCAGTACTCCCTAGTACACAAGCCCTTGTTGAAATCCCAACAAGCTCCGATCCCAGATTGTGACGCGGCTGAGCCTCCCACCCCTCCCCGGGTGGGCTTGCCCTGAAAGGGCCGGTAAACCAGAGGCAAACCACTAGCCGTGAATATGGTCTTACCCCCTGGCGCTGCCCCCATAGTGTGCTGCCATAAATCGTTATCAAGCTCACCCCATTTTGCCTCCGAATCCCAAGCCATACGGGCCCGAAACTCCTCATCATACTGTGCCCAAGCATACCCAGTGCCCGTAATCTGAGCCTTTCGTATAACATCCATATACTTAAATATGGCCACACAGCGCTCGGGAAATTTCTCGCAATATACACTGGCATAAATCAAAAATGCCGCCGTCCAATTCTCAATTGTCAGCGGCACTTTAGGGCGCTTTGCCAATTCATACTCCTCCTCCTTAGAGCCCTCCTTAGATCTCACCTCCCTATGTAATAGCTTAAGGAGTTCCACATATTCGCCCTTCCATATCCTTTCCTTGGTCGCTAACATCAAATGGGCCCCAAGAGGCTTCGTCACCCCCATATAAGGGAGCTTCTTGATCTTCAACTCCTTGCTCTGAGGCTTATCCTTAACCTCACTTACCTCCGTATTGGACCCCACCTCAACCTTCGCCCCCAGAGCCGCCCCCTCCGACCCCGTACCAACACCTGCATCCTTCACATATTTGCCTCTGTATAACCTCCCTTCTAACAAACCCCCAACCCCATCTTCCCCCGACCCCACAGACACCATAATTGGTTTGGCCCGTGGTCGAGAACTCTCACCTGGCTCTAAAGAGGGAGTGCGGACCGACTCCGACCGCCTCGCCGACCTCTCAGAATGATCCCTCGGAGGATGCGCCCTCGTCTGCGGGCTGTGCACTCCTTTGGATTTCGCCACCACTGGCTGAGAAATGTGGGCCGCACCAGACACCTGTAAGATACTGCGAGAAGAGTTAGCGTGCCCCCCCTCCTCAAAGCCTCTTATTTCCCCTTCCTCAGGGCTGTCCTCCTCATAATCAAGCAAGAGGGGCTCATCCCCCATCAAATCCTCTGCAGCAAAATCCACCACACGGGCCTTACCGGACCCGGATTTATGCCAACTGGCCTCCGCGGCCTTAAAAACAGCTTGCGGGGGAGCCGACTGTACGCGCCGGTCCTCCCCTCTGCCATGAGCAACATAACCATCCACCACAGTTGAAAAATCCGACCATCTAGAACGCCGTGCAGGTGGGGCCAGCGAGGCCGCGCCGGACCTTCGTGAGCTGGCCATGACGGGCTCCCCCGGCGGTACGGAATGTGCCGCGCCAGGCCTCATCCTCCCTTCTCCTCGGCGATATTGGGCCGCACCTCGCCCTACCGAGTCTGCTACACTGCTACTCTTCTTGACCTGTAAAGAAAAAGTTTGGACTGGTGTGCTGGGTCCCTGCGACCTAACCGCGCTGCCCGCCTTACGCTCACCTGGCAAGACCTCTCTAGAGTGCCGCTGCCCAGAACAACCCGCCTGTACCCTACCATCTATAAACGTCGGCGACAAACCCTCTTCATCCCCACTCCAATCTAGCATCGCCTGTACCACCGCAGACGCGCCTCCCGACGCCCGCAAAAAACCGCCGCCACACGAACCAAACCGGGCCCCTACCCCCGACTCCGCAACACCCCCGCGCTCCCGGACCTGGCTCGAACCCGAAGCCGCGTCCCCTCCACACCCCCGAATCCCCTCAGACCAGGAGGGAAAAATGTCCAGGCCATCCCAAGCCCGCTCTCCCCCGGCTGGCTCCAACTCCCCAAACGCCATCCTGCCTTCCTCGCCCTCCCCAACGCTCAATCCTGCCTCACTCCTGCCTTTCTACACCCCCAGAGAAAGAGACCCCCCCCCACACGAGAACATAGGGGCCCGCGACACCCCAACGTCCCCCGAAAAAAGGAACTCCTGCTGAGAGCCCCACCCCCCCACCTGGGCCCACTCCCCTTCCCCCAACGAACTCGCCCCAACTGACCCCGGCCCCCCCCTTGTAGATCTAGGGGGGGAAAAAGGAGCGGGCTCTCCCCTCCCGATGCCCCCACCACAACTCGCTCCCCTTCATCTCTACGACCCCCGAAAAAACTCATGTCCCGCCCCGCGCTATCTCGCTCCACAAACACTCGACCCGCTCCGCGCCCGTCACCGCCCACCGCCTCCGGCCTACCTTGCGCCGGCGCCTCAGGCAAAGAAGAGGAACGCCTCTCATATACGCGACCGCCCCCGCGCCTAACCCTCACCGCGGGGGAAGAATATGAACGCCCCGCTGACACCGGCCCCCTAACAACCATCTCTTCCGCGCCCCAGTCCTCCCTACCCTCCTCACTCGCCCCTCCAAAACCCCCAGCCGGCGCAGGCGCACTCGCCGTTGCCGCCTTCCAAGCACGTTGTCGGCCCCGTTCACTCACCACCATGGGCTTCATGCGCTTAGGTGAAGTACACGCCGCCACCGCCGCCGCCACGCCGGCCGAGGCCCGTCGCATAGGCCGCGACGGCCCCGCCACCTCGCCAACGACGAGGTCCATTCGGCCCGCCTCACTCAGGAGCCTGAGGGCTTCCAACACACGGTAATCACCTTCTGCCATTATTCACAGCAAAAAAGTAGCAGTAACCAAACTAACTAAACCCTGACAAAAAACACAAGACTAGCCAAGCTCCCAGCCACCAGGTCACCAAACCTAAAATGGTGGCCGGGAACGGGCGCCCAAGGCATTTATACCTGGGCCGGTTTAGTTGGAAAAAAGAGCCCAAGTTCGAAAAAGGCCGCGCGGAGCCAGCCACGCCCCCCCCACACGCCCCCTCCCAAACTGCCCGGGGGCGGGGACTCCCTGCGGTCGCCACCCCCCCCAAGCCCCCCTTCCTCTGCCTGGCACAGTACCGTGTGCTCTGCAGCTTGTTTCATAATTGCGTGCTGGTGAAGAGGATATCCGCAAAACGCCAATTAAAATGCAGTGTGCACACAGGCTCAGCACAGGGTACATTTCTATTATGCACTGTGGAGATTACCCATTAGCGCCTCCTTTAAATGTGCAAGGAGCATCGAGTGTACATTTAAATGTCAGTCAGTCAGTCAGAATATCTTTATTCGACTTATTACAAGTCATACAAAGAACAAAAAAAAACAAAAAAATTACTTTGCAATGCAATGCCTACTATACATCTATTTACATTTCCCACACAAAAAAACCTAATAAACAAACAGAAAAAAAAAAAAATTTTAGACATGGATAAAATATTTCTATACAAATCTATCACGTAAACATGCTCAAACAACAAGAGAAGTTTTAAAGTAAGCTATGGCTAACAGGATTCGCCCGCATTGCGGCTACCAGAAAGTTTGCCATACAAAAAGTAACATGTATGTTAGGTAGTAGTTGTAGAAAGAGCAGGGCTGGTCTTACTTGGACAAAACCAGCTTTTTTCAAAATAGGCAACAAATATTTCTTTCTCTGCTCATGGTATATACTACAAAACATAACAAAGTGCAGAGTATCCTGCACCGAAAAATTGTCGCAGCAGCACGGTGGGGCCTGCTCAGGCTTCTGCCAGGTCTTAAATGAACCTAGATAAAAATGTATCAAATTAAATCGGAACTTTGATAATAAAAACCTGTGATATGGGAATGTGACAAAGTTCAAGTAGGGGGCGAGTGAGGGTGTACAAACCAGGAGGTTATGTGCCCTTACTGCGGGTTTCAACACTTCGAGATCCTCCCTCCGTGCTTCCTGCCTATCCCTAAATAACTCTTTGATGGTTACTATGTCCTGTCTCCTAATATTTTCCGGAGATGAAAAAAGATCTGGGCGACCCAGATCTGCAAGGGTTTTAGCTACATATGCCAACCAAGGGATACTGGTGTATTTATCCAAGGATAAGACATCGTGCAAAATCTTGTGGTTCAGAGGTAGGTCATCATTTGTCCACAATTTAAATGTGCAAGGAGCATCGAGTGTACATTTAAATGTGCAAGGAGATTCTAATGTACGCACACGGATGTATGACGTTACAACGCATACTTTTACAACGCATGCACTTACAACGCAATTTTTACAACGCAACATCCACTACAACGCATTCCATTACATCGCATGACACTACAACGCATTTTTAAAAACTACCTTTACAACGCATTCCATTACATCGCATACTACCTTTACAACGCATACCATTACAATGCATAATGTTAAATTGCATTTAAGGGAAGTATTGGATAGTATAGGGGTAAAAATTACTATTCTTACTCCAGGGGGTGCAAGAGTAGGGTAAGTGTTGGATAGTATAGGGGTATAAATTACTATTCTTACTCCAGGGGGTGCAACAGTAGGGTAAGTGTTGGATAGTATAGGGGTAAAAATTACTATTCTAACTCCAGGGGGTACAACAGTAGGGTAAGTGTTGGATAGTATAGGGGTAAAAATTACTATTCTAACTCCAGGGGGTGCAACAGTAGGGTAAGTGTTGGATAGTAAAGGGGTAAAAATTACTATTCTAACTCCAGGGGGTGCAACAGTAGGGTAAGTGTTGGATAGTATAGGGGTAAAAATTACTATTCTAACTCCAGGGGGTGCAACAGTAGGGTAAGTGTTGGATAGTATAGGGGTAAAAATTACTATTCTAACTCCAGGGGATGCAACAGTAGGGTAAGTGTTGGATAGTATAGGGGTAAAAATTACTATTCTAACTCCAGGGCGTGCAACAGTAGGGTAAGTGGTGGATAGTGTAGGGGTTAAAAATTACTATTCTAACTCCAATGGTATGCGTTGTAATGGTATGCGTTGTAATGCCTGCGTTGTAGTGACATGCGATGTAGTGTCTGCGTTGTAATGGTATGCGTTGTAATGGTATGCGTTGTAGTGTCATGCGCTGTAAAGGATGTTGCGTTGTAATGCCTGCGTTGTAAGTGTAGTGCGATGTAATAGTTGCGTTGTAAAGGTTGTTTCCCTACGCACACTACTCCAAGCATTTGGAACAGAGGTGACCTGTTGATGGACCCCCCCCCCCCCGCCCCCCAAAAAAAACTTCTGAGATACACAAAATATTTGAGTGTCCCTCAATGAAATGTGCATGGCACACGCAAATTAAACAAACATCCCAAGGAAGGCACTGATCTTTTGCTTCGTTTGGGGCAGGGGTCTCTCCAACTGTTTGCTGTAATAAGAGCTACTTCTGTTGAATAAAAATCATCCCGACCTACTAATATCATTACTATTTTAATGGTGACCACATAGACCATAGTAAATGATGACAGTATATACGATTACCAGCCTTCATCACTGCAGTGCATCAAGCACTGTTGCTATCAATTAAGTAAACAAGCATTGGCATAGCCAATAGGTCTCGCCTTTGGGACCTTATAAGTGTTTAGCCATGCAACAGTTGCATAACTAAATTTCTATAAGGTCCCAAAAGCAAGACCTATTGGCTATGCCAAGCGGTTGTGCGGCCGCGAAAGTGAAAGTGATCGCGATCACGATCAAACATCAAAGCGGCCGCGAAAGTGAAAGTAATCGCGGTAAAGCACGGCGCGCACACCCGCGCACATGCACTGTAGCTCCAGGTTGGCCTGGTAGCACTTTTTGGAGCCCTCTCAATAAGTCTCGCCAGACCAGCGCATGCGCTGGGTCAGGCGAGACCTAAAAATGGTTTGGTTTGTCAATGTGAAATGCCTCTACATGGGAACTAACAGCTACAGCTGCAATGCCCTGGCACCAAGTGTATAATATCAGTAATACATCTCCCCATGGCTTCATAATGTATCACTCAAATGTCCGCTTTAAATATATTTTGAAATTCATAATTTTTCTCCAAACATCAGCTTATGAGTTTTGAAAAGTCACACATTGTCATCTCAAACACACTTTTCAGTTTTGGTATACATATATTAATTCAACCCAAAAAAACCTTCTAAATTAGTAGACTGGGCTGCACGCAGAAGAGCTCATGGCAGGTAGCTGTAGAGCGACCAGTACTCGCGATCTACTCGTTGGAGAAGACTGGCTTAGGGCAACCTCAGCCGGCCTCGTGGTCATATCATGGGTCTAATATGATAGGTTTTCGGTTCTATATTGTTTGGTGCTTTGGATATGTGTTTCATGAATTACTGTTAGAAGACATCTGCTTTTTTAGGATAATGTATTTTTGTTTACCAGTTCAGGTCAGCAGCGGCTCCTCTGCTAAGGCGGAGAAGCGTCACCCCACTGCTTCAACTGCAACCTCAATACAAAAAATAAAATGATAAATGATTAATGTTCCGTTATTATCATTTTATATTTTGTATTTAGCTTGCTGTTGAAGCGGCGGGCCGGTTGGGCTCCCCGCGTCACAGGTAGGAGTGGTGGCTGCACCTTAAGTGCGCATCTAGGTTTGGCCGGCCAAACCTACATACAGACTTTGCATGTTCTCCACCCAGGCTGCAATACAGCCTGGGTAAAGGGCATGCCCAGGCTCCCATTCCCCGCCTGAGTGCCAAACCGCGGCGCTCAGACCAATCACAATGCTGCATTGCAGGGTTGTGATTGGCTTGGAGCCTGGGTATTTGCTTCATGGTTTCTGTATGGAGGAAAGGTGGTGGCTGGCGGCCAGGTCCAGACAGGACCTGGCCTGGCAGTTCGGGCTGGACTGTTCCCATGGGGAGCAGGGTCAAGACTGATGATTTGCATGTGGCTGGATTTAAACTGGTATGGTAAGGGGGGCAAAAAGACGATGGATTTAGGACCAGATCTCTGTACTGGGTGGGAATGTTTGACATTGTTCAGCATTCTGTCCATCAATTGTTCTTTTTGCATTTGTCACCCCGAGTGACAAGGGTATGCCTAGACGTGGGTCCCTGGCACTCCATGCCACTGAAGTCAAGCTAGCCTGGCTGATGGGTGAAACCCCAAACCGGTCATAGGATGCTTGTTTCCGGCCCAGAGAGGACCTGGGCTGGTAGTTCGGGCTGACTGTTTGCATATGGCTGGATTGAAACTGGAATGGCATGGGGAACAAAAAACGATGGATTAAGGCCCAGATCTCTGTACTGGGGTGAATGTTTGACATGTTCAGCATTTTGTCCATCAATTTTTGCGATGGTTCCGGGATGGTGCTGGCAGGCTCTATTTTGTGTTTGCTGTTGGTTTTGCTGAATCCACTGGTCCGAGCTCTCTCAGAGTTGGGAAAATGGAGTGTTACAATGGACAGCGTAAGCATGGGTGTGGAACAGAAGGCTAATGGGGCAGGAGAGAGGGGAGGTGTATCACGCACATGATTTGCCTGTTCTTTTCATAATCTACCACTTGCAAATATTTACATTCAATACGTTTTCTTTCCTTTACATGTTGCTGTATAAGATGGTTACATGTTACCCCAGAAGCTAGGGTTACCAGATAACAGTGTGACCCGAACACAACTTTTCAAAGCCTGTGATTTCATTTTACATTTCACTGTCTTCAGCTGTATTTGTCTAAATAAAACTAATCAAAACTGCATTTCGACTGTTTTAACTAAACTTTCTGGATAGGAAACATGAAATGCCAGTGATGTGGATTTATCTACTAAACTTACTTCGTATTTCTCCTCAACCTCTTTTTGTTGGGATGCTTACTTACTCTTTTGCTTGGGTTTCCATTTCAGAGCCCCCAGCTGTTCCATTGTAGCCCCTTCCCCACTAAGAACCCTCTTTTAGGATTCCACCTAGTCCACCTCCCTTGTTGGGTTTGCTTCCATTTGGTCTCTTAGTAATTTCCCTTCAGTGTGCCCGCCCCCAACTTCCCACTCACAAGGTTCCCTCTGGTTCGTCCCATGTGAGGTTCATCTCATCGCTGCCTTCCTTATGGGACCCCCGCCACTCCCCTCTCCCTTATAAGTTACCCTTCAGTTTGCCTTCTTTGTGACATTTCATTACAGATTGCCCCCTTATGTTAACAGCGTTTTAATTATATTTTGTAATTTCATAATGCACTCAATGTCTTCTTTTATTAGTAGCTCTCAGTATTGGTTTATTTAAAGCGGCCTGCCTTTTTATATATGGCTCTAGGATTCCCATGAAACTATAATTAATTACAGCTTCATAAAGATCTTTGTAATGTTCTATGTGCGTGGATGTGTATGCTGAAGATCTTTGGCGTTTTCTCTTCGACATGGTTGGTCGGTTATTCATTGCCCATGACCATTGTTTTCCAGGTATGCATCGCTATCCAGGTGTGTAGTTAAGCGATGTTGTATCCTTGAGGTTGTGGTATGTCAAAGCTTACTTTTTTTTGTAACATATTTTTATTGACATTTTCAGATTTTATATACTGTACATTATACAGATCCATAAAGTAATTATGCCATATAGCACAGTATGCGGTATCACATATCATCTGCATAGATTGATGGAGAGTTGGCGATAAAAAGAAACAATCAAATACAAAACGATGTGTATACCCTATGGGCTCTGATAAAGAATATGTTACTTGAACTGGGGTGTAACACAGGTAAAAACTAGGGGATGGACATGGAAGCTCACGGCCGGACCTCGCAAACAAATGCTCGAGCTGTCGTGTGGATGTGGCGCCCCAATGAATCGCGATTGAACCTCTTCTTATGTCCAACCGGCAACTGTGATAGTATGCACTATAATGCTGCTTTGTATGTGATCATGTCCCCGGTATATTAAGGAGCGGGACGGTCAGGGTTTGAGACTGCGCTTGCAGGGCCGGTAGTGTAGGTGTGTCGTCTTTAGGGTCTTCGCCAGGGGTTAACTGCTTGAAGCGATATAATAACATAGCCCATTCCATGGATATAGGGTTCTTGTGGATCCCTCTCACCTCCTCCTCCCGTAATGCCTCCTCCTCCGCCGTCGCCCATTTGTGTGTAGCTCCCACCCAAGCCGCTAGTGGGGGACCGGTGGGGGAACGCCAGTGCATAGCGATGCTTTGTTTGGCCAATAACACCGCGAGGGAAAGAAAGCGAGTCTGTACCTTGTGCTGCTTGCGTGTGCGGAAGATACCCAGGGCGCTGGCTTCCCAAGCGTATGTCAAAGCTTACTTTATCTATTGCGTGCCCGATTACAGCGATTTATAGCACCTCAGAGGCGTTTTCAATTGTAAGCTCTGTGTAGCTTATGGGTGATTGAATGGTGGGTATTGGCTTGTAGAGGGGTTTATATTTTGTCAATAGCGAACTATTTACAAGATCTGAGCTGCAGTACGTGCATATGTGGTGTTATGTCAAGCAAAGTCTATTGATAGTTGTGTTGCTCTGAGTGAATCAATGGGAAATGAACAGAATAGAACAGTGCAGGTTTCATCACTATCCGTGCATTGCTCAGACTATAGCAAAGCAAACAATATAAAACAATGCTAGCTTTAGAAAGAAGTCATTACTGTACGATACAATATAGGCAATATCACTATTCAGTACCCACCTTGCTGAGCTACAATTGATTGGTAGGGCAAAGCATGAATATATCGCCGTCTGTGTATGAGATAAACACTCGGCCTGCTATATGACTTGGAGCAGTGTTAAATGCATGATGTTGCCAGGAGCTGTGTTTAAGTTGTCCTGTTGGTGTAATCCGAAGGATGAATATAAGTTTTTATGGGTATACTGTTAAGGTGATGTGAAATAGAGGCAGTACGTTCTGTAACGTGCAACAAAACAGTATCAAAATCGCTCTCACTTACCCAATGATGTATATATTGAGACACACGCACACACACACGCATTATGTTACAATTTGCAGCCTTTGTTATCCATCCATTTGCCCACTCGTCCATCCACCCACCCACTGTCCTTCCAACACCCGCCTCCGCCTGTCCGTCCACCCTCCCACTGTCCTTCAAACACCCACCTCCCGCTATTGTTCTACCCACGTATTGTCCTTCTAACCGCTCTACATCTGTCTGTCAATTTACCCATTCACTGTCTTTCCAACACCCACCTCCGTCCGTCCATCTGTTTCCCATGCAGGTGTATAATATGCAAGTATAGATATGTACCTAATGAGTATTAAAGATAGGTGACATGCATGCACTTTAATTGCTAGATAATATACATTTAAACACGTATCAACAATGTAACTAAACATACCCATACACAAGCAGGCACGCACACACGCGCAGATGTCCAGTTCTGTTAAGTGCGTTCTGGAGTCCGCACTACAACCTCTTCAGGCTTTGACATAACATAACAGGTGTATTTGTATAGCGCCCAATTACCCGTAGGTGTCCTGGCGCTGAATAACAGATGTTTATTGTTACCCAACTCAATGGTACTCATTTTATCGACCTCAGATGGATGAAAGGATGGGTGGACCCGCCAGGATTTGAACCTGTGACCATGAGGTCGAACACAGTCCCCTGCAGTGGCTGCTTTAGTCCACTGAGCCACCAGAACCGCAGGGTCCTGGTGGACTGCAACCAGTAGAACAGGCTAAGAGTATAGTTTGTGAGAAGTAAGCGTGTGTGCAGGCAAGAGATAGATCAAGTTCTGGAGTATAGTTCATGCGTTCACTTCTTGCTAAGTCCTAAAAAACCACATCTTTATATTCTGATGTTGTTGAATGCTGAATTTGGCATATCTTGACAACGGTGTATCTTGACATCTGCATATTTTGACATCAGCTTATCTTGACACCGGCCCACCTTAATGTTGGCGTATCTTAACGTCACCATATCTTGACATCACTATATATCAGTGTCTACACGTCCTGATATGGGCTATCTATTCTGTGCAGCTCTCACCCCTATCTATCCATCATGCCCTATAATTCCACTAAACAATTTCACTCCACACCATACAATTCCACCATGCACAATGCCACAACTAACAATTCCAATCCAACACACATAGTTGCAGTCCACACCACATCCACTCTACTCAAAACCAAAACACATGAGTAAAAGACTTTGTCAGTTTTAATTGCATGTTGCCTTATTGCAACCGCAGAACGATATTGATCAGTACAATCATTGGAATTAACTTGCAGATGTCTGGAACTTCCATGTCCAGTAGCAAAATCATTTTGATTGTTGTTGTGGTTGTTTTAGTGTTATTTAATTTTAATTATTCTTTCAGGCGAGTTGTATTTCTTGAAAAATAGTGGTGTAGTGTTTACGGTTACCGTAAAGTAACTTTAAACATTGGCTAATTTTTCAAGCCCTGGAATTTCCTTTTGAAAATCGTTTGAGAAGTATATCGGGGGACGGAGCTCAAGGGGGTCAAACTGCTGAAGCGACTGTGGGGGTCAGCAGCCCGACAAGCAATTCGCTAAAAAGCTTAGAGGACCAGGAAAAAACGCCTAGGGGGCCCAAGAATGAGAGCGAGAGGGTCACAGAACTAGTAAGAATCCCAGAGCATGAGGGACCCAATGACTTGAGGGATCAGTTAATTTCCCTTCCCCACCATTATTTACTGAATGAACAAGATGGAGGGATTACAACACCTCAGCCGAAAAATAGTTCTGCATTCAAACTAAAATTTGCGCAAGCAGATACTCCTGATAGTTGAGGAACAGCAGGAGGGAACTGACCAAGTTAAACTCTCCCTACACTTGCTACAAGAGGACTCGTATATTCCAGATAACAAAATGACCTTCCTGGCATCACGAGAATGAGAGGACTTAGTGGCATCATACAATGTAAAACCCACTACAAATAGCTCCGCAGAAGATCTGATCAACCTGCATAGTGAAGGGAACAGAGGTCCCTCAGACACCTTTTGGGTAACTCTACTAAATACCATCCAGCTATCCGCAACAGCACTGCAGTATCAATCTGATAAACTAGACATGCAGCTAACTGTTCTCCACACGCTAGCAGAATTTACTTCTGTGACAGAAAGGAAACTTGCGGACCTTAACGGCCTCATAAAAAGGGGACAAGAAGCAGTAAAACTCTCTCAAATAGTAAGAACTGACTGCATCTGTACACCAATAATTGACAAGCTATCAACACTACCGATGATTGCAAGGAATCTCCTGGCTGACCTAAAATCAAACACAATGTCGCATCTTCCAACGGAGGCTAAGTCTGGAAGAACAGGCTTTAGGGAAAAACCAATAGGAGCTGGCAACATGCAGCCCACATCTATCAAAGATGGAAACTCGTCTCCTAATCTCAAACATACTTCAGAATACTCCATTTTAACCCCTTCTGTGCCACGCCCTTTCCCCCTCCTGTGCCGGGCGTTACATTAGCGGGCGGGGTTCATGACGAGATAGTCTCGTCATGGGCACAGCGCAACCGTGCTCCATGACGAGACTATCTCGTCATGGGCACAGAAGAGGTTAAATAACTCAACCAATGATAGGGTCGGTGTAGAGACATCTATGAATGTGCAAACCCTCCGTAAACTAAAAAGGAAGGGCAGGAACAGGAAAACAATAGGAGCAAGTCATATTGACGAGAACCAATCAGTGGTAGCCCCGGGGGAAAAAGAGCCAACAAGGAAAACCTTGATGTACATCAAAGACAAAACACACCACCCTTAGACAACAGACCAAAAGCTATAAGGAACTCAAAAACATTGGAAATTCAAACGTCAACAGCATTAAAGGAGATAACACGTGAACAGACAGTGCTGAAGGATAGTAGTCCAGTGATAAGTAACCAGCAATGTAATATAACTGAACTGGAAAGTGGCACATGGAGCAGAGGAAGGAGAATGGCAGAAAATTTGCCAATGGAAAACACACAAAGCGGAATGCAGGCCACAGAACAGACATCACAAGGTAATTACGCCTCAGGAAAATCAGCCGATGGAAAACGCACAGAGTAGGAGCAAGCCGGCCGAAGAGCAGGCGATAGAGGAGGATAATGGAGCAGGCACAGTAATCCTTAAAGCCATGAACAATATTCAGCTCCCACACGGGGTCAAACTATGCGAGGTAACCACATACCAGCAAACCCCGATCACTGCATCAAAAGAGACAGACATCATTCTATTCATACCAGAATATAATTCGAGAGGAAGAGTGGACACCCTAAATAGGGGTAACATATTAAGACTTGTCCACTCAATCAAAGAATTGAAACATATTAATACAACAGACTTGCTTGCAATTGAATTTCAATCCTCATTAGACCAACAAGGCCCTGAAGTGACAAAGACAACATGGAAAACAAATGATTTAGCAGATCAAATTTTGGAGGTAATGAACAGATTCTCTCAGTTGGGGATAAATCTGGAACCAGGAAAAAGACCAGCTTACCCCACTCCCCTGCTAGATGAAAGTGACAAAGATCGCCTACAAACAGTTAAATCAATTTTAAAAGGAGCACTTATCCCTCTCCAGGGTCCAACAGTAGTCACTCACATACAAACATTTTTACTATGCAGCAATCTGTTTCTAGCTGGGCAAATATACTGTGAACAATAACCATGGGAGACATAAAGTGACAAAGGGCACCTGGCTAGGCTTCAATAAAAGCTGATTCCATAAATATCAGAATATGTATCTGGACTATTAACGGTCTGACAAGCAAACTGGAGGATCCAGAAACATTAAGTTGCTTAAAATCATTTGACCTGATATTGCGCCAAGAAACCTGGGAAGAGAATGAGATAGCCTTACAAGGATACACGACACAAATCCACCCAGCCATCAGAGGCTCAACATTTGGTCATTGCTCAGGTGGCCTGATGACATTCGCCTCAATACTAACAACAGGAACAACGGAAGAGATCAAGGTAAAAATTCCCCCCCAAGTGCCATCCAGGCAATAGCCATAACAATGAAAAACCAACAGGTGGATCAATCATTACTCATAATCAACACATATATACACCCGAAGCACAGACTTAAAGGGGCAAAAGAACTGGTCAGTGAATTTGTAAGACTTTTGGAAGTGGAGAACTTAATTCTGGCGGGTGACTTCAATCTTTTCAATCTTTACCTCTTTGGAATAACACCAGAAGACGAAATAGCACAGGAACTTAATATAGCGTGGGGAATACCAAACCAACCCCCTGCACTCCCAAACAAACAAATAAGATGCTCAATTCAACTATTGAAAGACCTGGAGCAGCTAAATCTGAGGGCACTGAATGGTCGATTCAAAGAGGATATCCCGCCAGCATTAACATATTTCTCTTCAACCACTTCTTCTTACCTCGACTTTACCCTGGCAACTCTTCCATTGTTTGATATCATAGGTTCCTTCAGAATGGGTGAAAATGGTTAAAGCGACCATCTACCACAAGAAGTGACACTAAGTGTAACCAGGGGAAACAATACGGAAGCAAGGGAAAGCGCTAGCACAGAGTACACCTCAAATTTTAGATGAATAAGGTGCAAGGCTAATAAAATAGAAGAACTATCACCTAACGCAAAGACAATTATTCATCAAAAAAACAGCTTGATAACAAACCCACTAGAGGCTTGGGAAGGATTTGTAAAGGAACTCGGAACAACATATGCTGCAGAGCCACAAATTCTCAAAGGGAGCATATTAGGCAACCTACTAGGAAAGGCAACCACAACTGAGATAAAGAATCTAAAATGGAAAATAAACCAAACTTTAAGACCGCTCCGTACACGATCACACAATGAAGCCCTGCAAAAGGAGTTCTGGAACTTAAAGGCATTACAAAAAAAGAGGATCTGGGAAAAGAAAAGGCAAATGAATGAGGAACTTTCGGTGAAAATAATGCACGACTCAAATTTGAGGAACAGCGCCAGGTTCTGGAAGACAATCCATAGCCTTCAACAGCCAGGCCATATTGTAGTAAAGTCACACATATCAGAATCCGATTGGGCACATTATTTATCCAATCATTTCAATGATAAAAACCCAGAGGGGGACTCAGCTAGAGGAAAAATATGGATAATCGAGAGGAACACGTGCGATAATAAAACAGGAAAAAATAAACACGTAAAATGTGAAGGCTTCAATCAGGCTGAGACCCAGGGCATACATGCAAACCAGGAGGAGGAAGGAACAACAAGCTTAAAACTACCATCAACCAGGAAGGAAAAAAACAACGAAATAACAGCAGCTAGGATTAAGCTACAAATATCAAAAGGGAAATCGGAAGGAGCCCCTGGCCCCAATGGAATACCTCCAATAATGTACAAGCATGATGCTGTATTCTGGAGTAACACATTGGTACCAGTCTTCAAGAGAATTAAGGAATCGGCGATATGTCCATCGTCCTGGAAAGGATCGATAATAAGCCCAATTAATAAGCAGGGCGAAAGGAGTAACTCTAGTAATTATCGACTTATCGCCCTAATCGACACAGAGGCAAAATACTACACGGGGCTACTCCTAGAGGAATTAACATCTTGGGCAACCTTAAGACTCATCATTCCCGCAAACCAAACAGGGTTTTGCAGAGGACAGGGTACAATAACGAACATCATGGCGCTAACTCTATTG
This sequence comes from Triturus cristatus, assembly GCF_964204655.1. Classification (NCBI taxonomy): domain Eukaryota; kingdom Metazoa; phylum Chordata; class Amphibia; order Caudata; family Salamandridae; genus Triturus; species Triturus cristatus. The sequence continues at coordinate 719,645,522 of NC_140589.1, forward strand.
ATGCGGTTAAATCAGCAAATCCACATGTTTCATAGATTATAGCGCAGTGTTCGATCACGTAGATCGCGCCAAACTCTGGCAGAAATTGGAAAAGTGGGGGATACCAAGGCCTCTCCTGAAACAGCTGATTCTATTGCATACCAATACTTGGGTCAAGATCAAGCTGGGATCTGGGAAGCACCTTTCAAGACGAATTAACACCACCAAAGGCCTAAAACAAGGGTGCGTTCAGGCTCCCATGCTGTTTAACCTCTTCCTAGCAGACCTTCCAGGGGAACTTGATAAAACCAAATTGCATGCCCCACGGCTGGGAAACTTTTTATTATCAAATCTTTTATATGCAGATGACATGGTTTTAATAAGCCGGTCTCCAATTGGACTCCAACATCTTCTGGACACCACCAATACATTTTCACTAAATAACGCATTAAAGATCAACTTAAACAAATCAAAAGTAATGACAGTGAATTATAACAAGACAAAGAAACTTTCATGGTTCCTGGAAGGGCAGAGGCTAGACCGGGTAACTGATTACAAATACCTTGGGGTACTATTGGACAGCAGAGGTTCGTTTAAACCTCAATTAGTGGCCCTGCGTCAGAAGGGCACCATATTCTACTTTTCAGTGAAGCCCCTGAAGAAGTTCTCCCTGACCGAACACTGAATCCTCTCTTACAAGTAATCAGAGCACGACTGCAGCCAATGCTCACATACGGGAGTGAACCTATGCAAGGGAAAGATGCGACAGTTTTAGATAAAATAATCAGTAGAACGTTCAGAGCAATTTTCCAGCTGCCCAACTATGTGTCGCCCGCCCAAATACGTCTTGAATTTGGCCTTCAGAGACACACAGTGGAGAGAAGAGGCGCTTATATAAAAAGCTGGCATAAAATCAGTGGCGCAGAGCAAGGATCCTTAAAAGCCCACCTCTGGACCGAGCTGTCAACCCGAGAAAAATCACCAGCCAAGAAGTACTTGCTGGAATCATTGGAATATCTTGAACTGATCAATCTCTGGGAGTCATCCACAGACAACAAAAGCTTCAAAAATGTAGTAACAAAAGTAACAAAATTGATTTCAACAATAGAAGATAAGGAAATTCTGGCCAAGAGTGCTCATGGGTGGACAGTGTTGAATGATTATAAAGCTCTTAATCCACAAGCATATCTGAAAATGGGATTTACACAGAAGACAAAATAATTTTTTTTAAACTGCGCTTCGGCATTCTACCAATTCTTCCGCACTTGGCACCCTGGAAAAGGAGAGAAGAAGAACTGCCCTGCCGTTTTTGTGGAACAGGAAAAGAGGACCTAACACATATAATCTGTATCTGCCCAAGCTTGATGGACATAAGGGCCACTTTACTCCGAGTAATATGGAACCAAAAGGGCGTAAGAAGCTGTCGGCAGGCTGTGAAGCTGTGCTTTAATCCAGAGGAGACCCAACTAAACTGCCGACTAACAAAGTATTTCGACATACTGGCCAGAAGACTTAAGACCTAGCAAAGGGCGCAAAGAAGAGCAGTAAGCAGTAACAACATTCAATCAGGTACAGAGACAGCCCGTCTAGAATCAGGTCTTGTTAATATTGTGTTGTATCGCCCATGAAATGGACAGCACTGACAACGAACAGAGACAGCCTGTCTGGAATCAGGCTTTGTTAAAATTGGGTCCTGTACTCTGAAGCACAAGCACTTTATCACCCTTGAATAAGACAGAACAGATAACGAAACTGAGATTGATACGACCTTTATTCGAGAGTAAACTTTTAAATGTAAAAGTACAAAGATAATGCTGAAAATAATTTTAACGTTGAATGTTTTTATATTGTGAGTTTTAATCAACTGTACAATAAAGAAATTATTATTATTATCTTTTAAAAATCAGTGTTTTAAGTTATGCACATTCAGTTGGTGCAATGGAACTAAATCAAAACTACAAATCCCATCATGCACTTATTTAGTGAATAAAGGTCCAGGGTTGGTAACCGTGTTAATTATGTGGTGCCACCTTTTAAGGCTAAGGTTGTATGGTGTTTAAATACGCTCAGGAACCTCACTGTGCATTCACAATGTGTTTAAATGCATTTCCATGATATTTAAATGCATTCAGAAGCGCATTCACAATGTGCATAAATTAATTAATTAATTAATGTGTTTAAATGCATTCAGGAACCTTGTATTCAGAAACCTTAGGAATTTAGACCGCAAGTTGCTGTTGGTTTCTCACTATAAATACCGCTCTTTGGACTTTCTGTATTGAGTGACACATGTTTTGAAACTAATTTCCTCTTGAGCTGTGCAGGTGAGAGTCACAGAGAAGCTCAGAAAGTCTCTGAAAGTTTCCTTTTTTAAGGCCCAAGACCTACACGAAGAGGCTCGCAAGGGCACTGTGTCTGTAGTAAATTGGACATGTGCCAAATTGAGTTGGAGTCCAAATAAATGTGGCGATTGGGGCTTTGGATGACTCTGTTGTCTGGGGCTCAAACTTGGAAAAAATCATACTGTATTCCATATAGTGCTGCAAGAAATGAATGTACTACGGCCAGGCTAAAGGGGCAGACAGGACTCAATAGATAACTGAGCTTGACTAAGTAGTTCCTAGTGCCAAATCTGTCTCACTTGTTTTGTTTGTGTATTATCTGCCTAAAACAAGTGATTGGTGGGAATGTGTGCTTCATCATGAGAGACTCTGTCTTTTAAAGACTTTAAATAAAACTGTTGATTTAGAAATGGGCATTGTTACTTCAAAACGAGTTATCCATGTCAAATTGTGGGTTAATTCTTAGCATTGCAGTGACACATCACTTTTTTATTCTTTACTTTGAGCCATGTTGCACGGCAACCAGCTCTGCTGTGGAAGATGTCTAAAAAAAAATTGACAAAACTAATAGATCTTGCATAGGCAAAACCTATTGGCTTCACCAAAGTTAGTTGAAAATCTAATTTACATTAAACTGGTTCCATTATGGTTTTGGCCCAAGTCACTAACTGCTTTTTAATGTGTGTATAATTGCGCAATGCATATTCTCCTTTTATTCGACTTGGCTGCACCTTTACCATCTCTTCCATGTGAATTAGCAACTAACCATAGATGTAAACGGGTTGTGGGATTGGTCATAGTGTGGCCGTTTATTATAAGGAATAAAATACCCTCTTCCTTACATTAAAAGGCTATCGCAAGTAACCTCGGAAATCATTGTCCTTATAAAGGAACTCAGCAATTGGCTTTGTTCCTCTTTATGGTAACGGAACACCTCAGTGACTTGAAGTGTCTGTATAATTTATGACAAGGGGTACTTTACCCCATATATTATATCGGACACAAAGGAGCACTTTTCTCTATCTCCCCACTGAAATGTATTACAGGCACTGAATTGTGCATCTGTCAGTCCATGGTAAATCCAATTTCCTGTGTTTCCGATTGTATCAAGAGCAGCTGATTCTCGAACCCAGTGCTTGGTCTGTAGGCGCTACACAAATAATTTTGTATACGCATCGTTGTACACTGACAGTCATTTCCATCACGAATGTGAAAAAACATGCAATAGAGCAATAACAGATCTAATTCGGTGTCTAGTCATAACTTTCACCTTTCATTGTTAATTATGAGAATACCAGGTTATTCCCTGGATATGTTGTCTGGTATTTCGGGGCTTCGTTAATGAATATAACACAATTTGTTACAATGATTTTTTGCATAAAAAGCAGTAACCTGAGGTTAGTTCTTCCCTTCCAAACAAATTATTGACTGACGGACTGTGTGAACTGAGGGGGTGCATTGGCTGAGTGCACCCGCGCTGTGTTTGTCATGGCAACCAGGGCCAAGCAGGCGAATTCCAAAATGATGTGATCCTAAATGACATCAGAGGAGAACCGTACCACGTTGTCATGGCAACTAGACTATAGTGGCTTTTTGTGAATCGCTCCAGTCAGATCCCCGGTGACGCGTGCCGCTGGACTCGATGAACTCCCAAGGCGAGGTGTTTCCATACGTGCACCTCGTATCGTCTGCGAGTTCACTTAATGTGGCTGGTTTGTCTTTTACCTGCATCAGATGCTTCGAATAGAAATAATGGCGCGCGGTCTTATTTATAAATGTTTGGATAATGGGCAATTTTCCAAAGGGGCGTGGTTTGGCTGGAGGCAGATGTGGAGCGTCGGTTCTGTTCTTTGTACTACTCGGTTGTTAATTCCTGTGCCCTTTACAGGTTTGTGCGAAGATGAAGGAATGCACAGCTTGGGGTAGTTTTGCCTGCCTTGTTTTGTAAAGGGTCCGATCCCTTTTCCGACTCCCCCCGCCCGGTTGCAGGTGTGGATCATTCCTAGTCCACCCCTGCCAGTGGGCTCGCGGCAGGTGCAGCAGTGCTGGAGTTCCGCCAAGGCCTTATCTCTGGCGGGGCCTTGGTGCAGCTGTTTCGAGAGATAGCCCCGCGCCAGTCCCTCAGTCCTGGCCTCCGTGTAATGAAAGCAGCTTGGAAGGTCGCCCAGACCAATCCCCTGGCAAGCCAGGTTTCAACCCCAGAGGGGTGACAGCTTAGAGAAACATAACTTCAGGCAAGTCCTGTTGAAATGCACCTGTAAGGCAGTGCACTGCGCTGTGTAGCGCTGCTGGTGGGTGGAAGACTGCTGAAATAATCTGAATTATGTAGGAGATATGATAGATCGAATGCAGGATGCTATGCAAAGAATATACTTCTTGGGGAGAAAGATATGTGTAAGGAAAGGGTTTCAAGAAGGGAACCTTTATATTGGAATTTAAGCTTTTGCACATTTGATGATAGTGGCAACTTTTTTTAAACTTTACGATTTAATACCGCAGTTTTGCCATCTCTGTGCGCTGCAAATAACAGGCGCCGCGCCGCTACTGTCCAATTTAATGTTTCTTAATTTACTGATGTCATAAGAGCAGACAGCAATGTTGACATATTGGCTGGATTCAGACTCGTGTCCAGCAGATTCTTGATACGACAGTTTAACCCACTGAGCTATCCTAGGGAACTTAATGACAGAAAAATACACGTGCATATTGTATCAGCAGAGCTGTAGACTACATACAGGAATATTATTGGTTGTGGAGTGCTTGTATTTCTGCCATTTGTTTATCTGGCACAGCAAAGTCCTGGGTGCTTGTATGGGTAATGAAATGTTTCCCAAAGCAGCGCTGTAACGAAATTCCATCTTGCTGCACTTTATCGATATGCTTACATTGAACCACGTTTCTAATAGGTGGCAACACAAAGAAGGGACGTGAATTATCTGTCAAAATGGAACAGTAGAAGTGGCAGTGAGAATGTTAAGTGGCTAAAGTAGGGTGACGAGGCGCCCCTGATTTGTCGGGATAGCACCGCTTTTCACCACTTGTCCCGGCAGATTTCGGGAAATGTAAGCTCATGTCCCGGTTTGGAGCGAGGGTCGATTGAAAACGATGGGAGGTGCCTTTTAATGTTTTCAAAAGCAGAGATAGTTAGCTGCTGTTATAAGAAAGCAAATGAAATAACAGACTTGCTACAGCCTTTAAAAATGTCATTGTATTTATGTTCTTTCTGCCTCTTTTGTAATTCTCTGTTGAGGAGCGCTGTCATTCTGTGGGCTCGTTTAAATCAGAATTGTAGTCCCTTTTTTATTGTTGTGAAATGTCCCCGTTTTTGGCTTTAACATTCTGGCCACCCTAGGTTAAAGGCGTCTTGGCAGTTATTATGCTTTTCTTATGGTATGGTATCTCAACATTATTTTTGGTCCCAGTCCGCCTTCAACCCGTGTCCCAGTAGTAGTATCCAGTTTTGCTCGACTGCATCACACCTTAGCACAAGAATGTGCCATCTGAGGGAGCGGTAGCGGTGGGCGAAGGCCAAGGTGTGTGCTAGGGAAGGCAGAACAAAACCTGCACGCACTCTCCCTGCTTCTCAGTTCCTCGAAGGCCTTTTTTAAGATATCCTTTTCTGTGTTTGGAAGAAGGATGCAAAGGGCATTTCCCTGGGGTACCTTGGTTAAAAAGAGAACGTGCAGCGTGCATCCGTAGAAAACGATGACTGAATGGCTCAGTTGGAATGCCAGTGCATTCATAAATGAAAGACACGCACTCCAGGACTGCTCAAGGTCTGAGGCTAAAAGCAAAGATAACGATATGTAACAATGAGCTATTCACAACACCCTTCCTGCCCTCCGCTCGGAGTACCTCTTATGCCTTGTTTGATTTTAAATTGCGGCAGTCTCCCTGTTTGTTCCCTGAGAGCCACTAGCGGCCTGCAGTGATGTGGCCTACATCCCTTCATCTAGCAGTGAGGCATGACAGGCCACCGCCTGCCTCTTGCGACTCTGGGGCCCGCTGAAATGAAACCTGTTAATGTCTGCTTCACACAGCTGTCTCCTGCAGGCAGACAGTGTACAACTGGCCACTTGTGTAATTCATTCGATTTTAGGCACAACAGCAGCATTTTCTTTTGTTCTGGGTGAGGCCACGTTACTTGTAATCATCTGAAGACGGCTGTACAGGTGACATTTGATAAGGCGATTTGCGCTGGATGGCTTGTTTGGTGGAAGATACATGCCATAAATTCACTCCCATAGAGTTTACTGCCGGATTTGTAGACCCTACTTCATCCATACCGCAAAGCCACCTCCACCACCAAACACGACAAATGTACTTAAAGTTATCTAAAAAAAAAAAAGGAATTCTGAAGTTCATAATCAATGTAAAATAGTGTTATCTTATTAATGACATAGAAGCTAAAAAAAAACATTTTCTTGCTTTACTTTTCAACCTGCAGCAAAGTGATTCCAATATCAAAACTTTAGTCCATAATTTAGTACGCCCTTCAGTAATTATAGGAAATCCAATTTTTTTGTAGTTTAATTCGCAAACCTCAACGTGGCGAAATAGTCCATAACTCAGTCTATAGTTATGTTTTTTGATCTAAATGGCTTCTTCATCATATACATTTGTGCAAATGTTCTTTCTTTTATTTTAAGAAAACACACTTGATTCCAATATAAATCCTTCTTGCCAAAACATACTTTTTTCAGAAAAAGTAATTTCACATAACTTCGCCAGGGCCTGTCAGTAGTAATAAGATCTTTTGATACTTTGGGGGCATAACATTTGGTATCAAACCTGGTGGAGCGCCATGATCTACCGCGAGGGGATTTCCTGCTTCATGCCGCACTGACGGCAGCCATTAAGAGACACTGGCGGGAGGGGATGGCAGAACCTCAGACCTCGCTGGCCTGCCAATATGTCGCGATGGCGGCGGGAACGTTCAAGGCGGTCACGTGTCTCTACAGACGGATTACCCACAGCTTGCGAAAGCCATTGGTGGCCCTACGTCTCAAGTGGGAAGAGGACTTGGGGGAGCCCATCGGGGAAAAGCCATGGGGGGAATTAGTAGAGCAGGCCTGGAAGTGCTCCAGGAACGCCCGTTTCCAGTTAATCCACTTTTACGTGCTACATAGGGCTTACCTTACCCCGGGCAAGGTGAGTGACTACTTCAGGGTTTCGGCAGCGTACCCGCGGTGCAGCCTGGAGGGGGCGGGGTTCCTCCACATGCTTTGGGATTACCCGCTCCTGGGAGAGTTCTGGCGGGGAGTGACGTCTGGGTTGGCGGCCGCAACTGAAAGAGGTGTAGCGCTGACACCGAGTTGTTGTTTGTTGCATTGGTTTCCACACACTGCCAAGACCAAAATCACTAGCAAGTTTATTGACCTGGGGCTGCTCTTGGCCCAGAGGGAGATCACCAGCCACTGGAAGTCAAGGATGGGCCCCAACTTAGCGTGATGGACTAGGGAGTTAGTGAAATGGGCAGTGGCAGAGGGGAGCTGTAGGTTGCGAATGGCCGCCCGCTCTGGGAGTGACAACTCTCTGGAGATGGCGCGAGCGTGGGCTGCATTGGTGGAGCTGGTAAAACATCCTCCTGGAGATACTGAAGACTCTCCTGACCGGGGGGAGTCAGCAGCGGATACTTAAGGTTGGGTGGCACTGATGGTGCACGGAGTAGGGCGTAGATACGGTGGGATACTCTTGGGTGAATACTTGCCCCTCACACTGACATTTGCGGTTCAGAACGCATGAACTGTGGAATATCACTGTCCTGCCCGCGGTTTCAGCTCTGAACCTGTCCTTAACTCAGCGGCATGCCGAGGGGGGAGGGAGGAGTGGGAAGAGGGATTAGTTGGGTTGGGGGGGATGGGGGTTGGGTGAGTTCCAAGCTGCAGCAGTTGATCGGACAGATACCTACTAATAGATTTCGCTGGCTTCTACTGCAAGACGGTGGAAGAGGTGCCGGGGATTATCCCCCAATTGGATTATATTTCCCCATGTTAGGCGGGGGTTCCTTTCTCCTTTGCTTGCAGATGATTGGTGATGCACCGTGGAACTGTAATATCCTGCTCAATACTAAGTTTGTACTTCATCTGTACACTTGCAGCCTTCTTTGAGTATGTGTATGTGCCTATGTTTTTTGGATAACTCAATAAAATCTGTTTAAAAAAAAAAAAAAATAACATGTGGTATCAAGTATTCACTTATGTCTAATGGATTAATCATATCCCTATCAAAGCTTCCTTCTTACTCGGATTGAGGAATTGTATCCCCTTCTAGCGTGCTTTATATTTCACTATTCCAAGCAATACCAACACATTCTTTACCAAGATGAGTGTATGTTTGTCCACAGGTAAAATGTCAAGTGTATAATTTCCTTTGGGTGTATAAATTAACAGACACTCCAAATCTACTCACATACTTCCAACCAGCAGGTGCAAAAATTAACAGGATAGCGAAACACTTATAAATTCAATGTAATAAAAATTCTTTATCACAAGTGCATCAAATAGGAATTGCTAAAACCATCAATCATACATAATACATGGTGTAAAAAAATAAAAATCGGAAAGGACCTCTAAGAGACAATCACATTAGTCACCATTGCATTAATTTGTAAAAATACATTAACACAACATAATGCAAACATTACATTTTTTGTCAAAATGTGGTTCCGTACGATACAAATTTAATAACAGAACAAGGCGTTGAAGCGTTAAGGTGGGTTTAAAACCGTGGAACCACCTTCTTCAAGACAAACACCTAATTCTTGTCCTCTCCTATTTTAATCGTAAAACCGGTTAACAACTCGATGAGACGCTGTATTTCATCAGGCATGAATTGGCCGCAAAGTCACCTATGACCTGTTTCGTAAGTTTCATCAGCCCCTTATCATGCAGTTCTCAGTAGTCTTTTTTTTTTTCTTTGTTTTTTTGGGATCAAACCCTGCTGTTAAAGTAGATGTGCATAAACTCATTCAAGGAGTTCAACAACTGCCCACAATTATTTAGAGTTCGGCGGGGGACTTGTGGCCGTTAGTCTTTTAGAGTGGCCCTTCACCTCTGGGTCCACACGTGTATGCGGTTGTCTGGATTCTGCAAACCTTGTCCACAGGTTAAAGCCTATGCAAAATATTGACTGAAATAGAGATCCTCCGTAAAAGTGTTTATTCAAAGAAAAGAAAACATTTATTTTTCATCATATAGTTCCTTGATGATTCCGTCTGTAAATTATCTTAGGAGTTACAATCCTGTGTTGGCATTTATCCCGTGACCGATACCTTTTTTAAGCAGGAATTATTGCTAAGTAACTTGACGATTCCATATGATTTCATCGTAACTCATTCCTTACATAATATTATACAAGTTTAAGCCTTGAGAAAGCCCTAGGCTTGTTCACCTTCCATAGGGCGAAACACTTGATGGTTACTTTGAGATCAGTCATTCGTGGGACTTTGTAGCAAGATGTGTCATGTATCACCATGATGTAACAAAGAACTGCAAAGCTCCCTCCTGTGACTATTCCATATTTGATATCCAGAGGCGGCTCCTTCGCTAAGGCGGAGGAGTGTCGCCCCACTGCCTTTCAGCACAGCAAAAAAGGGAAAATAAAATGATAACAACGCAATGTTATTATCATTTAATTTTTCCGTGCTGAGTCAGTATTATGGGGCGAAACTGGGCAGTGCAGGGGGAGGAGTGGTGGTACTCTCCTAAGTCCGCAAGAATGTTTGACCGGCCCTCTTGGTGCTGGCCAAACATTCATGCGCACTTTGCATGTTATCCATCCAGGTGAAATTGCAGCCTGGGTGGAGAACATGGCCAAGCTTCCATTCCCCATCTGAGCGCCAATCACAGCACTGCATTGCAGCGTTGTGATTGGCATAAGGGAGCCTGAGTGCTTCCTGCTTTCTGGTCAAACAGAAGCCAGGAAGAGGATGGAGAGGACAGAAGAGAGGCGACTGGCAACAGGTAAGTGATTTTTTTTTTTAAATCCGGGAGCAGCCGTGACCGGTGATATCCCTGAATAATTTTCAGAAGGCATCATTAAGGCACTATATGATGAAAAATACATGTTTTTTTTCTTTGAATAACCACTTAGGCAGAGGACCTCTATTTCTGTCAATATTTTGCCTCGACTTTAACCTCTGCTGGTACTAGCATATCCAATAGGACTATACGCTTCAGGGGCAAACCTCCACTCATCATGGTAAAGATTTGAAGCACTGAGAGGAGTTGTTGGCCCAACCCTTGCATGAGTGTAAAATTTCCCCCAAATCATGTATACATGCGACAAAATCTGGGTATTAGCAAGGCGGTCATGAGTATGTCGGGCCTATAAATAGGACTAACACCAACACATGTTATTTCCATTCATGTAGATCAAAGACAAATATGCAATCACAGCTGTAGTGCAACAATCAAGGAATCGTGCAAGACATAAGAATTCCAGGCAGCAGTTGCATAGCCCCTTTCTTTCTTTCAATCAATCAATATATATCTTTATTCACTCTTAAAAAGACCATACAAGCACAAGTTAAAAACAATACAATAAAACATTGAAATAAAAACCCAATATCGATAATTTACATTTTCAGTTCATTCAATTCATCTAAAATCAGTAACGCCTCTTTCTTTCATGCAGCGCCAGACCATCAACCAGCATATTTCGGCATGCTCTGGCACTTAAGGTCAAAACAGGAAAAACTGAGATGCAACGGATGGGATAGGCTTAGAAAGTGATATGAACATGAGGGTGCCTACTTAAAGCAGACCTCCCAAGGCGAGGTGTTTCCATACGTGCACCTCGTATCGTCTGCGAGTTCACTTAATGTGGCTGGTTTGTCTTTTACCTGCATCAGATGCTTCGAATAGAAATAATGGCGCGCGGTCTTATTTATAAATGTTTGGATAATGGGCAATTTTCCAAAGGGGCGTGGTTTGGCTGGAGGCAGATGTGGAGCGTCGGTTCTGTTCTTTGTACTACTCGGTTGTTAATTCCTGTGCCCTTTACAGGTTTGTGCGAAGATGAAGGAATGCACAGCTTGGGGTAGTTTTGCCTGCCTTGTTTTGTAAAGGGTCCGATCCCTTTTCCGACTCCCCCCGCCCGGTTGCAGGTGTGGATCATTCCTAGTCCACCCCTGCCAGTGGGCTCGCGGCAGGTGCAGCAGTGCTGGAGTTCCGCCAAGGCCTTATCTCTGGCGGGGCCTTGGTGCAGCTGTTTCGAGAGATAGCCCCGCGCCAGTCCCTCAGTCCTGGCCTCCGTGTAATGAAAGCAGCTTGGAAGGTCGCCCAGACCAATCCCCTGGCAAGCCAGGTTTCAACCCCAGAGGGGTGACAGCTTAGAGAAACATAACTTCAGGCAAGTCCTGTTGAAATGCACCTGTAAGGCAGTGCACTGCGCTGTGTAGCGCTGCTGGTGGGTGGAAGACTGCTGAAATAATCTGAATTATGTAGGAGATATGATAGATCGAATGCAGGATGCTATGCAAAGAATATACTTCTTGGGGAGAAAGATATGTGTAAGGAAAGGGTTTCAAGAAGGGAACCTTTATATTGGAATTTAAGCTTTTGCACATTTGATGATAGTGGCAACTTTTTTTAAACTTTACGATTTAATACCGCAGTTTTGCCATCTCTGTGCGCTGCAAATAACAGGCGCCGCGCCGCTACTGTCCAATTTAATGTTTCTTAATTTACTGATGTCATAAGAGCAGACAGCAATGTTGACATATTGGCTGGATTCAGACTCGTGTCCAGCAGATTCTTGATACGACAGTTTAACCCACTGAGCTATCCTAGGGAACTTAATGACAGAAAAATACACGTGCATATTGTATCAGCAGAGCTGTAGACTACATACAGGAATATTATTGGTTGTGGAGTGCTTGTATTTCTGCCATTTGTTTATCTGGCACAGCAAAGTCCTGGGTGCTTGTATGGGTAATGAAATGTTTCCCAAAGCAGCGCTGTAACGAAATTCCATCTTGCTGCACTTTATCGATATGCTTACATTGAACCACGTTTCTAATAGGTGGCAACACAAAGAAGGGACGTGAATTATCTGTCAAAATGGAACAGTAGAAGTGGCAGTGAGAATGTTAAGTGGCTAAAGTAGGGTGACGAGGCGCCCCTGATTTGTCGGGATAGCACCGCTTTTCACCACTTGTCCCGGCAGATTTCGGGAAATGTAAGCTCATGTCCCGGTTTGGAGCGAGGGTCGATTGAAAACGATGGGAGGTGCCTTTTAATGTTTTCCAAAGCAGAGATAGTTAGCTGCTGTTATAAGAAAGTAAATGAAATAACAGACTTGCTACAGCCTTTAAAAATGTCATTGTATTTATGTTCTTTCTGCCTCTTTTGTAATTCTCTGTTGAGGAGCGCTGTCATTCTGTGGGCTCGTTTAAATCAGAATTGTAGTCCCTTTTTTATTGTTGTGAAATGTCCCCGTTTTTGGCTTTAACATTCTGGCCACCCTAGGTTAAAGGCGTCTTGGCAGTTATTATGCTTTTCTTATGGTATGGTATCTCAACATTATTTTTGGTCCCAGTCCGCCTTCAACCCGTGTCCCAGTAGTAGTATCCAGTTTTGCTCGACTGCATCACACCTTAGCACAAGAATGTGCCATCTGAGGGAGCGGTAGCGGTGGGCGAAGGCCAAGGTGTGTGCTAGGGAAGGCAGAACAAAACCTGCACGCACTCTCCCTGCTTCTCAGTTCCTCGAAGGCCTTTTTTAAGATATCCTTTTCTGTGTTTGGAAGAAGGATGCAAAGGGCATTTCCCTGGGGTACCTTGGTTAAAAAGAGAACGTGCAGCGTGCATCCGTAGAAAAAGACGACTGAATGGCTCAGTTGGAATGCCAGTGCATTCATAAATGAAAGACACGCACTCCAGGACTGCTCAAGGTCTGAGGCTAAAAGCAAAGATAACGATATGTAACAATGAGCTATTCACAACACCCTTCCTGCCCTCCGCTCGGAGTACCTCTTATGCCTTGTTTGATTTTAAATTGCGGCAGTCTCCCTGTTTGTTCCCTGAGAGCCACTAGCGGCCTGCAGTGATGTGGCCTACATCCCTTCATCTAGCAGTGAGGCATGACAGGCCACCGCCTGCCTCTTGCGACTCTGGGGCCCGCTGAAATGAAACCTGTTAATGTCTGCTTCACACAGCTGTCTCCTGCAGGCAGACAGTGTACAACTGGCCACTTGTGTAATTCATTCGATTTTAGGCACAACAGCAGCATTTTCTTTTGTTCTGGGTGAGGCCACGTTACTTGTAATCATCTGAAGACGGCTGTACAGGTGACATTTGATAAGGCGATTTGCGCTGGAGGGTTTGTTTGGTGGAAGATACATGCCATAAATTCACTCCCATAGAGTTTACTGCCGGATTTGTAGACCCTACTTCATCCATACCGCAAAGCCACCTCCACCACCAAACACGACAAATGTACTTAAAGTTATCTAAAAAAAAAAAAGGAATTCTGAAGTTCATAATCAATGTAAAATAGTGTTATCTTATTAATGACATAGAAGCTAAAAAAAATTCATTTTCTTGCTTTACTTTTCAACCTGCAGCAAAGTGATTCCAATATCAAAACTTTAGTCCATAACTTTGTACGCCCTTCAGTAATTATAGGAAATCCCATTTTTTTGTAGTTGAATTCGCAAACCTCAACGTGGCGAAATAGTCTATAACTCAGTTTATAGTTATGTTTGTTGATCTAAATGGCTTCTTCATCATATACATTTGTGCAAATGTTCTTTATTTTATTTTAGGAAAACACACATGATTCCAATATAAATCCTTCTTGCCAAAACATACTTTTTTCAGAGAAGTAATTTCACAGACCTTCGCCAGGGCCTGTCAGTAGTAATAGTATCTTTTGATACTTTGGGGGCATAACATGTGGTATCAGGTATTCACTTATGTCTAATGGACTAATCATATCCCTAACAAAGCTTCCTTCTTACGCGGATTGAGGAATTGTATCCCCTTCTAGCGTGCTTCATATTTCACTATTCCAAGCAATACCAACACGATCTTTACCAAGATGAGTGTGTGTTTGTCCACAGGTAAAATGTCAAGTGTATAATTTCCTTTGGGTGTATAAATTAACAGACACTCCAAATCTACTCCCATACATCCAACCAGCAGGTGCAAAAATTAACAGGATATCGAAACACTTATAAATTTAATGTAATAAAAATTCTTTATCACAAGTGCATCAAATAAGTATTGCTAAAAACATCGATCATACATAATACATGGTGTAAAAATATAAAAATCGGAAAGGACCTCTTAAGAGACAATCACATTAGTCACCAATGCATTAATTTGTAAAAATACATTAACACAACATAGCGCAAACATTACATTTTTTGTCAAAATGTGGTTCCGTACGATACAAATTTAATAACACAACAAGGCGTTGAAGCGTTAAGGTGGGTTTAAAAAAGTGGAACCACCTTCCTCAGGACAAACACTTAATTCTTCTCCTCTCCTATTTTAATCGTAAAACCGGTTAACAACTCGATGAGACGTTGTATTTCATCCGGCATGAATTGGCCGCAAAGTCACCTATGACCTGTTTCGTAAGTTTCTAGAGGACGATTTCATTACATGCAACACGATGCCAAATGTCATCAGCCCCTTATCATGCAGTTCTCAGTAGTCTTGTGTGTTTTTTTTGGGGGGGGGGGTGGATCAAACCCCGCTGTTAAAGGAGATGTGCATAAGCTCATTCAAGGAGATCAACAACTGCCCACAATTATTTAGAGTTCGGTGGGGGCCTTGTGGCCGTTAGTCTTTTAGAGTGGCCCTTCACCTCTGGGTCCACACGTGTATGCGGTTGTCCGGATTCCGCAAACCTTGTCCACAGGTTAAAGCCTATGCAAAATATTGACTGAAATAGAGGTCCTCCGTAAAAGTGTTTATTCAAAGAAAAGAACACATTTATTTTTCATCATATAGTTCCTTGATGATTCCTTCTGTAAATTATCTAAGGAGTTACAATCCTGTGTTGGCATTTATCCCGTAAACGATACCTTTTTAAGCAGGAATTTTTGCTAAGTAACTTGACGATGCCATATGATTTCATCGTAACTCATTCCTTACATAATATTATACAAGTTTAAGCCTTGAGAAAGCCCTAGGCTTGTTCGCCTTCCGTAGGGCGAAACATTTGTTGGTTACTTTGAGATCAGTCATTCGTGGGACTTTGTAGCAAGATGTGTCATGTATCACCATGATGTAACAGAACTGCAAAGCTCCCTCCTGTGACTAATCCATATGTGATATCCAGAGGTGGCTCCTCCGCTAAGGCGGAGGAGCGTCGCCCCACTGCCTTTCAGCACAGCACAAAAGGGATAAAATGATAACAACGCAATGTTATTATTATTTAATTTTTCCGTGCTGAGGCAATATTATGGGGCGGAACTGGGCAGTGCAGGGGGAGGAGTGGTGGTACCCTCCAAAGTCCGCAAGAATGTTTGGCCGGCCCTCTTGGTGCCGGCCAAACATTCATGCGAACTTTGCATGTTCTCCATCCAGGTGAAATTGCAGCCTGGGTGGAGAACATGGCCAAGCTTCCATTCCCCATCTGAGCGCCAATCACAGCACTGCATTGCAGCGTTGTGATTGGCATAGGGAAGCCTGAGTGCTTCCTGCTTTCTGTTTAAACAGAAGCCAGGAAGAGGATGGAGAGGACAGAAGAGAGGCGACTGGCAACAGGTAAGTGATTTTTTTTTTTTTAATCCGGGAGCAGCCGTGACCGGTGATATCCCTGAATAATTTTCAGAAGGCATCATTAAGGCACTATATGATGAAAAATACATGTTTTCTTTTCTTTGAATAACCACTTAGGCAGAGGACCTCTATTTCTGTCAATATTTTGCCTCGACATTAACCTCTGTTGGTACTAGCATATCCAATAGGACTATACGCTTCAGGGGCAAACCTACTCTCATCATGGTAAAGATTTGAAGCACTGAGAGGAGTTGTTGGCCCAACCCTTGCATGAGTGTAAAATTTCCCCCAAATCATGTATACATGCGACAAAATCAGGGTATTAGCAAGGCGGTCATGAGTATGTCGGGCCTATAAATAGGACTAACACCAACACATGTGATTTCCATTCATGTAGATCAAAGACAAATATGCAGTCACAGCTATAGTGCAACAATCAAGGAATCGTGCAAGACATAAGAATTCCAGGCAGCAGTTGCATAGCCCCTTTCTTTCTTTCAATCAATCAATATACATCTTTATTCCCTCTTAAAAAGACCATACAAGCACAAGATAAAAACAATACAATAAAACATTGAAATAAAAACCCAATATCATCATTTCCATTTTCAATTCATTCAATTCATCCAAAATCAGTAACACCTCTTTCTTTCATGCAGCGCCAGACCACCAACCAGCACATTTCGGCATGCTGTAGCACTTAAGGTCTATTGACTTGGGGTCACTCTGGTCAAACGCTTGGACTTTAAGCGGAGGTCTTTATCACTGCTAACTGCCGGTTTACCTGCCAATCACCCGGCGCCCGTCTACTTCTCGGCGCACCCGCTTCGCGGGTGCCCCTTCAACCGTCTGTGGAGAGGATTATACCTGTCACTTGCGAGGATCACCGAGGAAGAAAGCGGCATCTGGCGAGTAGTTGCAGCAGGGCTGCGAGCGTGCGGGGACTTCAACTCCCAGAAGTCCCTGCCAGACCGACGGAGAGCTTCCGGTCCGCTCTCCCTGCTGGCCCGCCCCCCGCCCTCCTGAGGCTTCAAAACACCTGTGTGTAGATAAACGAGTGGGTCACTCTGGTCAAACGCTTGGACTTTAAGCGGAGGTCTTTATCACTGCTAACTGCCGGTTTACCTGCCAATCACCCGGCGCCCGTCTACTTCTCGGCGCACCCGCTTCGCGGGTGCCCCTTCGACCGTCTGTGGAGAGGATTATACCTGTCACTTGCGAGGATCACCGAGGAAGAAAGCGGCATCTGGCGAGTAGTTGCAGCAGGGCTGCGAGCGTGCGGGGACTTCAACTCCCAGAAGTCCCTGCCAGACCGACGGAGAGCTTCCGGTCCGCTCTCCCTGCTGGCCCGCCCCCCGCCCTCCTGAGGCTTCAAATTAACATCCTACTCCCGCAGCGCGGGACGCAGCCCGGACGAAGACCGGACAAAGAGCGGGCCGTTTGTGGCCGTTCGTGGGCGGCTGTGGTCGGGGCGGGCCCCCTCCCTAATTTGAGCCGACTCGAACAGGTCACATACCCAGCTGGTACTGTGAGTACAAGCGCCTTTGCCAACCGGTGGCCTGTTTACATAGCATTGGTCGCCCATATCTTGTGTATAAACATTGCAGTGTGTGCTGGACATTTTTAGTGATATTTATCTTCCTGTTACAATCGGAGGTTCATCTGTTTCCTATTCTGTGAGTTTGTTCGCCTGTTTGTTCATTCCCCAAATCATGACCTCCTTAAGGTCTGGCAGGAAGGTGGCCAGGAACAGCGTAGGGGGTCAGGTTACAGGGACCCTTGACAATTTTATTACTAGAGCTGCTCGTGTTCTTGAACACGAAATTTTGTTAACGGAAAAAAGACTGTCCCTAGAACTTTCTGCCAAAAGATCATCCCTTGGCAATATTATGTTAGCTGTCTCGCCTGAAAACAGCCAACCTCAACTTCCTTCCACTTTGCCTGGTGTTACTTTAAATGTACTGCCGGTCACCCTTGATCATTGCCCGTTGGTGGATATTCAGGAGATAACTAGCATCCCTGATACCAGTGGTGACCAAACCACTGATAGTACTGATATCCCGCCACCTACCACTGACCAGCAAACTACAGGAACAATGATCCAGGTCCCCAAGCCCAGGCACATCCCAAGTAAAAGGAAACGTATGGGAGCACCCCCTAAGGGGAAACGAGCCAAAATCCCCAAAGTGTCCAATCCCCACAAATCTGCCCCTACCTGTGAAGCTCAAAACCCTGCTACGTCTGCTAGTTTACATTTGGCATCTGGTGGATTGAAGTCCCCGTTCCCTCCCCCCGTTCAATCCAACGCAGACTCTTTTACCTTCGATCTTCTCAAGCCTATAGAGAAGTTATTTAAATCACTACTCCTCCCATTATTAGAGCGAGTTACGCGTCTCGCCTCCTCACTTGAGAAGCTAGAGGGTATGGTATCTGCTAACACGTCCCTGCTAGAAAAGATTGCAGTGTCTTCTATTGACCATGCAACTTCTTCTAACAATGACATTGTTGATAAATCTAGGCTTGCCTCCACTGCCCATACACCCTTGGATGGAGTACTACCCAGTATCCCGACACACAATGTCCAGGCGGTGGACGTTCCATGTCCTCAGGTTAACATTGAGGTCCCGAGAGAAACAGATTGTAATATCAACCCTGGGGCTGCTGTTTCATATCAAAACTTCCCGTCTATCAATCTCCCACCTGAGTCGCAGCCATATACCATTATAATGGTGGATGTACCCCGGCTTCCTCAGACAAAGTCCGAGTGTCATAGCGACCTAAAGAATAAAGTCTCACACTGGCTAAATACCAACAGGCCTTTACCTATTGGACTACGGACCGAAATAATGACCGTCCGTAGGGTATGTTGGTTGGGCAATAGAGTTAAACAGGTGCAGGGAGATTGTGTGATCATAAATTTTCGCGACCCGAGGGTTGTTAGGCATATCTGTTCCTTTTCCAATACCCTGAGAGGGACTGGCATTTCTACAGTGGATTTGTCATATTTTCTTCCACACAAACCCACTGTCACTACACGTGATATGTCCTATGTTTGGGAAAGGGTTAATAGGCCTTCCTACCACCAGATAAGGCCGGATTTCCATCTCCCCCTGTCAAACTTCTACACACCCTTGAGTTCATTAGATGGGGTTGACTGACAGTTACCCCATCTGGTAGATTCGAATAACTTGTGGGAAGTTTGTTTTGGCTCAGTAAACCCAGTGCAAGCAGGGAGTGGGTGTTCCCGGGGGGCTCAAGTTGGCTTGGTAAATATGTCTTCCAGTACCCCGTTTTCCCACCCAACTAGTCCGTCCCTTCCCCCCATTGATCCTTCCATAACTGATAGCGAGACTAGGGGCCCCATTAATATCGATACTACCCCAACTACCAAGGGTCCCGCATTTGCAGTACCATGCACAATGCCACTTAGTTCTATGCCCCTGACCCTGGTTTCGTGGAATGTTGCGGGCCTTGGTACCAGGGTATCCTCTGAAGAATGGGTAGGCTGGGTCGACACCCATGATATCCTGGTTTTCCAGGAGACATGGGCTGTGGACCCGATCTATCTTCCAGGGTATGTGAACTTTTTTAAGGGGGCAATTCGTGGCACAAGGGGCCGCCCGTCTGGTGGGCTCTGTATCTGGGTTAAGCAATCCCTTGGGTATTCACTCAAGGAAATAGCTATTGATAGCCCTGACCTATTAATTATTTCCTTGCAACACGACAATGATCCTGTAGTCCTAATTGTAAACGTCTATAACAGAGGCCTCCCCGGGGGACGTGGCACAAATACCTTTTTATTATTAGATGGGTTTCTGGACACTATTGACACGCATACAAATGTTTTGATTGTGGGTGATCTAAATTGCTGTTTTGAACCGCTGCTCTCTACTCTAGACTCATTAACCTGGGAAGTAGATGCAATTTTAAATATTCCTCCCCTCGATCTCCCTCCTATCAAGAGGTGGACAGAGTCAGCCACACAGTGGATGGGACTATGTATGGAGCGGGGATTCAGGGCCGCCAATGGGAGGACTGCCTCTGACAGGGGTGGAAAGATGACTTTCTCAGATGGCCGACGTTGTAGCAGCAGAATTGATTATGCCCTTGTTAAAATCGAGTTCTGGTTCACTCTAAGTGATATGGCGATATTAGACCGCCCGGAGAGTGACCACAACCCGTTGGTTTTAAGTCTTTTACTTTGCCCAGCCCAGAGAGCCAAACCCTCAGAAATAGTCACTGCGGAAGCCGTTTTAACTAATGATCAACGGCGGGTACGCTGGGACAAAGTTGCAATGGATGCTGAATTATTGTCCAGGATTAGTTCCATGGTATCCGGTGCTCTGGTTGACATTCAGTCTCTTCAGTACACCGAGGATGTGACTGGTAAAGCTACATGCATACATGATCATCTTTTCACTGGCCTTAAATCCCTTTTTTTAAAACCTTGTAAGGCCAAGAAATCCGTCACTCTAAAACCATCGTCCTGGTACAACAAAACTTGCCGAGAATCTTTTAGCAAATTAAAATCTGCCATTGCTAACAAAGAACCAGACAATGTCAGACTGGCCAGGATAAACTATAAAAAGGCTAAGGCCAAGGCCAAACAGGAGTGGGATAATGATCACTGGAACAACCTTTTGGCTGCCAGTAAGCACCGGAACCTAACCCTCTTCTGGCATACTGTTAAGTGGGGTAACTCCCAGAATAGCCAGGTCCCTTCTAATCATGTCCCCCCGGAAGCCTGGGTGACCCATTTTGAATCCCAATTTTCAGATCCCACAGTTGTTGAGGGGCCTGCCCCAGCTATAACGGGGGACCTCTCCCTTCCCATAACCTTAACTTTTGAATGCGCTGAGGTCAAACAGGCTTTAAGTAAGGTTTCAAGTGGCAAGGCGCCGGGCATGGACTGTGTTCCTGCGGATCTCTTTAAATCTGATACAGTGAACTGGGTGCCCTACATCGCACATTTTGCCAATGCCGTAGCCAGAGGGGCAGATATTCCCGATTCTTGGGGGGGGGCTGAGATTCTCCCCATTTTCAAAAAAGGTGATCGTTCATGCCCGGGGAACTACCGCCCAATTAGTCTTATTGACTCGGTTCAGAAAATTATCGCTAGAATGATCTTGGCACGAATCCAGGCTTGGATTGAGCAGGAGGATATCATCTCTCCTCTCCAAGCCGGTTTCAGACCGTGTATTAGTACCATCGACCAGGCATTCAAATTCCAACTGATTGTCTGGAAAACGGTCTATTTGTGTGGCGGTACTTTATATGCTGCCTTTGTAGATCTCCGGTCAGCATTTGACCTAGTCAATAGAACTAAACTTTGGAGCGTATTGGCGGAGCTAGGGCTTCCTCCAGATCTTCTGAATATCATCATTAGGCTCCATGACAATAACTACGCACAAGTCCGCTGGGGAAAACAGGGCCAGGTTACTGGTCGGTTCAGGGTCAATCGGGGTGTCAGGCAGGGGTGCGTCCTTGCTCCCACTTTGTTTTTATTGTTTATCAACAGTGTTGTTAAGTACTACTCCAACACATCGACGGACGCTCCTACGCTTGGAGGTATTAAAATCCCACTCCTTATGTTCGCTGATGACACCCTACTTCTCTCTCAGACCCTATCTGGACTACAGGCGGCACTTAATGTCTTTACGCATTTCTGTTCTGATTTTGACCTGGCAGTCAACGTGTCCAAAACCAAATATATGGTTTTTAATAAAGGGAGAGGCATAAAGGGACATGTTTTTATGGACAAAGCTTTGCTTGAGCGTACACACGTTATGACCTATCTAGGGGTAGTTTTTGAAAATAAGTTGGACTGGAGGCCGCAAATTGATGTTCCATCTCTAAAATTTGCCCAGCTTTCTGGTTGCCTAGTTAAAGAACATAAGCAATCCAAGTCGAGAATGATAGGCCCCCCCATCAAAATCTTTAATGCGAGGATAAACTCTGCGATCCTCTATGGTGCTGAACTCTGGGGCTTTGCAGATCTTTCTCCTTTGGTTAAGGCACAATACAAATTTTTTAGATTACTTACGGGCCTTCCATGTTCTACCCCAGTTAAACCCCTCCTGCTGGACCTTGGCTGTCATTCGTTTGAAGATATTGCGAGGTTTAAGCCACTGGCCTTTTGGAGGCGTTTATGGACAGTCCCTGAGCTGGACCTCTATGCAAAGGCCTTCCTTGATGTGCGCTCTATTCTGGGGGCTGGCAATATTCCTTGGTTCAAACAGACCAAGCAGCTCCTGAATTCCATGGGGTTGGTCAATTTATGGACCGACCCGGTTAACAACCCCTTTCCCTCTAAGAAAGAATTCAAGAGTCTCTACTGGTCTATGGTGCAGCAGAAACATATCAATTCAGTTACTGCAGAGTCCTTGACAGGAAGGTTCCTGGCCCAAAAAAGAACCCCATTCCTCGAAGTTTACTGGGATACCATCACCAGACCTTGTGACAGGAAACTTTATCATCAATTTAGGGTAGGCACACTTCAGACTAACTCTTTCACCAAAAAGTGGAAGGGTATGTCTAGTGACTCATGTAAAAGTTGCCCTGACTGTATTGATTCTGTTGGTCATATTTTCTTTGCATGTCCTGCCTATGCTGCACCCCGAGCTAAATGGCTCAAGCCTTTATGTCGAACATTGGGCACTAGACAAGGGTCAGAAGCTCTAGAAATGTTGAGATTTGAGCCTAGTGAATATGTTGCTATTGCTGTTGCTAAGTTCTTGGCCTGGGTTTGGTTTATTAGAAACAAGAGGCATTAAGACATTGGTCCATTTTTAAGCACTTTGTTCATGTTTCTTTTTAAAATCGTGTCTTTTAAAATATGTATTTTTATCTTTTAATGCTCTGTAAATGTCTTTTATGATGAAATGCATCGATAATAAAGACTAATGAAATGAAATGACTAGTCTTAGCTACCCTTCTTTCATAAACCAACGTGTGTCAAAACAGGAAAAACTGAGATGCAACGGATGGGATAGGCTTAGAAAGTGATATGAACATGAGGGCGCCTACTTAAAGCAGACCTCCATGTGACAGGCAGACAAACATTTGGAAGGAGGACAGAGCTGGAGCTTTCTGCAGTTGAGGCATTGAGTGGCCAAAGAGCTGAAAGGGAAGGAGAAGTGTGTGCAAGCCCTCAAGTTTGCTGTAATAGCGGAACTACAAAGGAAATCAAAGTAGGCCAACTTCATATAATAAAGGTAGTGTCTGAGTCTGCACTAGGAAGACAGCAGGATAAACTCAAACCTCCATTAACTAGAGTATGTAAGAGCTGCTTAAATTTTCCACATATAGACCACAAGACCCTGTTGCTCACAGAAACCGTATAGCGCAGGATTACAGGGAACTAACCAGTGTTTAATTTATGCAGATTTATGGTGTGTTCAGGGTGTTTTTAAGGAACTATCCTATCCAAGGATTCATTGACGCTTTATGATAGTTAATAATTAAAATAAACAGCAAGTAACAACGCTCGCATAGTTGAGGGCGACGCCCCATCTTAAATCTTAAATGGATAGGTGACTGATTTTCAGTTTTTCTGATGTTGACCAATAGTGAATCAAAAAGCAGAGAGGGGTATGGGTAGGATGAAGAAACGACATCCCTCCATTTGTAGGGTTTCCAGAATTTTTTGTTCTTCATTATACTTTTTATCTGAAGTGCAGAGAATCATAATAATAAAACACAGATTTAAAAAATGAGCAAACCAATGTATTAGAGCTTTCTCTTAGCCAAGTTACTGGAAATACATGTACAAAATTGACATGCTTGTCTGCATGTGCACCTTGACCAAAACTGGAGAAATATTCTGCCATAAATGCGAAGCTGGACTGCTAGGTGCCGGCCTGTTTTTTGCAAAAGACACACAATTGATGGACGGAATGCAGAACAAATCAAAACATTCACCCTCAGTCAAGAGATCTGGGTTAAATCCATCATCCTTTTGCTCACCATGCCACCCCAGTTTAGACCTGGCCATATGCAAATCAGTCTTGACCCTGTGCCCCATGGGAACAGTCCAGCCCAAACTACCAAGCCAGGTCCTCCCTGGACCGGAAACAAGCATCCTAGGACTGGTTTCGGGGTTTCACCCCTCTTCAGCCAGGATAGCTTGATTCCAGTGGCACAGTGAGCCCAGGACTCACGTCCGAGCATACCTGGCGCACTTAGGGTGAGAAAGCGAAAGACACACAATTGATGGACGGAATTGCAGCTGCTGAAAGCATTCAGTCAGATAATTAGAAAAGCCCCACCAGAGACAGACAAGTGAGAGAGTAATGATATTAACGCAGAAGCCATCTATGTTCACTGGTTTTCTAGGAGTAATTTGAGCACACACATTCACAACCAATGTTTTGATTGATACATTTTAAGTTTTAATCCAACATATGATCTATTTCACTGAAAATCATTACTTAGCATGGGACGCCCTTTTGTTTCCACCTCTTAATTGCTAATCGGAATTAGGCGCCAAACCTCTTTTAGGATTGGGATTGACTTTTCTTATCAAAATGGTTTAGCAGATAGTGAAAATCGTGTTTTGTGGCCGCAAACACTACAATTATGCAAATTGCTGCGTTTGTTACAGCGAAATGGTTTAGTACTGCTGGGCCCTTATAACCACTTCCATCCCTGGTTCATGAGACATGTAGCCTCTAATGTGTTTAGTTCACAAGTTTTAAAGTAAGAAAACACAGCATATTATGTGCCTCCAACCTTCACAAAGAATACATTATGATTGCGCTTCTCTGGATTTGGGCATGCTCACACGACGAGCTATCTAGAATGCTTTCCGTTTTACCGTTCATCTAAATTATATTGGAATGTTCCCTACTCTCTCAGTTGTACCCAAAATGTGTTAAATGAGTTCGAATGTGATGTGTTAACAATGGACAATATTAGTCTTAAAGAAACAAAGATAAGGAATACTTCAAGTAGTGAAAGCTGAAAACGACGAAATCCATTTAACATAATGAAATGCCTTCGAAAATATTTGAATAAAGATTTTTAATAATGAAACAGTCAGTGCGCCAGATATGTTTGCTATCTGAATCAAGGTGATGCACGGTTGTAAGTAGTGTAGTGGCACAATATTGGTGAAAAATGGAGGATTGTAAGAGAGAAAAGTACTACAGTGGAAACGGACTACAGTGTTGGATGATAAACACAATAACGAAGCAGAGTTTTTTAGCGTGGGCTCAAAATTTCTATGAGGCATGAGGAATGTGTAGAAAAGCAAAGAAAAAAACTGAAAAAAATGAGCGAGCCACACAGCAGGGTAAAGTAGGGGAGGTAGAGGCATCTTTCCCTAATGGAATCTACAAACTAAGACGAGCATTGGAAAATCCAATAGATCTTGCCTATGCAAGAGCTATCGGCTATGCCAATATGTTTAGCCATGTTTTACACCTGTGTGGCTGCTGTTAAGCGTGGCTGAGAGTTAGTGGGGTAAAGGATAGTGGCATGGAGTGAAGTGTCGTAAATTGGAGTGGCGTGGTGTAGAGTTGAGTAGCATGAAATGGAGTGGCTTGGAGTGGTGTAAAGTGTTGTGGAGTGGCGTGGAGGGAGTAGTGTTGTAGAAAGGAAGAACCTAGAGTGGAGTAGGGTTGAATGGAGAAGAGTGGAGTGGCATAGAGGGTCGTGGTATGGTGTACAGCACAGTGGACTTAAATAGAGGGTACTACGTAGCGTGGCATAGAGATGAATAGATAGCCATAGAGTGGAGTGGCATAGAGTGGTGTAGTGTTGAAGAGTGGAATAGCACAGAGTGGAGTAGAGTGTTGTAGAGTCGAGTGACGTTGAGTAGAGTGGAGTGGAAGAGAGTGGAGTTATGTGTCGTAGAGTGGAGTGAAGTGGCACAGGGGAAGTTGTGTAGAGTGGCATAGAGTGGTGTAGAGTTTAATGGAGTAAAGCGTCATAGAGTGTTGTTTCGTAGAGAGGAGTAGAGTGGCCTAGAGTGAAGTAGCGTAAAGTACAGTGGTCCACAACACATTCACGTAGAGCACATTGGTTTTGAGTATTGTGGTGTAGACTGCACTGGTGTAGGGTGCAATGTTATAGAGTGGTGTAGAGTAGAGTGGTGCAGGGTAGATGCAGTGGTGTAGAGTGCAGTGGCGTGGATTAAATTGTTTTAGAAAAGAGTGGAGTGGTGCAGGGTAGAGTGCAGAGGTGTAGAGTGGGGGTAGAGTAGAGTGCTGTAGATTGCAGTGGCTTGGAATGCAGTGGTGCAGAATAGATTAGAGTGGTGTGGCGTGATGCAGAGTGTAGTGGCATAGAGTGCATTGGTGTAGAGTGGCATAGAGTAGAGTGGTGCTGAGCAGTGGCTTAGACTACAGTGGTGCAGAGTAGAATAGAGTGGAGTGCAGTGACGTAGAGCGCAATGGTGTAGAGTGGCGTAACATGCAGTGGCGGAGAGTGCAGTTGAGTTCAGTGACGGAGAGTTCAGTCTTGTA
The DNA here is from genome assembly GCF_964204655.1 of Triturus cristatus. Taxonomy (NCBI): domain Eukaryota; kingdom Metazoa; phylum Chordata; class Amphibia; order Caudata; family Salamandridae; genus Triturus; species Triturus cristatus. The sequence continues at coordinate 719,672,047 of NC_140589.1, forward strand.
GAGTAGAGTGCAGTGGTGCCAAGTGCAGTGGTGCCGAGTAAAGTGGTGCAGAGAGCAGTGACGTAGAAGAGAGTGGCATACGGTGCAGTGACGTAGAGCACAAAGGTGTAAACTGGTGTAGCGTGCAGTGGCGTGGAGCGCAGTGGCCTAGAGTGTTGCAGAGTAGAGTACTGTAGAACAGATTGCTTCGCAGTAGAGTGAAGTGGCATACAGTGGAGTGGTGCAGGGTAGAGTGGAGTGGTGACGGTAGAGCGCATTGGCATAGAGTAGTGGCGTAGATTGCAGTGACAGAGAGTGCAATTTTGCAGAGTAGAATGGCATAGAGTTTAGTGGTGCAGAGTACCGTGAAGTGGGCTAGACTGGAGTAGTGTATAGTGCAGTGGTAAAGAGTTGAGTGGTGCAGAGTCGAGAGGCATAGAAGGCAGTGGAGTAGACTGCAGTGGCATAGAGTAGATTGTTTCAGAGTAGAGTGAAGTTGCGTAGAGTGGAGTGGTGCAGGATAGAGTGCAGTGGCACAGAGAAGGTTCCTAAAGCGCAGTGGTGCAAAGTAGAGAACATAGAGTGCAGTGACTCAGAGTGGAATAGAGTAGCATAAAGTGCAGTCGCATAGAATAGATTGTTTCAGAGTAGAGTCCAGTGTTGTAGAGTGCAGTGGTGCAGAGTAGATTAGAGTGGATTGGCGTAGAGTGCCGTGGCATAGAGCGGAGCGACGCAGAGTAGAGTGATGTGCAGTGCATTGGCCTAGAGTGGCGCAGGAGCATGGAGTGCAGTGGTGCAGAGTTCAGTGGCGGAGAATGCAGTGTTGCAGAGTAAAGTGGCATAGAGTGGACTAGAGATGGGTAGAGTGCAGTGGCGTAGACTGGAGTGATGCAGAGTGTAGTGGTGTATAGTGCATTTGCGTAGAGTTTGGTGGCGTAGAGTAGTTTAGAGTTCAGTGGCATACAATTCAGTGCCAGAGAGTGTAATGTTGCAGAGTAGACTGTTGTAACGTGCAGTAGTGTATTGGCGTGGAGTGCAGTGGCGTAGAGTGGTGCAGAGTAGAGTGGCGTGGAGAGTAGTGGTGAAGAGTAGAATAGAGTGGCGCAGAGTGCAGTGATGTAGAGTACAATGGCATAGAGTGCAGTGGTATAAAGTGTTGTAGAGTAGAGTAGAGTGTAGTGGTGTAGAGTGCAGTAGTGCAGAGTAGATTGGCATAGAGTGCATTCGTTTTGAGTAAAGTGGTGTAGGGTGCATTGGCATAGAGTGCCGGGGTGCAGAGGAGAGTGGAGTCACGCTGAGTGCAGTGGCATAGAGTAGATTGTTTCAGAGTAGAGTGGGGCATGGTAGAGTACAGTGGCATAGAGTAGAGTGGATTGGCAGAGACTGGACTGACATAGAGTGGAGTGGTACAGAGTAGAGTGCAATGACATAGAGTTCAGTGTTGCAGAGTGGAGTAGTGTAGAATACAGTGGTGAAGGGTGCTGAGTTGCATAGCAGAGTATTGTGGGGTAGAGTGCATTGGCAAAGAGTATGGTGGTGTAGGTGTAGAGAGGCCTAGAGTGCACCACTCCACTCTATGCCACTTCAGAGTGTAGTGTAGTGACGCAGTGTGTAGGGGCGTGGGGTGCTGCAGAGTAGACTGCAGTGTGCGGAGAGGTGCACAGTGTAGTAGTGTGGTAAAAAGTGAAGTATGCATGGTGCGGTAGATTACTGAAATTACAGACAACACATCTTCAATTAGAATGACCATTACATTTGAACCAACATACAGTCGTACTTGCACTGCACAAACGATAATGTTTGGAAATGTCATCACCTAGTGTACTAATTTGTTTTGATCGTGTTAAAATATTTGTTTCCACCACACTTCAGAATTACCAAAAATGTGCTTCATTTGTGTGTTTCTAATTCTGATATTATCTGAAATATCTGCACAGCTCATTTACAGATATTTATAATTTGTTGTGTGCTAGAAATAAAAATAACATTGTACAGCCTTCTTCAAGCACTCCCGCAATGGCCATTATGATTGTCACATAAACCTCCTCACTCTGAAGTCAGAGAAAGAAAAGTAAACACCAAGCTCCCTGGAAGACAGAGCCTGACATCTGACCTCTGTCTTTGAATGCACAGCAAATATTACATGATAAGAACTAGATTTAAAGGACTGTTTATAGAAATCCAGTACTGGTGGAAGAATACAGTAAATAGGGTTTGGGCAAGGGATGGAATGTACTCAAACTGGACAGCCTAAAACAAAAAGAGCCAGTTAATAGAAAGCAAGCAAATGTGAGTTACAAACCACAAAGCCAATGGTAAACAATGGGTGGAATGCATTTCCAGGGAAGCTTTCCGGATGTCTCCAAGATGTCGTTAGCAAACCTGAAAGCTGCGCTTACTTTTTTTAGGCTTCAACCTAAAAAAGAACTACAAAGGTGGATGAGCAAGCCAGTCTCAAAAACAACCTTTTTGACAGAAACTCATTTGTGGGCATCGGTTCAATAAAGCACAACAGTGAAAATGCGGGAATTAGGTAACTTTAAGAATGAAATGATGCATGGTCTGTTCTACTGGGCAAGAAGGGGACTAAGACTGTGATGCAAAAAGTAAAATGCTAGAAAAATCTGTTGTAGAAAACTGCAATACTGTTTAACAAGTCAAAAAGGATGTAGTTAGGAATGTGTGAATTACTGGTGAAAGCCCAGTATTGCATTGAGTGCTTTGTATCATACATGACCCATTAGGGTTCCCGGGCACAAAAAGCCACATACTGCCCTCAGAGTACAAACACACACATTTCGCTTGCACCCTTTTTTATTTGACCATGTCTTTAATTAAGCTAATACATCATAGGCTCCCTTTTAGTTTCACATGCCTCTTTTTCCTTATCATCCCCTTATTTTCGTCTCCCCTTGCCCTTTGCTTAATTCATTTTGCCATGCAGTCCATGCATCTGCAGATCTGACTTTAACTGTGCCAGTTGTGTAAAGTATTAGTTAGTTTTACAGTGACTCGGAAGTCTTTCAGACAATTTTAGGAAACATTCAGCTAGTTTGCAAAATACCAGCCCAAAAATCTCATCCAAATTCTGATTGTAAAAGCTCGAGGGCCCTGTACGCAGCACTTAGACATCTCCCACTAGAGCAAGTTTGTTGTCACTTGTCAGAGATTTTCTGATGGACAGAAGTAGTCTGTAAGTGCAAAAAGGAAGTTGTCTGGAAGCAATTTTTTTCAGGTCATTAAATAACGTGTTCATACCAGGTATGTGGCAGTGTGATGATGATCTCCAGCCCCTAAAATAATGATGGCTGACTGTGCCGCGCTTTCGTTAGCCCGAGGCGAAAGCTCTGAATACTCCTGGTATGTTCTCCTCAATGATGATCAAAAAGGCTCTGGCAAGAGGGGAAAGCAGGAGTGTCGTTCACAGCAGTCGTCGTAGTCTTGACATTTTAAAATTGCCTTTTCCAGTTTTACGTTCATTGTAAATTAATACAGTTGTCATAGTTTCCTAAATTTTTGTCAGTTAACTAGGAGTCCAATTAGCAGTCAAAGTAAAGCCTTACAAAAATGTAGACGTCATTGGGTTTGAGCTCAACAGCTCTGAATAGGAAACTATGGAAACTTTGTATGGCTAAATGGGCCCAGTTTGTTGCACTATCAATTGGTAGTAGTGCACATGGCAGGATTTTGGGTGGGAGAACTTGGTGGGCCTCGAGCCTTAAACATCTAACTGGATCTCCACAGCAACAAGCCGCTGACCACTCCTCCTCCAGGGGTACGGTGACCAATAAGCATCAAAGAGCAGTAGAGTGAGCAGATGCGTCAGAATCACTAGGTGGGTCACAACACTGCAGCTTTTAGGAAACCTGAAGCATTTGCAACCACTGATACTCTCCTAGGCTTCTGTTAGTAATGCTGAGTTAGTGGGGGCACAATTCTCCTCTTGTGCAGACCAGAGACATACGTGAAAGGCACATGGAACCCATACATTGTGTTTTTGTTCCCAGCCAAGTAGAAGCCAAGTGATGCCTTTGGAGTCAAGATGATTACCATTCAGTTTCAGTATCCTAAGCAGTGGGACAAAGGCATTCCACTCCTCTCAACCAACTGGTAATGCAGGAAGAGACAATCAAATTGGTTTGCGTTCCATTAATTCAGGGAACAAAGGGAAACTGCCAGAGAGATTTGAAGAGAGGACAAGGAAGCCACGGTCATCAGAGTCAATCTCATGAAGAAGACCTAATGAAAACAAGGGGGAGCTTTAACTTTTTATATAAATTAAAACTGGGAAAAAAAGAATGCATTATCTCCCCTGAAGTAAAAGGAGAGATACGGTTCATTTGAGCTGATGTATTCTGATCACACTATAAGGAAGAGGAAGGTAAGTTTCATCACAGGTAGTGACTTCCAGATTTTCACTAAAGAATCAGAACAATGACTACATTTGCAAAAGAAAATAATACTCCTCTGAAGTTTCTTGGTTAAATGCTTAACGGGTAACCCTGGAAGTTAGTGGAAGTAGAACTAGAGAAAAAGGTAGTGGTCAAACGTTGAGCCCTCCGTTTAAAAAGATTGATAAGTCTGTTTTTGAGTCCTCTCTCAATATGGAGAAGGCATAATCTAGAAACTACAATGAGAGTACCATCCAGGAGAGGAGCCAGAAACCTAGGAGTAGAAGCTTCCTGCTTAACGTAAGATTTTTAAGATCCAGCTGAAGAGGCCCACTCCTGTAAAAGAAGTTCCCAAAACGAAATCACAAAGGACTTTTGAAACCTCTTTGATTCACCTGAGATCACCATTGAAGGAGCCAGCTTCTGGGGGCTAGATCCCACTTCACAATCAAGAACGAAACAAAGCTTGTCCAGCGAGGACCATGGGGTGTGGAATTTACTAAAATATCTACTTGCCCAAGGGACGTGATGCTTCAGAAATCTACTTGTCCTGTAAATAAATCCACTTGTCCCTTTGGTGCCAAGCAGTGAGGTGACACATTAAGGCAGTGTTTTCGCCTTATATGAGGGCTCTGATAATATCCTCTCTGATTATGCTCATGTTGACAGGGTTTGGACCCTACCAAGGCTCTGGTTTTCCCATATTACTGCAAATCTATGTACAAGCACTGAAAATCGGAAGTTCCAGTGCTGGGATGCCCTGTGAGTCTCCGACACCCTGTAATTTGCATGTCGGAGGGTATTCATGGTCTCCTCTCCTCTCCAATCTCGTCCCACACTTTAAAAAGTTGGAAGTTTATTCCTGACAAGAGCAGGAGTAGTACTTTTTTCATGGCAGGGGTAAAACGGGGGTGTAAAAAAGAGAATTTCTAATAGCTCAGCAAATTTGTGCATGAACAAATATCACCATAGGGTCTCTTGACACTGAAACAGATGTTTATTGTTACCAAACTTAATAGTATGCATTTTATTGTCCTTGGAAGTATGAAAGGTTGAAGGAACCTGCCGAGATGGAAACCGGCAACAATGTATATTTTTTCATTCAAAAAATGGAATTCACTAATGTTTGCTCAAAATACAGTTACCAGCCATACTTCGGTAAACTTTTGTGAATTCACGAAGTTTTTCAATCTGCACCAATTAAGGACACGTGTCTATGGGTGCCCTTCTGTATCTTTTTTTAAGAATTGAGCCCCTGACTTATTTTCATTTTGCCCATTATGGTTTTACACTGATTCACCCTCCATTTCTTCAGAAATATTGGCTTGCACAAGCACATGCCTCACAGAAACCTGTGCGACAGTTTAGCAAAGCTTTTTTTCCCCCAAGTGGCAGTGTTTTTTATGCATACTTTTTTTATTTTGAAGCAAAAAAATCACCAATCTTGCTTTCATGCTTCAGCTAATAATCAGGGAGAATTCGGGGAGCATTGTAGGTAGCCTCATATTCATAAATACTGCAAATGTGTACATGTTTATGTACTGGAACCACAGTCAGGAATGCAATTTGAGCTTGCTGCAGTTCCTTACAGTGCTGACCCTAATAGTAAAGTGTTTGCTTTAATGAATCATATATACAAGTTTGAACCATTTACACATGCAAATATAAATCTTGAATTAGTGTCAGATAATCCTTTCACAGATTGGTTCTGTAAACTGTCAGTCAAAGGCTTTGTGGTTTTGGGGGCTGGGCCTACTTGCCTTCCGGACAAAGTAAAACATAATAACTTGTTGCCCTTGACCCCAAACAATATGTCCTGTGCATTGGATATATGAATTCCACACCCCTGGAGAACCACTGGGAACCCAATTGAGTATCACAAGAATGTATTTCTTTCAGGAAGCCTTAGTCCGGAGTGGTATCCTAAAATGCATACGCTGGATTTGCAGATACAGAAGAAGAGCATGAGGTGGATATTTGAAACCTACACCTAAGGAATCAAAATAAATCTTTGTATTAGATAAGTTGACTTGAAGAGGGCGTGACTGATACAGGCACATACAAAATGGCACTCTACCAGGAAGGGGTGTTGGTTTGACACAGAAAACTCTTTCTGTAGAAGAGGAACCACCAACAAACAACACAAGGAACAGACCTAGAAACAGATCAAAGATATCCTTCATTGCTCTATGTGAAATATGAATAATGTACTTGCCAGAGGTCAAAGTTGTGGGCTTGGTAAACCCATCCTGAAAAGGACTAAATGTAGTAATATTACATGAACACACCTTGATGCCTACTCATCTGAGCACTCTGAGCACATTTATTTTGAAATTTATGAGTAGAGCGGGGAACGGCCAATAGTAGCTGCAGAGGGAAGATGGAAAGGTGCAGGCCAATTAGGCAAGTTCCTTGTGTAACATAGCCATCATTGTGTACCCAGTAACTGCTTCCAAATCCTCTCAGGTGTTATTGAAATATCCAAATAAGTTATTGGCGATAAATGTGACCAGCACTGTATTCACATGACAATACAGGCTGAGGGTACAGAGCCTACGGTCTTTGTTTCTACAATTAAGTTCCTAGCTGGAAAATCTTTTTTGTCTAGAGATTCTCGAGTTGTCAGCACCCTTTTTCTTGATGGACTCAAATTTCGTGGCACCATAAACACTGATGCTTAACCTTTCTACATACTTTCTTCAGATAATTGAAATGAGATGATGAAGCTTTCTGGTATTTCATAAAAGTCAGTATTCTTTGTGGTTCATAGACGAGCAGGGCGGACGGACGATGACGTCAAGGCAAGAATCGGCAAAGGAAGAGCTGCCTTCATTCAGCTAAAGAAGATCTGGAGCTCCAAGGACCTAGCGCTGCAAACCAAGGTTAGGCTTTTTAGCACTAGCAAATTGGTCCTTCTGCATGGAGCTGAAACTCGGAGGTAAACAGTGACCTTCACCAACAAAGTTCAGACCTTCATCAACACCTGTCTGAGGAAAATCCTCCAAATCCGCTGGCCAAACACCATGAGCAACAACATCCTATGGCAGCAGACTTTCCAACTTCCTGTTCATGAAGAAATCATGAAATGAAGTTCGGGCTGGATAGGTCACACCCTCCGCAAGCCCACATCAAACACCACCAGACAAGCCCTCATCTGGATCCCTCAAGGGAAAAGGAAAAGAGGAAGGCTAAGAAATACCTGGCTTCGAAGCCTCGAGGCTGACTGCAAGGAGATGAGTTACACTTGGAATCAGATTGAGAGATACACCCAGGACAGAGATGGATGGGGGGGTCCTGGTTGATGAAGCCTATACCCAGGAGAGGTAGTAGGCATAAGTAAGTATTCTTAGTGGCGAGCACAAACTGGGGTGGCGTAGTGGGCAAAAGAACGATGGATTTAACCCAGATCTTTTGACTGGGGGAGAATGCTTGCATTGTCAGCATTCCATCCATCATTTGTTTGCTGTAACACTTTTCGCCCTAAGTGGGATGGGTATGCCCAGACGTGGGTCCCTTGCTCACCGTGCCACTGGATTCAAGCTAGCCTGGCTGAAGAAGGGTGACATACCTTGAAACCGGTCCCAGGATGCTTGTTTCCGGTCCAGAGAGGACCTGGCCTGGCAGTTTGGTCTGGACTGTTACCATGGGGCACAGGGTCAAGACTGATTTGCATATGGCTGGGTCCAAACTGGGGTGGCGTAGTGGGCTAAAGAACGATTGATTTAACCCAGATCTTTTGACTGGGGGAGAATGCTTGCATTGTCAGCATTCTGTCCATCATTTGTTTGCTGTAACACTTTTCGCCTTAAGCGGGATGGGTATGCCCAGACGTGGGTCCCTTGCTCACTGTGCCACTGGATTCAAGCTAGCCTGGCTGAAGAAGGATGACATACCCTGAAACCGGTCCCAGGATGCTTGTTTCCGGTCCAGGGAGGACCTGGCCTGGCAGTTCGGTCTGGACTGTTCCCATGGGGCACAGGGTCAAGACTGATTTGCATATGGCTGGGTCCAAACTGGGGTGGCGTAGTGGGCAAACGAACGATGGATTTAACCCAGATCTTTTGACTGGGGGAGAATGCTTGCATTGTCAGCATTCCGTCCATCATTTGTTTGCTGTAACACTTTTTGCCCTAAGTGGGATAGGTATGCCCAGACGTGGGTCCCTTGCTCACTGTGCCACTGGATTCAAGCTAGCCAGGTTGAAGAAGGGTGACATACCCTGTAACCGGTCCCAGGATGCTCGTTTCCGGTCCAGGGAGGACCTGGCCTGGCAGTTCGGTCTGGACTGTTCCCATGGGGCACAGGATCAAGACTGATTTGCATATGGCTGGGTCCAAACTGGGGTGGCGTAGTGGGCAAAAGAACAATGGATTTAACCCAGATCCTTTGACTGGGGGAGAATGCTTGCATTGTCAGCATTCCGTCCATCATTTGTTTGCTGGAGCACCAATGTTGCCACACATAATCAGTCAGGCTCCTTCCCCTTTCATCTTCCCAGAACATTTAGAGTACAGCATAGACCATTGGAAATTTGCAGTCATGCCTGTACAAGTTACAAAAATCTAGAAAATAGCAGGTAATGTTTATATTGACAACATTTGATCTGCCCATTGTCTAGATAGGACACCTTCAATTTAGTCCAAGCAGTTTGGGTGAAGTATTCATTTAGGCCATCTACTCATTCACAAGAGTAAGGAGAAAATATACTCTATTTATGCAAGTGAAATGGACTGCATTGTAATGTTGACATCCAGACGTTGTTGGAAAATGCTTTCTATTTCTTACATAATGAAGTTGTCATTGCCCTATTTGAAAGTTTGTTTCTTACACATATTTAAATAAAACACGCAAGCCAACCATCTCATTTAAATTGCATTTAAATACTTTGATGCACTCAAGGAAGCATACTGATAGCAAGGGGACGAGCTGCGTGAAGGGCAGAGTGTAGATTTGTTTGTATCCATATAAGAATTTTAAATGTGATTCTCCGGCTTCGGGATGATGTAGGGATATTATATTGACCCGAGCATTGGGAGCATTTCTCCACACGAGGTTTATTGAAAGATTAATTTTATTGTCCTATACAGAGAAAGTCAAAAAAGCCAAAGCACTGTGATTGTTTAGCCTATTTTGTACAATAAAGGAGCATTCGTTTGTTTATTAATTATGTAGTGAAGCATTAGTTAGTGTTCTTACTTAGCTGGCAAAGTGTGGCTTTGAGATACAGATTACTTGACAGGAAAAGCCTCTTGGAAAAGCAACCACGCCTTTGATTCATCTGACACCCTGTTTTCTTGCAACTATCGAATGCCCTGGGTGTTTGCACAGGAAGGCATTTTAATTGGGCATCTACCAGTGGTAATTATCTTGTGCCGGGATGATGTTTTAGAATATTAATCATACATGAAGCTGTTGGTAAGGATCTGTTTTGGAGAATTCTTAATTAAGCAAAAATATATCTGCAGTTGGATCTCCACTGAAACCCTGATTTTGTAGCATAATCTAGGGAAATGTTCAGACATTAAAAGCAAAAGGACACGCATTGGTTTAAAAAAGATGTAAAACCTGTGGAAATGGTTGATGGTAAAGCAGATGGTAGGTTGAAATATTTTCTTAAGTATCATGATGCCTGACTAAAGAATTTGCGGAGCTTAACCTTATATTTGTGTTGTATAAGGCCATTGAACTAGTAGGGTAAAGGTTACATTAGTTGGTTTCAGACTGTGGCTCCACCCCAGGAATGGCACCTCTTGGGATGGGGACGCATTCGTGAGACTACATTTCTGTAGTGTAATCATAACCATCCTAGAGATTTCTGAGAACTGTCTTACCTCTCACCCTAGAAATAGCTCTCCTGTTTATAGAGAGATATGTGACCCGAGGAACGACACTGCTGTCTAAGGGCTCACTGAAAGGTGTAGTAGGTCCTAGCCTCCATCTTCTGTCTTCGTGCATGTTGCAAAATCTTACGGATGAAAAGATAATGTACTGCATGCATGCGTTCAGGGCTAGCAAAATTTTATGTTTTCAGTTTTTCACGCTTATGAAGTGGATATAACGAATGCCATTGTGTTGGGAAATAGTAAACACGCCTTCTTTAGCATCAATAATAATATTCAGTTTGAGATGAGGTATATGCCATTTAAATCTAAATGTAAATTTATTTTCACAGATAGACCTTTAAGGTTAGAATAACTTCCAATCAAGGAGTGCATTCTCAGTGGCACTAGAAACCTAAGTTTAACTTCTGTCCTTAGCAGGAGCCTCTTCTTAGCTGGAGCCTCTTCTTAGCAGCAGCCTCTTCTTAGCAGCAGCCTCTTCTTAGCAGCAGTCTCTTCTTAGCAGCAGCCTCTTCTTAGCAGCAGCCTCTTCTTAGCAGCAGCCTCTTCTTAGCAGCAGCCTCTTCTTAGCAGCAGTCTCTTCTTAGCAGCAGCCTCTTCTTAGCAGCAGCCTCTTCTTAGCAGCAGCCTCTTCTTAGCAGCAGCCTCTTCTTAGCAGCAGCCGCTTCTTAGCAGGGGCCTCTTCTTAGCAGCAGTCTCTTCTTAGCAGCAGTCTCTTCTTAGCAGCAGCCTCTTCTTAGCAGCAGCCTCAGCAGCCTCTTCTTAGCAGCAGCCTCTTCTTAGTAGCAGCCTCTTCTTAGCAGCAGCCTCTTCTTAGCAGCAGCCTCTTCTGAGGAGCAGGACTTGCTTTGCTTAGACCAATAATGCGGTTTCTGAATTTGTTCCTGTGATCTGCTAAAGTGCCTTCTTTCTTGTGAGAATTTTGTGTGCAGACTGCTTTGCAAGTTGCTTTCACAAAGTTTGCGGTTCTAGTATGCAACCTCGATCGATGCATAAACTGTAACTTTTGCCAAAAGATCAATGCACTTAGTAATTGCAGTTCTCAAGCTCTCGAACTTTCACTGGCTGGCTTTTCTAGCGCCTTGTGATGGGAACATGAATTCTCTGCCTTTTGTATCGCACTGTGTTGCATACCAGCCGGCTTTTGTGCACGTGGCGTGATAAAGGAAACTTCCATGCCAGTTCCTGACTTAGCTAAATAATCTGAGTACTGACTAGTCTTTGGCAAAACATAAGACACTATTAGAAATTTGTCACAATTTGGCTAAATTACTCTGCAGGACCTTCTCGCTTCATTTTATCAGAAACTGAGAAATTAGGAACCAGACACATGTGAGAAGGTCTGAACTAGGTGCAAATGCTTATCAGACTTGCCTCCCTTCAAGTAGAGGTTTCAAGAACATCATTATTTCAGCAAGGTGGCGTCAATCTTTTCACTGCAGCCATTTTAATATAAATGAAGCCCTCTTTCAGTAGCCTTCCTTCTTGGTTGCGCATTTCCCACTGAACCCTTGGTGTAATGCCACCTCTATTTATTTAGTTTAAAATAGTGACTATCTTCGTTTGTAGATTCCCTGGTTAAAAACTTGAGAGGTTATTTCATTATAAAACAAAAATAATGGAATGATGTCAGCCCTGAGCTGGCAGTGCTAGAAGGTAAATAAATATATATATATAGAGAGAAATACCTTTAAAAAGAGAATAAGTGCAATTCATTATTTTGTGTTTGGACTACACCTTAATGAGAACAAGTGCAAATGCTTAATACCAATTAATTTTTTTTAAATCTATTTATTACATTTTTGAAAAACATGTTAACGGACACCATTTACATAAATGCATTTCCGTCATAAGGAGTCGCCACCATACATATGTACAGAATAACCTAGTACAATGCAAAGATAGTATTGTCATCCAAGGGACGGGGTGTCGCCTTGCCAAATATCACAGTGAATATCTTTGTGTTCGTGCAAACTTAGTCCATATCTATCAACAATATATTTAATCATTTATTACATCGCTCCTACTCCTCGTGTCGTAAATGTGTGCTCATTTCCTGCACCATATGTAAAGTGCAAGCCCAGGCACAAATAACACACTAGCCAGCCTAGTGGGACTACTAGTTGACCTTCCAGACTGCAGGATGAGGGCAGTCTCACTGGCTCTCCCAAGTATCCGAGGCCATACATTATAATTGTTGAAGAAACAAACAAAAGAAAGAAAAGGCATACTCCAAACCCAAAGATTCCTTCTGCAAGCTAACAGGAAAGAAAACTTAACCAAAACGACTAAAAATAAATTACTTCCAGGATTCTATGTGGTTCAACTGTGAAAAAGGAGTTAAGTGTCGACAATGTGGGGGAGGAGGGGCTTGGGGGCGGTGGGGGGAGTCAGTCCCGTCCACAGCCCAGAGCAAGTGGTGCAAAGCATTCGGGGCGGCCTCCATGCGTGCACCTATTTTGTACAGTTTGTGTCCTGAAAAGAGAACCCCGTTGACTGTCTCTTACCACAGGCAGTACAGAGGCAAGTCCAATTATCCCTCTCCCTGCTTTTTAATGCGGGGAAGGGACATGCACCTTATGACGCTGCCTGAGGGCATGCTGGTCCCCTGCTCCCCAGATGTGAGACCTATATTGCAGGCAGAATCTGCACCTTTGGGATCTTTGCTTCAGGTTTACTTTTTTTTCCATAACGCTGTCGTCTACGTTTTTCATCTTTCATTATGAAAATGTTAAGTTGATGCATCCCAGGGCGCCCATTTCCATGGTAATCTTTTAAAAAACATGTGCTGTCAATACCATTATAATCAACAAACAAGCTGCGTTTTCTGAGCTACAGTGTAGGAGCGTAAGCAGCAGACTCATCAGTGAAGAGAACTTACATGAGGACATGGTATTTTTTCATTTCAGTCTAAAAGATGTTTGTTAGACACCCTGTGCCCAACGCTGCAGCCCCATACCAAGTATAAAATGCACTGTAGATATATGTCTAAGAAAGCAAGATAACATCTTCTACTGTGGTAAAGGTTCTGTTGTCCACAAAGTTGCACGATTGTTCTTGCTCCTAAAAGCATTAAGACTGTTGGATCATTTCTATTAAATTTAGCTGATCATCACTCACCATTAATAAGCTGTGTTTTACTTGCACTCTTACTACTTCGCTGTTCTGTAATCTTGTTCCACTCCGTTCTCAAATCATTCTAACGGGTATTAGCTTTCTGTAGGCTTTAACCTTAAGCGCATTTAGAGGGATGGCTGCTGATGTGGGATACAGCTGTCAATCTAAAGCTCCAGTTTGAGGATTACCTAGGTACCCCTCCTGAAAATGAAGGTGTTATTTCCCAAAATCAAAGCTTGTTTAGCATGTACTTTAGTACGTAGCCGCCCATTCATTTACAGACACCTTCTCTCACAGAGACAGAGACTTATATGTATTGTTGTTCATGTATCTGACTTTTATGGCTATATATAGCCGAAATAAAGTATTGACTGACTGAGACAGAGACCCTGCCTTTGCAAAATGTAATGAATTTTCATAAAATTAGATGGAGAAATGTGTTGTGTAGATGTAGTCACACACTTCTGGGGGAGCTGAGATTTCAAACTCTTGTTTCCTTTGTAGAGAGCTGACATTTCCTCAGTCTGACATCATTATTACTCCAAGACAGTCTGTATTCTCAATGTACTCGGCTGCACAAACTGGTTTCTTTATTCCTCAAATGAGATTCACATTTTACAGTTTCTTGCTTTTAACCCCATTTCCCACTAAGCCTTGTTTGAGCTTGGCCTGGCAGAGGAGTGACTGCTTAACTGGAAAGATGAATTCCAACATTACTTTGATGTTCAAACAACCAGTTCCTAACATCCCATATGAATAATTGCCAGGGATGCCTCAGCCTACCAGGTTAGCACAACACAAAATGTAACAGTTGGCAGCCACACCCCATATACCCAGTGGGTCCAGCTTTATGTCTTTTGATGTCTTCAGTGGAAATCTTTAATATATATATATATTCACTAAAAAAAACATAGGTTTCACACATGGTATAGTTAGCTGGACATTTCACTCATAAAAAAACATTGAAATTCCCCCGTTATAGTTAGTACAGCTAAATATAACTCGCGCGACCGCAATCCACTGCTGATGACGTCACATATTACATCACTCATGACATGATTAGTGACATCACTCATGACATCACTGATGACATCTCAAATGACATCACTGGTTACATCACTGAGGACATCATCCAGTGAATGTGTCTTTCTGAAAAATAAATATTTTTTATATATGTATATCTAAAGGTTAATGGAAGAATAAATGGGTAAATAAGTGTCTAAATGGATGTTTTTTTTTGCAAAATTAATTGTATAACTGACTTATTAACAGTATCTTAGTGAATACAGTGATGTAATATGTAACGTCATCAGCAGTGGATTGCGGTCGCGTGAGTTATATTTAGCTGAACTAACAATAACGGGGGAATTTCAATGGGTTTTTACGAGTGAAATGTCCAGCTAACTAGAACATCTGTGAAACCTATGTTTTTTTTAGTGAATTTGCAAGGTTTTTTAAATGCTAATTCCTAACTATAACGTGTGTGAAACCTATGTTTTTTTAAGTGAATATATATACACACACACATATATATACATATATATACATTCACTGAAAAAACCATGGGTTTCACACACGTTATAGTTAGGAATTAGCATTTAAAAAACCTTAGAAATTCAATGAAAAAACCAAAGGTTTCACATATGTTATAGTTAGCTGGACATTTCACTCGTAAAAAACCAATGAAATTTCCCCGTTATAGTTAGTTCAGCTAACTATAACTCGCGCGCCCGCAATGCACTACTGATGACGTCACATATTACATCACTCATGACATGGTCACTGACATCACTCATGACATCACTGATGACATCTCAAATGACATCACTGATGACATCACTGATTACATCATCCAGTGATTGTGTGTTTTTCTGAAAATTAAATATGTTTTATATTTATGTATATCTCAAGGTCAATGGAAGAATAAATGGGTATATAAGTGTCTAAATGGATGCTTTTTTTTTTAATTTTTTTTTGTGTAACTGACTGATTAAGTGTATCATAGTGAATACTGGCTTACTGAGTAATGTTTAAATATGAAAATATCTGTATCAGTTTCTCACTTTGTGTATAAGTGGCTGCATGGGTTGGTGAGTAGCTTCATGGGTATCTATATAGGTAAATAGTTCTTTTTTTAAGTATCAGTCTGAGTGTCTGTATGGTTCGGTGGGGGGTATTATGTAGTGCATAGGTGCATGAATGAGTGATTCACTCTTTGTATGTGTTGAAGACAACATGTGTGCAGGACTGTATGGGTGGATGAGTGTGTGTATGAGTGTGTTAGTGAGTGAATGACTGTCTCAATAGTGTCTTTATGAGTAACTACATATCTATTAAACTAGTATATGTGACTATTGGTGTATATAAGTGAGTATATGTGAGAGTGAGAGATTGAAAGAGTTCCTGTATGTATAAGTATGTGTTTCTATAAGTGATTGTTTTTTAGACTAACTATGTGTAAGTTTCTGTAGAAGTAAGTGTGGTGGTGTGTGTATAACTGTATAAGCTAATAAATGTATGTTTGTTTCTTTATTAGCATGAGTGACTATGTGTGAGTAACTCTATGGATGAGTGGCATTGTGTAACAGGATGTATAGATGTATGAGTACATATGATGAGTGAGTGCATGTATGAGTGACTGTATAGGACTGTTGGTGAATGAGTGGATGTGTATGTGGTTCTTAGAATTAATGATTAGGTTGTTGTAACTGATATTGGTATGTCCATTATTTTGAACATTTTAGTTTCTATTTTTGAATGTGTGTATCAAAGGTTATATTAGGGTGAGAGGAGGTCTGCCACTCTATCACAAGGATGATGTCATCAGTGATGTCATTTGAGATGTCATCAGTGATGTCATGAGTGATGTCACTGACCATGTCATGAGTGATGTAATATGTGACGTCATCAGTAGTGCATTGCGGGCGCGCGAGTTATAGTTAGCTGAACTAACTATAACGGGGAAATTTCATTGGTTTTTTACGAGTGAAATGTCCAGCTAACTATAACATGTGTGAAACCTTTGGTTTTTTCATTGAATTTCTAAGGTTTTTTAAATGCTAATTCCTAACTATAACGTGTGTGAAACCCATGGTTTTTTCAGTGAATTTGCAAGGTTTTTTAAATGCTAATTCCTAACTATAACGTGTGTGAAACCCATGGTTTTTTCAGTGAATTTGCAAGGTTTTTTAAATGCTTATTTTTTTTTTTTTTCTTTTTTTTTTACATATTTTTATTTTAATTTTCTATCCTTTTTTTAAAGACTATGGTTAAATTTTAAAAATTCTACAATATGGTTTTTTTTAACCATTTTTATAAAATAAACAGGTAAGATTTATTAGTATAACATATTGTTTTTTTTTTTCCTTATTTTTTTTTTTTAATTTTTTTTTTACCGTGCGCGTACGGTAAGCGCACGTCTTGCTTTCATTACGTTAGATTTCTACGCTGTTTGCGTTCATTTACGCAATTTGCGTAGCCGCACGTCACGCGCGCACAGCGCGTAACGCGTACGCTGCACGCGCACGTTACGCGGAAGTGAAGGGGCGTGCCTGTTTTGCGCATGCGCGCGTGCGCGTGTCTTTTTTACGCGCATGCGTACTTTTGCCGTAAGCGCACCGTAAGTGCTCCGTAAGCGTAACGTACGCGCACGGTAGGTCATGTGATCAAGAAACAAGACTTTTGATTGGTTTTTACTACTTTCAGTTCTAGAACTCTCCTACACCACACCCATTCCCCTCATTTCTGCTTGTGATCCCTTAGGAGAAGGAGCTGGGTTGTCTTTGTGATACGATGGCAGAACAGCAGAGCTCTTCTGAGAGTGAGGCTAGCAGCACTACCTTGAGGCAGAGAAGGAGGAAACAAAAGACCTCTTTCATATGAGAGTATTTTACTTTTCCAGAGAACAAGAAAAAGGTAAATGCACCCTTAGTGACTTGTAAGCTGTGTGGCCGTGTACTTTCAAGAGGGAATCCCAACAAGAAGTATTCCTTCGGGAATCACACCATGTTGAGACACCTTAAAGATGTACACGGAAGGACACATGCTCGACATACTGAAGGTAACCCTTCAGTAAGTCAACCAAGCACATCCACAGCAGCTCAGCCTGGTCCATCATCTGCAGGGCCGAGTCCATCTTCGGCAGGTCAGGTGAGCCCTTCATCTGTGGGGGGAGCATCTCCTTTTTCTCGTCCTCTGGAAATCAACCCTCGGTTTGTGAGGGTTGAAATACGGTGCGCCACTTGTCATGATCTAATTTGTCATAGGGAGACCAGTGTTTCCCTAGTGAACAATAAAATAGATCAGCACATTTGTCGTACCGACTAATATTCCCATTCTTTCTTTCCTCTGTCCCTGCATGAACACAACGGCTCTTTTAAGAGCCAACCTTACCTTTTAACTTTTTTTTATATATTTTTAAAAACTTTTTTTTTTTTTTTTTTTTACCGTACGCGTACGGTACGCGTAATTTTTTTTTTTTTTTTTTTTAAAAACACTAAAAATCAATTATCACATTACAAGGTCCTTGAGAGACTACAATGAAAAACTGAAAATGTGATTGTGGAGAAGTGGAAAAAAGGGACCATGAAATTTTTGACTTACCATACCCACTCAAAAAAATATTTATTAATTTAAATTTAATTGTAATTGCTTTAAAAATGGTTCTAGTTTTCGAAAATTTTCTATCTCAATCTGAAAAAAAAGAAAAAAGTATTAATATTTAATAAAACATTTTATAATACAGTACACATATTTACATATTTTTCAAAAACATTTTTTGCCTTTTTTTTGCTGTTTTCAGAATATATTGCATTTCACTATAAATTGTGAAAGCAATTGCATTCATCGTTTAACAGCGGGCAAAAAAAAAATTAACAATCTCAAAGATTGTTTTAAAAAAGCCCACAATCTCTTTTTGCATAAACATAACTTTATAGAAATGCATAATATTCTTAAAAAATATCATCTAATATCAATACTTATTTCTTTAAAATACCGTCTGACATTTTTGTTTCAGAAGTATAATCAGAAAAATATATCTCAAATAACTCCACAATACATCTGGTTCGATTTCCTTTAGGCCAAATACTAATTTTAAAATTCTTTTTTGATTAAATTTCCAATGGTAATCCAATAAAAATCTAAAGTTTAAATTGTACAGATCTCACCGATTGTCTGTAACATTTTGGTTTCCGAAAGATTAATTAATAATTAAATAAGTCCACAATAGAATTGTTTACCTTTCCGCATGGCCAAATAGTAATTTTAAAAATCTTTTTGGAATAAATTTCCAATGGCAATCCAATAACATTTCAAAATTTAAATTGTGCAGATGTTACCGATTTTGTCTAAATTTTTGGTTTTCCAAAGTTTCATTAAAAATTGAAAAAGTCCACATTACAATTGGTTACCTTTCCATTAGGCCAAATGATAATTTGTAAAATCATTTTTTTTGAAAATTCCAATGGTAATCCAATAAAATGGTAAAATTGTTTTGAACAGATGTTGCCAAATCTCTCTAAAATTTAGGTTTCAGGAAGATTAGATAGGAATTTGCTAAATCAAAAGGCAAACGTTGCTTAAAAATCAATTGGGAATCATTACATAGTGTCCAGCCTTTTTCACATTTAAGATAAACTGTGTAATGTCCAGAAGTTACAGTAGGTCCTTCATGGAAAATTATTGCAACTGTTACAAAAGTTTTTCCTGAAATTGATAATTGCTGTCCTGTAAACTTCTTTATTAAAGTATCTAATTTTGAACCATCAGCTTTACAGCGTTGCATCATTAAAATTACATATTGTCCGTATTCCTTTAAAATTAACGTTGAAAACATGTCAGATTGACACTCACTGCATTCCATGCTATGATTAGCATCTTTAACTAATTTAGCAAAAGTGACTGTTTTACTTTCTGGCAATGTTAAATAAATAAACCTTTCAGAATCAACATTAGAGCCACATATATTGTAACAGTTTTCACAACTGTGTTCCCATTTATAAGAGAGACCAAATAAATTTTCAATGGGAACCCCTTCTTCTTCCAGTACCTGAAGAAAAAACATCAAGAATTCCTGTGCGTCTTGCTGTACATTTTGAGAAAACTGTGTTCGTCCTGAACATACATCTAAAAGTTTTCTAATTTCAGTAGCACTTTCTATTTGAGTTTTATCATTACTCAGCTTTTGAAAAAGGAGACTCAACTCAGAACAGAATCTTTTTCCCTGATTTACTATTATCTGCTCTTGCACACTTTCCAGATAAAATGCAACATTCAGCACTACATTAGCGTAGCAGTTGACACCAGAGCTATTTTCAAAATGACATCCTACAACCTGTTCTTCATTTTCCTTTTTCTTTTTGCTTGCAATTACATCACTCCTCTTTTTTTTCCTCCTCTCTACATCTTCATTACAGATATTCTCATTTCTCCTTTAATGAGAAACTACACGTTTCTCCAACACAGGATACTGACCTAAATGAGGAGCATAGCTTCTTCTTAATCTATTATACTCCTTTACACAATTTGTATCAGCACTAACTTTTGAGTCATCAAAGTCTATCATGAATAAACCTGATAATGTTTTCACTCGTGACAAAGCAACATATGCCATACCTTCTTTGAACACAGTTGAACCAATGTTCACAAATGCACAATCTACAGTCAATCCTTGAGACTTGTGAATAGTTACAGCATATGCTAGAGAAAACGGAAACTGCTTCCTACGTACATATAAGTCTTTCACAAGCATGAAACGAACTGAACAACGACAAATGTCTTTAACTTCTTCTATCTGATCAAATTTTATTTTTAAACATTCAATTCCATCTTTTTTCTGATAATTAATAAAACCCACAACTCTTCCCATAGCTCCATTAACTAAACCTTTTTCAACATCCAAATTTCTCCTTAAAAATACTCTACAGTTCATGCAAACATATAGATTTTTTTCTAATCCAGCTGTTTTGGAAATGTTCTTCTCTAGTGAATCCAATTTATTTTTCAGTGTGCCTGTTAATGTGATAGTAATTCTTCCATCCTCAATTTTGTCCACTGCTTCCAATTTCCTGATATCTTCCTTTTCCAATTTCAAAAGCTCCTCATTGAATATTGAGCATTCACGTAGAGTTGGCATTAAGCAGATGACACTTTTCTTTTCTGCAATGTTCTTGTATATCTTCTCTGCAACTATTTCTTCCTTTGGAAATAAATTATGTAGCAACCGACTCTGTAATGCTTTTGTGCCAGCTTCAGTGAGTAGTCCAATTCTTGATATCTTTCAGAATACTTCCATATTCTTCATCGTTTGCTTGCCTCATATTAGTAGTAAGTTCCTTGTACTCAAAGAAGGACCAAATATTTGCATTACCAATGCTTTCCAATGACTTCTTTGTGTCTTCATGTGTCACAGTATTAAACACTGGTTGTCCTTTAACTGGAGTAAGCTGTAGAAGATCCCCAAAAACTATGACATGTTTTCCACCAAATAACACGTCATAGTCTGTCCTTAGAATTTGCTGCATTCTTAAATGCACAAAGGCAAGCATTAAGTTTGATACCATGCTCACCTCATCAATAATGAGAACTTGCATCTTCTTCAATACTCTTGAAACTTCCAAGCATGCTTCTCCAGTTAGCTTGTTGTATTGTATTTTGTTCTCATGCTCCACTGGTAACATTAGCAAACAATGTAAGGTGATTCCTTTTATGTTATAGGCTGCTAACCCAGTTGGAGCAGTAACCACACAAGACAAAGTAGAATCCGTTTTTTGCTGTAGGTAGCTTCTGATGACTTTTATTAGGAAACTTTTTCCAGTTCCAGCTTGTCCGCTTACATTCATCCTGATTGGTTGAAATGATGTGCATGAGCACTCTTTTTTTTATGTAGAAATCCGTGATCAATTTTGTTTCTGATCTCTTCATAAATTTGTTGCTGCTCTTCGTTCAGTTGTCTTTCCAAATTTTGTAAGTCTATAAATTCTTCTTGTGCTTGATTCATAGCCGTTTCCACTTCATTCATGGCTATTGATGCTTCATTTTCAACGATTGGTTGTCCTAGGGGATCTTGACTGAGTGTTCCTGAACTTTGGCTGTCCTGAGAACTGTCTCTAGCTACTTCTGCTGCAATTGTAGTTTCCTGTTCAATTTCTTCATATAACATTTGCAGATAAGTTGTGAATGTACTGCATTGTATGCTGTCTTTGCAAGCATTAAATGAATCTTCATAGCTTTGAAATTCTCCCAGTAGTTCATCCTCTGTACGCCATGGTTTAAACAGCTGTAAAAGAGCCAAGTAGTAAAATTCCTTTTTGTCAGTACTGTCGCAACTCAGCTTCCTGTGATTTATCAAACTTCCTTTTGTTTGCTTCACCAAACATCCTTCCTCACCAATGACTTTATATTTTCCATTGTTGATGTCTTCTGCGGCTTTCCGTGAATAAATGTAGTTCTGCAGCACTTCATAGAGACACATGATCTCCAGATGATGACTTCTCTTGGGATAATATGTGTCCAACATGTTTGATTTCAAAATATCTGTACTTTCTGGGTCATTCTCGGCCAAATATTCAATTTCTCCAACAGATTTCAGTACCCAATTTCTCATTGCTGCAAGGCCTAAACTTGCCCAAATTATTCTTCTTGATTTCGAGTAGAGACTTGCAGAAGATAACCTATCTGAACATTCGTAGGAGCCAATTTCTCGATGCGATAACATCTTTAAACTGAAACTGTACAGCTTCTCGTGAGAAATCTCTTCCCACATTTCCTTCAATTCTGTTTTTTCTGATTTCGTAATGTAAGACGTTACATATCGAGCAACATCAATGGAATTGTCAGCTACATACTGTATATCCATGTTAGCATTCCACATGGATAAAATGACTGGGTTGTAGTCATTTATATTTTTTGATTCTTCTTTTCTTTTAAGGTTGTAGGTATTCTTAGGTATTCTTAGGTGATTTTCTTGTGATAGTATGTCTCACAGATGACATAAAACTGTTTACTCTTCCATTTGAAAGAACAGGTCTAGGAAATCCAAATCGACATTTAGTGTAGTATTTATCTTTGCTCTTGTATTTCCGTCGACAGTATTTTCCACACCGATGACTTTGGAAACGTAAAACTTGCTCCTTTAACTTTTTCTCTTCTGTGCTTTTTGGTATAGCACATGTTGCATATTCTTCAATGTAAGATAACACTGCTTCATCAGCATCTGTTCCAAACTTTGGGGCATCCTTGATCAACAACAGCATATGAATATGAGGAGCACCTCTTGCCTGGTACTCTTTTCTCCAAAAGAAATCCACTACTTCTCCTAGAGGTGGATTTTTTTTATTGCAGATGAAGGACATCATAGCCTCAAATCTATGATTGAAATATCTGCAAACATTAACCGGATCCAATGAGCACAGTTCTCCTGCTGTCTTGTATTCGATGTTTTTAATGTTTGAATTTGCCTCTCGTAGAAAATCCAGTAAATCATCCCAAGCGTACTCAGCACAGCTTAGGGTAAGGAACCATGTTGGTGTTCCTAAATTCCGTAACATGCATTTTAATTCACCATGGCGTCGGTACCAATATTCATTTGTCCCACGCTGACAAGCCATCAGATTGATCAGTTGTGTTTCCAAATGATCATCTCGGTGCTGCACTTTCTCCATAAAATCCTTAGCAGACACATTTTGTAAATGTACTCCACTTTTTAAAATGTGATTTACTGCATAAGACAGTGCAGACAAGTCGCTTTCAAATAAAAGATGGAACAAATAAGGAATACTTTGTCGAAATCTGGGATCTTCAGCATATAGTCTTGTAGTCCGATACTCAGAAGCTGGAATCTGTTCTGGACGTTCATCGTATCGTCCTCCTTTTCCTTTAGGAAACAGCTGGGGAAAACATCGAGCTTCCAAGCTCTCCTCCCATACACTCACGGGAGTTCCTTTTGCTTTCTTCATCTGAAACAGATCAATATTGTCTCCCATAACTTCTTTTGAATGAAGAGGATGTATGCTAAAATGTTCATAAATTTCTTCTTCCTTTGACTTGTCCACTTTTTCAATTTGTCCAGTTGGTGTTTCTGTGTCTTCTTGTAAATCTTCTTCTTCTATATAAATTGATTCATACCATTTGTTATTCCTTTTCAAATACAAATTTGCTCTTTGTACTTTCCGTACATCTACCAGCTCCTGCCAAATCTTCTTATTCTTTGTAGGTACACCATTAACCAGAATAATTAATGGTTCAGTTTCCAAAGTATCCGCATCAATAGTTTCCATATTTTTTTTCAAATCCAAGGGCAAATACACCACTCTACCTTTTAAACCTCTCAGTAAATCAGAAGGAGGTAATTTACCAGTTTTGGGCTCCATACGTACTATGGTCTGGAACGGATGAACACATTGAATGAGTATAGACTCATATGTATTTAATTCAGAAAGTTCAGCAGGAATAGCATCCAATTCTAAATTATTATGTACAGCTCTGGTCGGCATTCTATTTTCCTCTAACTTGTTGTAACAGTATTTACAAATACGCTGATCTTCACCCAATTCAAAACAATTTTCAAGAAATATATATGTGGCAAAATCCTTCCACTTATAATTATCTTCATTTTCACTCTTTCTGTAGAGATCAACATTCCTAGTTTGTTTCCTATAATGAGTTCTGCGGCAACAAATACAAGTAATATTTGGTCTTTCATTAGAGATTATTGCAAATTTTGTTATGTGATCATTAAATGTCTTACTTACAGAGGGTTCTACATTCTCTTCCACTTCTTCCTCATTTACTGTGTCCTTTTCTGCACCGTTTTGTTCAGGACCAAAGTAACAAAACTGAATTTCATCAACAACCTTCTCTACATCTGATACCGATCCACGGAACAAAGCCCTATTCAATTCATCTAACTTTATTGCTGGACTTTTAGCAAAATACAACCGTCTCACAAACTTTCTCATTTCAGTATGATGAACAGCCAGCATCCTAAAATGATGGAAAACACTATTACACACTTTTCTAGATAGACAAGCCAGAGAATGATCCTGCAAACCAGTATTCTCTCTCACTCTGCATGGATCTAGACTTTGAAGCACCTTAATCTTCTGTTTTACACTTTTTTTACTATATTCTCTTAGAAACTCACGAAATTTATCAATAGATTCCTGACGCACAGTGCAAATACTACTACAATTCCAAGTGTACACTGGGGCTTTAGGACGTCTCCCCATAGCCTCATCCGCCATCACTTGTACCTCATCTCTTGGAACCATTATCTCCTTCTCCATTATACAACCATTTTTCACTTCGTAAGCACGACCTCTGGTGTCAACTGCATGCAGCAAACTATTACTTTGAAAATAGCTCTCTTCATTAAAAAAAGGTTCACTACTTGAACTATGCATCCATTTTCCTAAAAACACTTTACAAAAGTTTGTTCTGTTCACTACTCTTTTCCTTTTGCTTTGTGATTTCAGTACATTAACCATTTTATCTAATGTACGCATCCTATTCAAAATTAAAATTAATAGTTTCCTTTTTAATTCTAATGCCTTTGCTGCAATGGCTTCAATTTCTTTTTTTCTCTTGTAAAATTTTGCCTTTTGCTTATATTTCTTCACATCCTTTATCAAATTGGACATAACTCTTCTCTGAAACATTTTTCTACGTATCTCTTTAAACGCTGTTTTTCTGTTTAAGTTAATCTTTATAGTTACAGAAGGTATATTTGCATTAACTAAATTCTCAATTTTTTCCTGTCCTTTTCTATTGAAAACATTCTTTCCAGTACAGACATTGTGTACATTTTTCCTTTTTTTGAATATGTTCTTTAAAAAATCTTTTGTCTGCTTACCAGAAGATTTTTTCTTTTTCCCAACATGAGCATCTCCAACTAACTTAGGTCCTCCAGTTGTCTTCAAATATAGGTTTTTTTGTGGTCTTTCTTTAGTCTGGATTTTGTAGGCATCTTAAATTTTGTTCACTGCTCTTCAGCAATACCTGCAAAAAACTAAAAAAAAATTCCTTTATTTTATTTAAATATATTACTACATTTTTTATGTTCTTTAGAAATCTTAAAATACTATAAACCCCTTTCCTATAAATGAAAATCACAATAACACCTTCACAAATTAAATATCTAAAAATAATTCCTGTGTGCACACAAAGTCATGCTTTGAAATTAGACAGAAAACGAAATTTCTTTGCCAATTGCAAAGCATACTTTCTACTACTTTTTAGGCAAGTGAAAAGTACTTTTACAGACTGACACATTTTTAATCCACTTTTCAGATTTTTAAAAAAGCACATGTCCAAACTGCTTTTTCAGACCAGCACCATCTGTAACCTGGGTGACTGACTACACTCCAGCAAGGGCAACCAGCCTTAGTGATGCTGAATGTATTTGCATTACTGACTGAAACCTCAAACCCCACTCGGTTGTGAATACTGTGCATGATTCCAGAGGATAAGCAGCTGGGTGTGTGCTAAGAGTCTGTTTCTGCACAAAAAAATGGCTCCCCCTTTCCATCTAATGCAACTGTGAAATCACCAGAGCAATACGCAATAAATCTCTGCCTGTAATTCCTCTTTGCACACAGAGTCATGTTTTCACATTAGTCACAAAACGAATTTTTTTTGCCAATTTGAAAGCACACTTACTACTCTTTTTTTTGGCAAGTGATAAACACTTTTACAGACTGACACATTTTGAATCCACTTTTTAGATTCTTAAAAAAGCACATGTCCAAACAGCTTTTTCAGACCAGCACCATGTGTAACCTGGGTGACTGACTACACTCCAGCAAGGGCAACCAGCCTTAGTGATGCTGAATGTATTTGCATTACTGACTGAAACCTCAAACCCCACTCGGTTGTGAATACTGTGCATGATTCCACAAGATAAGCAGCTGGGTGTGTGCTAAGAGTCTGCTTCTACACAAAGAAAATGGCTCCCCCTTTCCATCTAATGCAACTGTGAAATCACCAGAGCAATACGCAATAAATCTCTGCCTGTAATTCCTCTTTGCACACAGAGTCATGTTTTCACATTAGTCACAAAACAAAATTTCTTTGCCAATTTGAAAGCACACTTACTACTCTTTTTTTTGGCAAGTGATAAACACTTATACAGACTGACACATTTTGAATCCACTTTTTAGATTCTTAAAAAAACACATGTCCAAACAGCTTTTTCAGACCAGCACCATGTGTAACCTGGGTGACTGACTACACTCCAGCAAGGGCAACCAGCCTTAGTGATGCTAAATGTATTTGCATTACTGACTGCAACCTCAAACCCCACTCGGTTGTAAATACTGTGCATGATTCCACAGGATAAGCAGCTGGGTGTGTGCTAAGAGTCTGCTTCTACACAAAAAAATGGCTCCCCCTTTCCATCTAATGCAACTGTGAAATCACCAGAGCAATACGCAATAAATCTCTGCCTGTAATTCCTCTTTGCACACAGAGTCATGTTTTCATATTAGTCACAAAACGAAATTTCTTTGCCAATTTGAAAGCACACTTACTACTCTTTTTTTGGCAAGTGATAAACACTTTTACAGACTGACACATTTTGAATCCACTTTTTAGATTCTTAAAAAAGCACATGTCCAAACTGCTTTTTCAGACCAGCACCATGTGTAACCTGGGTGACTGACTACACTCCAGCAAGGGCAACCAGCCTTAGTGATGCTAAATGTATTTGCATTACTGACTGCAACCTCAAACCCCACTCGGTTGTAAATACTGTGCATGATTCCACAGGATAAGCAGCTGGGTGTGTGCTAAGAGTCTGCTTCTACACAAAAAAAATGGCTCCCCCTTTCCATCTAATGCAACTGTGAAATCACCAGAGCAATACGCAATAAATCTCTGCCTGTAATTCCTCTTTGCACACAGAGTCATGTTTTCACATTAGTCACAAAACGAAATTTCTTTGCCAATTTGAAAGCACACTTACTTTTCTTATTTTTGGCAAGTGATAAACACTTTTACAGACTGACACATCTTGAATCCACTTTTCAGATTCTGAAAACAGCACATGTCCAAACTGCTTTTTCAAACCAGCACCATTTGTAACCTGGGTGACTGCCTACACTCCAGCAAGGGCAACCAGCCTTACTGATGCTGTATGTATTTGCATTACTGAGTGCAACCTCAAACCCTTAAAGTATTCCTTATTTTTACCAGTACACCTTAATTTATCGTGAAAACATAGTCCATATTATTTTACATGTTCCTCACATTTAACCCCTTCGGTGCTCATGACGGAATGGTTCCGTCATGACCCACGGTTGAGCTGTGCTCATGACGGAACCATTCCGTCATGACCACACCCGCGCAAGATTCCGTCAGCACAGCGGCGGAATCTGCGCAGCATCGAAGGGGTTAAATTTGTCCCAAAACAGAAAATGATAAACACAACTTCAACAAAAGGAATTCCATTTCTATTATTCATTTCTTAATTTACCATATACATCCCCTCTCAAACTCTAAACTCACCTTTAAAATTAGTTAGTTGTGAAAGAAATGTGGCACTCAAACAGCAGATTATCAGAGCCAGGATCTCTGTTCTTTACACCTCTCTCCTCTCAGCAGAACCAGATAATGGCAAACTTTCCCTCTCTTTTTCCACACATATACATGTTAATTTCAAATCTCAGTGCTTCCCCCTTTTTTTCAAATGTAATCACACATTTCTATTGGTTGAAAACCAACCCTTTTCCAAAAGTACCCTTCCCCCAACTTGACTTCTGCCTAGTACCCTTCCCCCAACTTGACTTCTGCCTGCTACCATAGCAACAGCTCATGGAACACTGCTGTGTGGAGTTAGGTCAGAAGTTCACCAAACAATGTTTCAATTCCACAGAGCAAGAGTGCTTGACTTTTCAAACCTAACAGCAAATCCATAGTACTGTTCTTTGGTAACACATTTTTCTGTACCAATACAAAACATGCTTCTATTAATTTACACATACAGCCTAGTTTTTATTCTAGAATGGTATGAAACAGCCAATCAGTTCTTTTTTTTATAAAAAAAATATGTATGCCTCCATTTCCAAACTGTCTTTCATTTCTTTTTACCATTCTACTGAATTACACCTCCTGAGTGCATCCAGTTCTCCTTTGAAGATGTTCACAGTGTGGATTGTAGGGCACAGCTATGTCTTCTGGAGTGAAAAGTATGCAGAGAAAACAGATATGGTGAGAGACCTTGCTTTGCCAAATGTAGACATTAAATGGATTGGTCAGAGAGGGTTAAAGTGGCACCAATTGATGCCATTGGTGAAATCCTTCATGCAAATCCAACACCCTGACCTCATAATAGTGCACTGTGGTGGCAATGACCTAGGCACTTTGACTGGGGTAGGTCTGGAAATGCTTATGAAGGACACCTTTGCACAACTGTTTTCACTTTTCCCTAAAACTGCCTTTGTGTTTTCTAACATATGCCAAAGGCAAAAATGGAACTGGTCCAATCATTTCTGTCCGCAGATTGACAAAGCAAGAAAGCACGTCAACAAATCTGTTTCTGCTTTTCTCCGTGACTATGGTATGGGTTCCATTTACCACAACAACTTGCGTTACGACATGCAAGACATTTATAGAGGAGATGGTGTGCACTTCAATGATGAAGGGAACAGAGTCTTCCTCTTGAACCTTAGACTCTGCATCGGTACTTACTTGTAGGTACCACTAAAAAATCACTTCATAAACACAACGGCTCTTTTTAGAGCCCCCTAATATCTAAACTCTTAAATCTGCATTTCATTTCTTTTATTTTATTTTTTTTCTACCGTACGCGTACGTTGAGCTTACCGTACGCGTACCCCGCGATTTTTTTTAAAATCAATAAATGTTTTCTTTGTACTTTTCTGTCCTTCTTTGACCCCCTTACAAATGTTAGGGGGTCTGTAACTCTCTCCCTTGCCCCCTTTTCAAGTTATCACCCTTTTTTTTCTGAGTGAAACACACGAAATGGCGGCCGCCGCTTCCTGGTTTCGACCGATTCGAATGTTTACTAAGATCTAACAGCCAATCAGAATCGCGCTCGCGCACGTCACCATCGCGGTGCGCGCACGGAACAAACTGCGTTAAGTGGGCGCGCACGCCACGAATGGCGTAAAGTAACTTAGCATTTAAAAAACCGTACAAATTCACTGAAAAAAACATAGGTTTCACACACGTTATAGTTAGGAATTAGCATTTAAAAAACCTTGCAAATTCACTGAAAAAACCATAGGTTTCACACATGTTATAGTTAGCGGAAATTTTACTGATAAAAAAACAATGAAATTCCCCCGTTATAGTTAGTGCAGGCAACTATAACTCACGCGACCGCAATCTTCTGCTGATGACATATGTGTCTTTATGAAAAAAAAATATTTGTAATATATGTATAGCTAAAAATGTATGGAAGAAGACATGGGCAAATAAGTGTCTAAATACAGTATTAGCATCAGCAGAGGATTGCGGTCGCGTGAGTTATAGTTGCCTGCACTAACTATAACGGGGGAATTTCATTGGTTTTTTATCAGTAAAATTTCCGCTAACTATAACATGTGTGAAACCTATGGTTTTTTCAGTGAATATATATATATATATATATATATATATATATATATATATATATATATATATATTCATATATTCAACTCCTCTACTTACCAGATCAGGAATTGGAGGCACACAGTTCTTGCCCATGCCTCTGGTCCTTTTCCCATGAACACATTTCCATCAACAGCTCACGATAAACCTCCCAAAAGGTGTCACACAGCTATGGTAAAGATAAACCTCCCAAAAGGTGCCACACACCTTTGGTAAAACCATCAACAAGAAATAAAAGATTGCTTTGGTTTCAAGAAGATTTGCTGTGTATGATTCTCCATCACCTAGCCTAGCAAAGGTTGAGTGTCCAGAGTTTACCGACTGCTATCCGTATTCTGGTTGTTAATAACATTGGTCGTAGAAATCCCCATCTCTGAGATACTCATTTTAAGACAGCAGAACCTTATTTTGCAGTTATTGAAGGCACTTTTTAATATCCCCGTTTGCAGTACACATACTATTCAGATCAATACTACACAAGAAAATAAGTCCAAGATCAGTAGGTGAACAGGTCTGATCTGCCACCAACACTGTTATGTTAAAAAAAATTCCCATTCAGATGTTTATAGAGATATGTTCTGTTATTACAGCAAGAACTACCCCCTGCCTAGTTCTGCAAGTAGGCCTGTGTCCTAAGAAAAACCTCCCCAAATGATCCAGAAGTGGTCGAATAGTGCTGATTAAAAATGAGAGCAAAAACAACAATTGATGGACAGAATGCAAAACAATGTCATACATTCACCCCAGTGCAGAGATCTGGGCCTAAATCCATCGTTTTCTTGCCCCCCATGCCATTCCAGTTTGAACCCAGCCATATACAAATGTTTAATTTGCTCTGCATTCCGTCCATCATCGGTGTGTCTTTTGATTAAAAATGAGAAGCATATACAGTAAAGGACAGGGTGAACTTCGGTACTGCCAAATGAAGAAATACTGATGAACAGTGTATTCTCCGGTTCAGTTTTTGAGACCCATAAAAATCCAGCTCCTGACAAGCAGCACCCTGCATAAGTTGAAGTGGACTGCAAACTTAGGTGGTGGCCCCATCTCTTTTTTTTTTTTTTAGTTTTATATAACGCGAACTAGACCCGAAGATATTAGGTATCAGAGCGCCAGTTGCGTTACTGATGGACACAATCTTTTTTGTTCGGCACTGGGAGATTAAGTGATTTGCCCAGAATCACAGGATGTTGAGCGTCATTGCCGAGACTCGAAGCTGGTTCCTCAGCTTCAAAGTCGACCGCTCTAGTCCTAAGGCTACATCCGCTCCTCATCATCTACTTTCCGGGGAAATGTTACAATACATTGATTGCATTTATTGATAATTCATGTTTTAATGGTGTTTGTCACAGAAATGTAATGTACAGGACACTTTTTTAAACACAGGTTAAAAATGTCACAAATGGATCAGAGGATTATTGAAAAGACCAACACGCCTATACAGCTCGTTCTTTTATTTGAGACTCTGTAATACAATAAGTGTTACAGTTGTACTTAAAGAAATTTATTAGCTGATGATGTGTAAATGTGATACTTTTAAATGAACTAAATCCATAACCCATTATGGTTTCAGTTACTATCTGCGCAAGTTCCAAACTATTTGAAAAAGACTCCAGCAAATAACAGCATTAAGCTCAAGATTATAAACAAAAGCATAATTAATCATTACCAATAAACTTTTGGTAAAAGTGTGAGGCTCTGGAGGACTGATCAGGGCCAACATAGCATACATAAAGCAGCCAAGCTTAGGAAATCAGTAGGCGCTGTAGGTGGCTGGTACTCTGAGCAGGGCTTTAATTTGGCCGGGCCTCACCGGTGCTGAGCACCAGCAGTTTTTTAAAGGGGACCTCGAAACGGGTCTCTATCGGGCTCTGTTTTGTGCCCTGGCGCAGGCCGTCCGTTTTTTTCCGGACTGCAGTGACAGCAAGCACATAGATGTGCGCGTGCTCACACTGCTCACTTCTCACTAGTGGAGACGTTACGGAATGACGTCATGCCAGTTGAGCATTGTAGGGACAGGGAAATCATATAAACAGAGTCATTTTCTGGATTTCTCTTCTCTTTTTGAAACGCAGGAGCAGCAACATTGCCCGTGGTGTGTCATCAGGGCTGTAAGTGGAAGCTTTTTCAATATTATATACAAGCCATAGTTGCTGCTTATTTATCTTATGCAATTAACAGCAATTGACAAAGCCACTAGTCCTGACTTGTTGTAGGTATGATGTTACTTGTTGTATCACATCTTGATGCAATGACAGAACCAGCAAAATACAAGTCGGGCGGCACACAGATTTTTAGCGCACTTGTTTTAAACCACGCCCTTAATTACCTTGATCTGCCCCTTTATGAGACCCCCCCAGTTTTTTCATCCCACTTAAAGCCCTGGCTCTGAGAAAAGTTTCATGAATTCCTCGAGGAACCATAAAGCAGTTAAAGTAGCAGGTTCTAACCTGTCTGCAAACAAGATTTTGGTAATTCTGTCCAATGCACTGGTGTCACATTCTGGGGGCGATTTTCTGGAATGCAGAAGAGTTGATAAAGCCGCAAGAGCCTAGAAGTAACTGTGTTTTCATTCCCATTTACAGGAAAGGACAAACTGATAAATCTTTTACCTATATACCAATCAACCCTTATCGATGTTGAAGCAAATATTGTCATTAAAAAACTGATAAATAAACATCTAGAACTGGATAAAACAGAACAATAGCTTGAGACCAATGAGGTATGGTTTCAGGGTTGGCTTTACAGTGGTGGATCAAGTGTTTTTGTTTCAATCAAAAGTAAGTACATTTTCTAACAATACATACTTAATTCCATTGCCACCTTCCAACTGTTGTACCGTGCTGTGCAGTGTGAGAAAGTGAGAAGGCGGTGTGGAGCACTGTACATGGTAGCAGATAACGCTATGGTACAATACCACCGTTTGGCTCTTCAGGGCAATTAACAGAGGATTTTACAGCTAATATGGGATTGTGAAAGGTGTGCTTGCTGGTGCCTACTTTTTTAAGTCATTGTATGACCGACTGCCTCACAGTTCTGTGTGGGTATCACAATTTCAGATTTGAGGTATTGAGAGTTTTCCGTAACCTTGTTCAAAATAACAAACTCTCCCTAACCACTAACCTAATAGACACATGCTGCAACATAAACAGCATCGTAATATAGAATGCAAATTCTAAAATCAATGTCTTGGGCCCACAGGCTAAGCAACAATAAAAAAAAAAAAGGAAATGAGCATCTCATGGCTGTTGTCTAAGTATAGTGGAAGAACTGGCTTACATTAATTAATTAATTCTTCTTGGAAGGCCAATAACTGCAAAGCAGCAAAAAAACCTGAGATGGGTCCCAAAGGGATAGAGCTCAACTATTGCTTGATTTATCAGGTCACTACAGCGGCGGCCAGCAAAGGTAAACGTGGTGGGTGCGGCAAGGTGGGGTGGGAGGAGGGTAAGTCGACAGACAACAGAATAGGTACAATGACATAAATAATACCTATTCTGTCGTCTGTCGACTCCTCCCCCCCACCCCCCCCCCACTGCACCCTGCCCCACCGCACCGCGTTTACCTCTGCCGGCCGCCGCTAGGTGACTAGAACAGTGACAGCTTGTGTTTTTTTCCAAAGGAAACGATTGAAATAGACTGTACCATTCATGAGAGCCTTGCGTCACAGGCATTTGTGTGATGCTATAATCCAAACCTTAGAATTTCCTGAGAGTATTTAACTCGTAGGTCCAAAGAACTTGACGCAGTGATTTCAAGAACTCATCTTGGTCTCGATAATTATGACCATGTTAGGCCGGCTCGCATAGCTTCTTTGTTT
This sequence comes from Triturus cristatus, assembly GCF_964204655.1. NCBI lineage: Eukaryota > Metazoa > Chordata > Amphibia > Caudata > Salamandridae > Triturus > Triturus cristatus. The sequence continues at coordinate 719,705,802 of NC_140589.1, forward strand.
GGCTGCCCATGGCCTAGTGGGTTATTTTTAAATCTAATCCCTAGGTATTGAACAGGCAGTTCTTCATTTTTTTAATTTAGGATCTTTATGTCTGTTGAAATGTAGTAAAGGTATTTCTCAGGAGTTCTGCTTTCACGAGTCTCATGAAATTAAGCAACTTCTCTTGGGAGCTGGTGTCCGAGGCTGTTTCATAATTTCGGACCCTAGACATCCAAGGATCTTCCACCATACTTCAGTTTCATAAAGAGGCGCTGTTTTATCAGGGTGTGGAGGCACTCAAAGACCTGACTGGAGTATACTACCATTCCAGTTTGGATGGTAGTCCGAACCGTTGACCCAATATACTTCATTTGCAAAGCTTACAGTGTTGAGTTTTATTCTAAACTCAAGTAGGATCCAATAGTGACTTTGAGGGATGGATTAACGTGGTAACGTTTTTTTAAGTGATGACACCTTCTTGCTGCCTAATTTGTAATTCTCCCTCTTCCTTATTGGCATGTAATGTTACGCTTGATCAGACCTCACAGCCTCCTCGCAGTAAAGACGGTCTTATGTTAAATATCTCCAAAGCTAGGATAGTTAGGTTTGGAGATAGAGGCTCTGATTGGAGCTGTTTCGTTTTTTAGGTGCAAACTCCCAAGTTCGATGATGTTTGTCCATGTACTAACTGTACATGTACTATTTGTCTAAATGCACATTGACGGTCACATGGGAGTTCCCCCATGTTTTTGTAAGGCATTGGCCATTACAACTCAGGCATCCATCCACCTTGGAGGCTTGCACAAGACTTTGCCATTTTGGATGAGATGCTTCTTGCACTCCCTAAGCACAGCACTCCTAATATTGAAGTCCCACTGATTCATATGTTACTGCCCTGGGGCCCGTGACCAGAACCCTGAATGGGTAAACCAGGTAGAAGTAGAGTGAAAGCACACCTACCACCCCTTCTTACCACTGTCAGTCAGAATCCTTGAAGAGACACATTGAGCTGTCAGTCTTTCCTGAGGATTCAGCATCGGCCTGCATCAGGACCTCGGCCTCCTGATCCTGCTCCCCTTTACTGACAGTTGTTGCAGGTCAGCTTAAAAAACAACTGCATGAAGGGAGGGATTTTTGGTTTGAATGCCCTGCGGGATACCTGTGACCAGCATTCCTAATCTTGCAAGAACATTGTGTGTTCCCCCTTCTAAACCTTGCCCCTGTTGCATAAACTAGGGCTGTGGCATAGTTCTGAAAGGTTTTGCTTTCCCACCCAAGGGAGCCTGAACTGAGTTAAGCCCATCAACGCTTGTACGTGAAAGTCCAGATTGTAGCCCACACAACTCCACTTTACATATTTGTCAGTGTGGTAATCCTTGCTTTCTGGGTTACTAATAGTCCCATAAAGGGGTCAAGAACACAGTGACAATTCAAACCCAATGTTGTTCTGTAGAATAGCACACACAAGCACTACACTAACAAAAATATATTATATGTTTAAACATGTTTATTTCAACAGTCTCATCCTGTTACTTAGTATATGAGTAATAACCACACAGAATATAATGAGAACAACACTAATGGATGTCACTAACAGCAAGAATAATGTGAACATTGCTAACACCTTACTACTTCTAAGCGCTACACTTTGAGAGCTTGGAGTAGCTAACTTGCCTCTAGAGTTTCTTGGGATTCAGAACCCTGCCTATCTGTTCACAGCAAAGGAGTTGTGGTTATCAGACCTCCCTCAAAAGGAAAACACACAGCAGCTGGGCCCCTCTCACTACTGGCTCTGTATCACCTCTCAGCATAAGAATGGATGCTATGGCAGGAGCTCTTCCGATAACCAAAGGCGAAGACCTCTCTGATTCAGTTGTCACTTCAGGCTGGTTTCAAATTGGTTGACCACTGACGTTTACCCTATATTTGAGGACTTTCCACTTCCAAAACATAACCGTTATGAACCAGTAGGGCGAAAATACGTCCAGACTACAGGTTTATTTTGCACATTCATTGTCAGTCCTTGAAATTTAGATATCGGGGAACTGGTAGAAGACCTATGTTGCCGTAGATGTTTATCAAAGTCCTTGTTCGGATGATTTGATACTTTTAAAAGTTCCCCGAAAGAAAACAACATGCAGTATATGGGCCAAGGGCAGACAGGCTGATTTAAAGTGCTCAAAATGGAGTCTGGCTTTGGGATCTTTACGACACCCCATAGTGTCTTCACCCAGATGTCCAGATGAAGGTTGACACACAAGGGTACAACATATTTTTGGGTCTAAGTACAGCATAGGGGCGGTCAGTATGCCCCTTTTGATACTGGTATATTACTGAATAATAAAAGTATGCAAATTGTATCTGTTGTCCGCATAACACATATACTGCATGATTTCCCCTTCCTTATTATGCCCCCGGAGATTATACCTGAAACTATTCATGTTTTTTTTGTTTGTTGCAGTTTTATAGCACAAATGAGGCCCAAGGGCATTGGAGTACTTTAGAACAGAACCCGAGGTTATTCATGTTTCAATGGACACAAGGAAATTAAGTGATTTGCCCAGAATCGCATGATGTTGAGCCAGTGCCAGGATTCAAACCTGGTTCCTCAGCACCACGGTCAGCAGCTCTAGTCGCTAGGCTACATCGCTTTCCGGTGTAATATTCTTCTCTTCACAGGGTTACTTCACACTTACCTACAATTTAGTCATCCTGATAACACCTTATAGTTTACTCCTCATTGTAAAGAGGACAGTTGCATCTAGAGTTTGGTATGCACATATGAACCTGGACTATACTTCTGTTTTGTTGCACAGCTGCACTATTTGTTTTCTGTAAGATCTCAGTCCAAAACTACATGCAAAACATTGCACAGGTCCATGAACCCGTTCCGTGCTCATGACGGAACCACTCCGTCATGAGCCACGGGCGCCGTGTGCTCATGACGGAGTGGTTCCGTCATGCTGCGGCCGTTGGCGGCCGCTCCACCCACGCGGCGCTAATTCCCCGCCTGTGCGGGCGATTAGCGCCGTGGGCGGAGTCATGACGGAACCACTCCGTCATGAGCACAGCTCGCCCGTGACTCATGACGGAGTGGTTCCGTCATGAGCACGGCGCCGCCGCTGTGCCCCCAAACCCCCCCCCCCCCCCCCCCCCCAGCGCCGCGGCGGAATTCCTGCCGCGGCGAAGGGGTTAAAGTATAACCATGTCAATATAAATGTCTGTCTATTTTTAATGCACAATTGCCCGTTGAATATAATGCAAAATTATGTTAACTTTTTAGTTGTAATGCTATTTTTTTCCTGGAAGCAGACCTCACAAACCTAAGACTAGATTGCTGTTCACTGTCTTACTCCACCTAGCTATCTCTATAATAATATCCACATTTGTAAAGCGCAAACAATCACCCGTAAGGGTCTCTAGGCGCTGGGGGCCATCGGGAAGATTAAGCAAGCTATTGCCCAGAGTCACATGGTGCTGGGCTACTCTGGCGCTGGGGATCGAACCGTGATCCCCAGATTCCGGAGTCAGTCGCCCTGGCCGCAGCGCCACACCTCTTCCCTCTCTAGGATCACAGGACACATGCACGTAACGGTATGCCTATTGTAACGCGAAAATGCAGCAATAAATTGGTTTTCTATGTTGCACATTTTTCAAACATTGTATCACAATATGATACTTGAAGTTAGGCGCTCGTCTCATATGGAACGAACCCTTGTAGTCTGCACTCTGGCTCCTAAGGCTCACTTAATAAACAAACAAAAAAACACACAGTTCAGAGGAACCGAATGTAATTTTGGAGGGGTCAATATATTTTGTCCTACTTTATTCGTTTGTTTTTATAAGTTCCTGATAAACCCCTGCGATCTATCCATAGAACCCTTGTTCTAGGTAGATTGTCCTTCTTGTACTGAACCCTGAAGAAGTCACATTTGTACGGGAACATGTTGTGGCGGAGTTGTCTGAAAATATGATTTTTAAGAAAATGAAGTCAAGATTTATTTACTACACAGAACTTTGTTTTGTATATTTTACTGAAACTGTTATCATTTGCACATGTACCATATTTATTTGCAACTATATGTGGGTGTGTGATTTACATTCAAAATGATCACCTTAATTTAATACCAAATTGAATGCTTCTATGATTATTTAGGCCTGCTCTATACTCCTTTACATTTTTTAAGTAGCTCATATGGCAACTGTCCAACTTCATAATGTTGTCCCTTCCTTAAGAATACCTTGTAATCTACTCTACCATCATATTTATAACTACGCTCTGAGGTGCTAAACCAGCTGTAATGACATTCCTTACCCCTCTCTCTACGACGGATAGATCATGGCTCCTATTAATGCTAAATGATCTAGTTATCACATTAACTTTAAAGACACAACATTTTATACATTTGTTGTGGGCCATCTAACTGATCTTGCTAAAAAATACTTACAAGGTCATTAAGCACGTTGCCCTCAGATAATCCAAAAACCCATGTAGTTTACAAATATAGTAATCCGTTAAATGGAGCAAGTAAAACTGATCTGGTCTTTATAGAAGATACGAAGACCTGGTTTGAACCACGTGCTTCTACATCTTTGTGTCAAAGTCATCAAATATAACTCTGTCCTTCATGGTCATAAACTCCACATCTCTGGTTGTAAAGGCCAAAACTACACATGATAATTTATGATATGGTAAAATTGTGGAGAGGTAAACTGATGACTCTTCATTTGCCGGGCCTGGTGGCTTAGTTTCCGGGTCTGGTGGCTTAGTGAACTAATGCATCCACTGTAGGGGCCTGTGTTTGACCTCATGGTCACAGGTTCAAATCACGGCTGGTCCACTCAGTCTTTCATCCTTCTGAGGTCGATAACATGAGTACCATTGAGTTGGGTAACAATAAACATCTGTTATTCCACTCAAAGATAGCCTTCAGGGCGAACGTGCGCTTTACAAATACACGTTATATTATGTTATTTCTTCTCAAACATCTACCTGATACTTAAGGACATGCACAGAAACATGACACTGACCATTCCTCAATCATGTAATGTCCCTGATGTATGTGACAATAATTATTTCACTTTTGTGTATGACTAGTGGTGCTAATGCTCACCAAGAATTTTCATACCGCCAAGAGTATGAGTAGGCTAGCTCTACCTCAATACCAGCTTTTCTATTGTCAAAAACACTGGCAATTACTCCTGACTCCAGCAACAAATGAAGCTGCTGATTCCAAAATCTCTACCCCTCTCCCTACACATCCCTCGAAGACGGGATCACTGGGCTCATCCTATTTGTTAGATTCAGACAACCTTTAGAGACCATTTTCACAACGTGTTCTCTTTGTTGGGCTCAAGTTGTCCTGCTTGGGCATTAGACTATCAAATAATATATGGAATCAAGCAAAAATGCTTAATGATACCATTGCTGCTGTACTGCCAAACTGAACCGCATTCTCAGCTCTGTGCCCCTACTAATCACTCAAAGTGTAAGTGCAAAGATGATATCCTATCAGAGAGAGCTCTTCTCAAACCCACCGCCATGAAGACGTCCCTGCGACTGCTTCAGCATCTAACTGAATGGGGTTTGCACAACCCTATAAGAATAATGCTACTAAGGAAAAGATACAAAAAATAAGGATCACCAAAAGCTGAATTAATAAAATCCCTAAAAATTGGAAACCTCCTACTGGAGTACGTCTAAGCAACATGCCTTATATGATGTGTGTAAGTGAGCTAGTAATGCTGTGCCACCTGTTTTTTATCAATCACGGTACTTGAAGTTGGGTCAGAAAAGGTGTGAGAGAGACTAGCCTCATCGAATACGCTAACCAAGGGATTGACAAGCCTTTGTCACACGCCAAACAGTCAGAAATTATTGCTCTGGTTAGAGATGCTTCTTCAGTTCGCTAGATGGAAAGCCACAGTACAGGGGGTCTGGTTCGAATAAAGTCACTCAAATAAGACAAACCCAAATCACTGTGACAAATAAAATGTGAGGATGATGCTGGGTCATCATTTTATGGCAAGGCAATGAGGCCAATATAATGCATATTTCTTTATTTGCCAACTCACAGCAGCAACAGCAAACAATGTAAAAGAACTTAGAATACCAGACTAAAACATTCCAAAGACCATATAATGCAGTGAGGCAGCCATCTTCCTTCTTTGTTGCTGCTCACAACTGAGATAAGTTCGCCCTCTCATGTGCTTACTTGTATGTATGATTGTCATGTGCTTACTTTTATGTATGATTGAAGATGTGACTATTTTAACAGTGAGTAGGTTTTAGTTTGCAGAATGAATGTAATTTTAAACTCTATGTAATGTTTAAAAACTAGTATAGCTGACAAACTTTTTCATTTTTACATGCATATGATTTGTTTTAGGCATCTTATTGTATAAATGAGTTGATTTTTTAATCTATCAATTTACGTTAAACGTAGCTTCTGCGTATTTTTTGACAAGTGTGGGTTAATTGTTTTTATAATTTAAGTAGAAACGGCGTTTCAGAGCACGAGGACGACTGTTGCTCGACGCTCGCGAGCAGCTCGTGATCTTTTGAATTCGCGAGCCGTTTTGGCATTAGGCTGATCCTTAGCAGCTGCATCTTGTATTCGCGATCTGTTTGTGGTATTAGTTAACTATTTATAAAATAGGATGAAGAATTTTCAAAGTCAAGCGGAATCCTCTCCTTTATGAGGAATCCCGTCTGACCTGTATCGAGTCAGCTGTGTTTCGAGTCAGCTGTGCACGCAAGGGAAATTGACGAACCCTTCTGCGCGTTGACTACGGCGCGTGAGGAAATCAGTTCCTTAACGCAGATCTGTTTATCGGGGACAGAATTTTCAACATCGCGCACATCGATGAATTTAAGAAGACTTATTTAAAATTAGATATTGGTTACAATTACATTTAGGTATAAGTTACGTACCATATTCGAAGCCACTTGGGAAGTGTATTGATGCTCCAGGGCCAACGTAGAGGCATCAGGTGATGCGGCGGCCATTTTGGATTGTAGTAGGTTATGTTGAGGCAATGTGAATTTTGGCAGCCATCTTTTGGACATGCCAAAGAAGTAGAAGTCAGTTTATTCTGAGGTGTTCAGGGCAACTGTAAACAGGAGATCTTTGTGAATAGCTTGAGGAAGGTGATTTATTAGAGGGTGAAAGGATTGTGATAACTTTTCAGGCATTGTGAGATTGATTTGAAGAATCTATTATTTTTTGGTGAAATGGAGCAGAACAGTGAAAATGGAGATGCTATTGACATTAGAATTAAGGAGTCTGTAGATAAGGTGGTGTCTGTCCTAGCTATTCAACTTGTCAAAAAGCTGGTGATTGTATAGATAAGACAGAGTGAAGATTTTCAAAGAATCAAAATAACGAAGAACAGTTTTGGTCTGTGGAAGAGATTTTGGATGGTAGCACAGCTAGTGGAAGTGGTGGGAAGGTCGGTCAGAAGAGGAAGCATCTGACAAAAGAAAAGGGGCCTTTATGATGAAAGGCACAGGGGATAAAACTTGTAAAGAGTTTAAGGAACAGGATATAAAGGCCAAACAAGGGGACCGCAGGGCAATCGCCTGCGATGAGTCTACAAGCAGTGGGGACATTATTATTTCATGTTCATCAGATTTTTAATCCTCTGATGAGGAGGAAGTTAAAAGAAAGAAATTTAAAAAAGAGGAGGATGATGCTGCCTTACAGGATCAAGTTATGGATCCGTTAGGTGAGCTCATGTTTGACCCAAATACTATCCAGCATCCACTCTCCCCACTGTAGGTGCCAGCGAAACATGTTGCTCAATATGTAGAATTTTGTATCGGAAAGGAGATGCCCAAAGAGGTAAGGACCAGATTGAGGTCTGAGTGCCCTAGGCCTTCTTTGGCGGACAAGGTTGCATACACGCCAGAACTGGATCCAAAGATGTTGACCTTCCTAAACAAAATGGGAAAAGACCCTAGAAGGGGTCTTGACAAAGGGTTAAAGGGGTGCCAAGACCGCCTCTTAGATGTGTTTGGTCTTTTGACAAAGATTTTTGACTTATGCGAGGAAGCATATATAAAAGATGGTGTTGTCAATACTGAGGATCTGCGGCAATGGATTCAAAGGCCCATTTGTTTGTTGGGCAATGCCAATGCTTCGTTGTGTGTTGAAAGGAGGAAGTTATGAAAATAGACCCGAAGTTGGCTGAGTTGGCATGTAAAGAGTCAGGTAAAAAGACTAATGGCTTACTCTTTCGTGAAGAGTTTGTTAAGGAAATGGCGAAGTATGCAGGGGCTTTTAATTCAATTCAAAAAGTCCAGAAAGACATAAGAAAGGTTTTTGGAATGGCCAGGAGGATGCTGGCCGATTTCCCGGCCGCGGTTTTGGTATTTCAAGAGGCTCCTTCTCCAGAGGTGGTTTCAGGTCCGGATTTTAAACAGGGTTTTATTCTCCAGGTTTCTACCCTCAGAGACAACGAGGGGGAAGAGGACGCTTTAGAGGCGAGAGAAGAACAAGATTCCAAGGTATGTTTGGGAAAAGACCCTTCTTCTATTCAAGTAAAGGTGGGTGGCAGACTCGTACTCTTCTTGGATAGGTGGAAGGAAATCACCTCAGACCCTTGGGTCTTACAGACTGTATCTGGTTACAAAATAGACTTTGTGGCAAATCCGATTCAGGTAAAGAGTCCGTCTCTTCTAAAATTCAGCAAAGAGGAAGAGGATTTGGTGAGTCAGGAGGTAGTGGAGTTAGAGAAGAAGTGTGCCATAGAGAAAGCAGACAATTCTTGCAATGGGTTCGTTAGCAATCTTTTTCTCGTAGAAAAGAAAGACAAGACTATGAGGCCAATAATAAATCTGAAGGATCTAAATGAATGGGTGGAATACAGCCATTTCAAGATGGAAGGTATTCATATGCTGAGAGACATTTTGAGGAAGGGAGATTGGTTGACACGCCTGGATCTGAAAGATGCTTACTTGACTATTCCTGTTTGTGTAGATCAAAGAGACCTACTAAACTTTCAATGGCAAGGGACCATGTGGAGGTTCAAGAGCCTCCCATTCGGTTTGACGTCTGCCCCTTGGTGTTTTACCAAGGTGATGCGTCCTATAGTGGCTTGGTTACGATCAAGGGGGGTAAGGTTGATCAATTATCTAGACGACATTCTCATTATGTCGGAGAGCAGGGAACAAGCTCAAGACCATACAACTTTGGCAGTCAGAGTGATAGAGGATTTGGGCTTCATAGTAAACAGAAAGTCATGTTTGTTACCCAGTCAGGAGACTGTTTTCCTGGGTTTTCAGATCTGGACATTGGATTGTGTCGTGAGGTTACCGATCGAGAAGGTCAGGAATATTCGCAGGCAGGTGCGAAAGGTTATGAGGAGCGAATGGGTTATTTTGAGGCAGGTAGCGAGAATTATAGGACTTCTAACAGCTTCCCTTCAGGCAGTTTTTCTGGCTCTGTTACATTATCGGGAAACTGAGGACTTTGTGTCTACACAAGGGGGTGAGTTATACTCGGAGAGTTCAGATAGACGCAGAGGCGCAGGAGGAGCTGGCATGGTGGTTGGAGAACCTCGAGGCATGGAATGGAAGGGCAATTTTGGGCTATACCCCAGATATGATTATAGAATCGGATGCCAGCCTTCAGGGTTGGGGGGCCAGGTGTGGCTAATTGACTGCTGGAGAAAAGTGGATAGGTCAGGAGAGCAAGATGCATATCAACTACCTGGAGTTACTGGCTGGTTCTTTTGCGGTGAAGAGTTTTTAAGGAATCAGGTAAAATGTCGTGTTCTCCTAAAGATGGACAACATTTCCGCAGTGAGATATGTCAACAATTTAGGGGGTTCTCGATCGAAAGCATTAGCGGACTTGGCAAAGGAGTTTTGGCAAAGGAGTTTTGGCATTTTGGTCTGAGCAGAAACATCATGGTGCAAGCTCAATACTTGCCAGGAGTGAACAATTCCATAGCGGATTGGAACTCAAGGCAATTGAAGGATTTCAGCGATTGGAGACTAAACAGGGAATTGCTTTTAGCTTTGGACAGGAAATCTGGTCCTTTTCTGTTGGATCTTTTTGCGAACAGAGTAAATGCTCAGATTTGCAGATTTTACAGTTGAAGGCCGGACCCAGCTGCAGAGGCGGTGGATGCCTTTCTGCAGGTCTGGACCGTGTCTCGTTGTTATGCGTTTCCTCCTTTTGCTCTGATTCAGCGTGTTCTGTTGAAGGTGAAAAAGGAAAGAGCAGAGATAGTCTTAGTAACACCGTTTTGGACCTCTCAAGTTTGGTATCCAGATGTTATGGAGATGTTGATTGCTGACCCAGTACTTCTGCCGGATGTGCCGGATTTCTTACCCATCTCTTCATGAGATTTCCACGAAATGGTTCTTCAAGGTCATTTAAAGCTAATGGCTTCGTTGATTTCGGGAGAGCCTGGCAAATGTCTGGCTTATCTTCGGAAGCCTCAAAGCTCATTAAGGAGTCATGGTCTCCAGGGAATCCAAAGGCCTACAGGTTGGCTTGGGGGAGATGGGTTCGTTGGTGTGCTTCGAGGAGTCTGGATCCGGTATCATCTCCTTTAGTTGAGGTAGTTAACTACTTATCTGAGGTTTTCAATGACGGTAAATCCTGTAGTACTGTTAATATTGGAAGGTCGGCTATTTCTGCAGGTCATGATTTAGTGGATAGCGTCCCTATCGGTGAACATGATGTGGTTAAGAGGCTTTTGAGAAGCGTGATAATTAAGGCTCCTCCAGGGGCGAAGTACTCCTCCCTTTGGGTTGTGGATGTTGTCTTGAGGGAATTGATGAGTTGGAACGAAAACGAGTTTCTAGATCTCAGAGATCTTTCTTTGAAACTGGTTATGTTGCTGTGTCTGATTTCCTTCAGGAGAGTTTCAGACGTAAAGGCTTTAGAGACTACAGGGCGTAGGTTTGTCCCAGAAAGTGTTTGCTTCTCTATCTCAAAAAGAACCAAAACTATGTCAAGAACGATTTTCTACCCTAGTTTTGATGAATGTAGAAAGCTTTGCGTGGTGAGATGTTTACGTGAGTATGAGAGAAGAACTGAATGTCTGAGAGTCTGTTCGGAATCACAGTTGATAATTTCTTATAGAATCCCACATAAGGCAGTCTCCGCTCCAACTTTGGCTCGTTGGGTCAAGGTGGTCATGAATAGAGCAGGGATGGATTTAAACAAATATGGTGCACATTCCTCTAGAGGAGCGATGGCTTCTAAGGCCTTCATCCTGGGTGGGGGTTTATCAGCTATTTTAGCAGCGGCTAACTGGTCTTCTGATTCTATTTTTAAGAAATTCTATTTTAAGCCTGTGGATTGTCCGGTAGAGAATATTATGGCAAGCCTTTGAACATGCATAATATTGGCCTCCGTGCCTTGCCATAAAATTCAGATTTTCCACAGCTAGGGTGGGTAGAAAATTATGATTTTATTAAACACACGGAGGCTGATATTATCCCTCCCTTTGGTTTTCCCACCCATTAATGAGTGTTTATGATTCTTTTCAGGAGGAGACAACAGAAAATAGGATTCTGAAGGAAATTTTGGTCATTGGGATATTACGTTTTACATTTTTGGATTCAGCTTTATGGATTTGGAACACACATTTAAGCAAATTCGCAGCATAGAGAAGGAAATATGGCTGCCTCACTCTGCATTATATGGTCTTTGGAATGTTTTAGTCTGGTATTCTAAGTTCTTTTACATTGTTTGCTGTTGCTGCTGTGAGATGGCAAATAAAGAAATATGCATAATATCAGCCTCCGTGTCTTTAATAAAATCATGATTTTCTGCCCACCCTAGCTGTGGAAAATCTGAATTTTCTTACAGAAGATGTTTTCCTCCCGCTGTATGGGTGAGCAGCCAGCAATTCCCCTAACACCCGCCCTGTAGGAAGCCGTCGGGGCACATAGTGCGGTGTAAATTTGTAGCACCGGGGCCAAAGATTATAAGTGACTTTGCAAAATTTGTTGCTAGATCCAGTTTGGCCATAAAGTTCACTAAGGTATGGACTATCGTGCGCAGAGCCTTAGGAGTGCGGGTCGTCATGATCACACCATCTGCGTACAAAAGTGCTTGGAATGGAGAAACCTTATCATTGGGGTGTCCAGGGTGCTAGCTGCCAAATGGCTATTAAGATAGTATATGTATAAAATTAATAGTAAAGGGGCAAGTTCTCACCCTTGGCGTACTCCACGCTTAATTTGAAAAACATGTCACTTCACCTCTTTGACCGTACCGTACTCGTGCTGTGGTGTTGTTGCGAAGTGAGGCCAGTATATGTATAAGGGTCTCATCAAGTTCCATCTTGCTAAGAAGTTGCCAGAGCGTGTCGCTATTTACGCAGTCGAAGGCCATGGACAAGGCCATGAAACCGAAGTATAATCATGACTGCTTGGCCAGTGTATACTTGCTAATCACTAGATTTAAATTAAGGCACTGTTCTACAGTGCTGATTTCGGCCCGAAACCAATTCATAGAATGTCTTTTTTTATCTAAATTGGCATTTGCTGGGTTATTCTTTAATGTGCAAATGCAATGGTTGCAGACCTTACTTTCAGAAAGTTTTGTCGAAGGTATTTATTTTAGTGCTTCACTTCGGGGGATATTATTTCAGATTCATGCCATTTACATTGTTAAACAATCACTTCAGATGCTTTTAATATGCTGACCTCTCATCTCCCCTAAACACCACCAATCTCTGCCCCATAAAAACTCCTCACCAAAACTAAACTACACCCATCCTTTTTTTATTTTTTTATTATTATTTTATTCAAAGTTCTGATAGTTGTATACAATAATGAACACAGTCATATCGTTTCGTGGAGTACATTACAGTGAAGAATCTAGCATGACATGAGATCCTATACCACACAGTGGAGCAGCCTACACAGCGTATCCATATCATATTTTAACAAGTAAACATTTTAGTTCAATGATTTGTCTTCAATAAATCCGGATGTTCACGTAAATATATAGTCAGAGGTTCTCAAATGTTCGAGCGCTTGGAAGCAGTAGGTAGTTCTTCTGCATATATCAGAAAATTGCCTCTACAATAGACAATGTCTAATATCCAACTTGTAAGAGTAGGAGATGTCTTACTATCCCAGTGCATTGCTACCCTACGTTTTGCCAGCAATAACATTATGGCAACCAATTCCTTCTTTGCTGATCTCAGAGGTATGCCAAGGCCCAATAAGCACAGTTGGGGGGAGCATGTCAATGTAAACGAAATTAGCATTCCCAAATGGTAAGTTACATCTTCCCAATATTTTTTTACCTTATCACAATTCCACGCAAGGTGCACAAAGTCTGCCTGGTCTATACTGCACCTTTTACAGTGTGCGTCATCGCGAAGCCCATATTTACATAACTTAGCTGGAGTGTGATATGTTTGATGTATGTATTTGTAATGGATGATGCGTAGATTGCCGTTTGGTGTAAGCAATGTAAATAGTGTACAACAGGAAACCAAGTCTTCTTCCGTCAGGGAATTGCCTAATACTTTATTCCAGTTGTCACGTGCTTTGTCGGTGTTAGCTCCTATTTCCGTTTGCACCGTTTTATATAGCCGTGAAACCACATTAGAGTGCGTGGTTGCATCTATCAGGGTCCGCAGTGATTTAAGGATAGGGGGTTCAGTGGGTAAAGAGGGGTATAATTCCTTGGTAGCAGCCTTTAGCCTATGATATATAAATCGGAATAGAGGTGATTGGTTTCTTATATATGATAAGTCGTCAGGGGTGATGAACGTTCCATTGGGATACAGGTCGCCCATTTGCGCTAAACCTACTTGCTCCAGCAACATTATACTATTTTGTTCTTGTGTGACAGATAATGCTGGATGGTTTGCTAGTGGGAGGTTCGGGGTATATTTGGGAGTTATGTTTGCTAATTACTTCCTTAGGATCATTGCATATGGTTAACTGTATCGTCGCAAACATTGATTGGAAGTTCGCTGTTGTATCTGAACCTGTTGCAGCCGCGGTGTTCACTGTACCCCGTTCAGGAGCTTCGGCATTCGAGTCTGGTGCATTCTGTTGTAGCTCAAATTTCAATTTGGGTTGGGTTTTATCCGGCATCCCCATCGCTCCGAGAGTTTTTGTTTTGGGTGGTATCTTGAGTAGTTTCAATAATGCTCCCAGTTAAGCAAGCGTTACTTGCTTGTGTTGATCAACTTTTTGTACGTATCCAGTGTGCTTGTGGACAAAGCAGTCTAAGGGGACACTGTATTGTGGGTATCACGCTATTTTTTGCCAGGGGTGGTAAGCTAATCTGGCGTCACTTGGGCGATGAAGCCAAGTTATATTTTACTGAAGCCAGTTGGTGTCCACGGTACATTTAGTCACCATAAATCGGTATTGCCGCCCTGCTATCGCAGTGAAGGTATTGGTCTGTGCCCAGTGCCGTAGCAACCGGTTAGAGTCCTGTCACACGCAACCACTGAGCATGTGGTAACTTTCTGCGACAGACAACCTGTTTGAGCATCTAATTGCAGTCAATGTAGTACGCTGGAAATGTGGCGGTAGTTGGATGTTGGTGTCGCAGCACCGCCTCTTGGCTCCAGGCACTGGCCAAATATCAAAAGCAGGCCAGGTGTAGGGTTTCCCCCAGATTCCAGATAGTCCTCCCTTTTGTGCTATCCACAGTTTTGGTGTGCCCTCTGCCTGGGCTTAGTTGAGCTTTCATGCGCAATAATGTTCAGTGTTTAAGCTGCCATGCGAATCTTTACGGCCCGGCCTCCGGCGCTATTCAGGAGCATGTATTTTCGGGCCCGCACATAAGCTAGCTACGCATCTTCGCCTCCTGTCACTGACACCGGAGCAGTTCGGGGCTGGTAGTGGGGAGTTGCCTGTCGATGCCGGCGCTGCCGCAATTGCTCTCACCTCTGATATGTAGCGCCGGTCCGGTTCCCGCACCAGGCCGCACCTCTTGGGAGTTGATTGCCATGGTCCGCTTGCCACCACTCACTTGTTCTGCAGCATCAAATTGCACAGCCGCCCCCGGCTGCCTGCCAGACCTAGCAGAGCGGTACCTGTAAAGGTGTCTCCTGATTCACGCTCCGACTTTTTGTAGTTTTCTGCCGCTTTCTGGTTACCGCAGCTTCCCCCTCAGGCCTACAACAGGAAACTGCTCCCCAGGCTTGCGTATGGGTTACGTCTTGACGTCTTCCTTGGTACGCTCCCAGCTGCCGCCCGGTGAAAATCTCCTCACGGTGCCGCTGCGCACTGGATGTACTTGTGGCGGTCAAAAGTACCACATTGCGTAGCTGATAGTTTCCTCTGTGCAGTCGCACGGTTTGTTAGATTGTTCGTGGGTTATTTACACAGGATAATTGTAGGATGGGGACCTGGTCGGGAGAGCTCGCTTACAAAGCGGCCATTTCCTAGTGTGGCTACTCCGCCCCCCAAACTACACCCATCCTTGAACCCTAAAAGCCCTTTCTACTTCTACACTCCACCTATCACAAGAACCGTAATACCCCCTCACTACCCCTAAACTCCAACCATTCCTGAACCCTAAAGACCCTTTTCTACACCTAAACTCCACGTTGGCTGAATAGCAGTGTACATTCTGAAGAATCAATAAAGGTTTTAAAAAAAAAAAAAAAAACTCCACTCATCTATGACCACTAAAAACCCTCACTACTCCTAAACTCTGTCCATCCCTGAACTCTAAAAAACCCTTTCTACATCTAAACTTCACCCATCCCTGAATCCTTAAAAGCACTCACCACCCTAAACTCCACCCATTCCTGAACCCTAAAAACTCTTCGCAACCCCTAACCTCTACACATAACTGAACCTGAAAAACCCTTTCCAGCCTAAACTCTGCCCATTCCTGAACCCTAAAACCCCTCAACGCTCCTACACTCCACCCATCCCTAAACTCTAAAAACACCTCACACCCCTAAACCTCACCCATCCGTGAACTCTAAAAGCCCCTCACCAACCCTAAACTCCACTCATTGCTGATACCTAACAAATGCCATACCATCCTTAATTTACTCTCATTGCTGAACCCAAATACCCTTCACTAGTCCTAAAGGTGTTGAAAAACAAGGCAGTATGCACGAGAAACATAATTGGAGCGAAATGTTGGAATCCAAGACGTTCAGCTAAAACTAAATTGCTGCAGTAATACAACTTACATTGACCAGCTAAGAGGTTTTAGATTCTCTGCCCTTACTGAGGCCATTATCACCAGGATAATGATGTTCTACCTTTATTTTCAGGAAGAAGATAATAGCAAACTGTTTTCAAAATGCATTGTCAATTTTCCTCACTGTCCTGCAGCTCGGTTCCTGCTCTCCCATTTGCGGTTCCAGATATTCCATCTCGATCATTTTTGGACATTCAGCTTACAAGAGAATCCAGTTTCACCTCCAGAGAGGACATCCTAGCTCAGTGTATTGTACAGTGCATTGCTTCTCTTTCAGGGTTCTTGTACTTAGCGCCTTTCCTTGAGTCACCAACACTCTTCACCTTAATGGTGGCCATCTCCTGAGAGAGGCAATCTTGGGCAGAAAAATCACTTTCTCTCTTCTCCATCTTTGGTTTTTGTTCCTTCAGTGGCACAGCTACTTCGAATAAGACACCCTTAACCTGTTCCCTTTGGCCTCTGCAATGTGTAATCTTCAGAGCACCGAGAGTAGAAGATCAGGACCTGATGCCTTTTTCTTCCACACCTTCCCTGGAATGCAGTCTCTATCTCCTTCTTAATCCACAGCCCTTTTCTAGCTGATCGCACCCCATAAGCTTTCTGGCCCGCTGGACCTCTCGGTTAATGCATTGCTACCACATATGTAACACCTTTACTACTAGGCTTGCAGGTCTACTGTCATGGATCTGAGATGCAGGATGAGTATCTGATCCACTGAGCTGGCTATGGACACCCTTTGCCCCTCACAGGCACCCCATAGGAACGCCGCTTACGATGCACTGCCTTCCCATCCACATGGTTCAGACACTGTACATGAAACATGTGGCCATCTTGGGTTATTAACCAGTTGTGCACCCTAAGTATGATTTGGAAACACTGAGACTTGAGGAGTGTCTAAAAAACAATGCTCATGTAGACCCCAGTACTACAGTGCACTCACGATACGGCTGTTTGCGTCTGATACAGTCAATGATTCCGGGTCACCGAAGATACAGTAGGTGGATTACTTAGTCAGTCTGGGTATCTAGATGGAGGTTATTGGCTAGCAAGCATCTTACATAGTCTATCCTATTAACTGGAAGGGGATATTTCCAAAGGTACAGTCATTACTAGTATATAGTGGTAAATTATTGTTTTTAGGTCTGGCTTAGCAGCACAGCTGTCGATTGTCCATCAACACAAAAAGGAAAGAAGGTTTTTGGCTCCATCCATACGTTGATTTCCCTGAGTACGGCATTTGATTGGGCAGACGTGTGCTGATGCTTAATACAGCAGGACTGAGCTGCCAATGGTGACAAGGGAATGATCAAGTCTGTGTGCCTAATCTATTTATTGTTAAAAGTTACAACTTATGTAAGATTGTATATTGTTTCCCCATGTCTAATTTTGAACACATTTGCCAATCATGGCTGTGTGCCTGATGGTTGCTTTGTGGGAACATTTAAGCACAATATAGTAGGGCTGAGTTGGTTATGGTGGCAAGCTAATGATAAAGGCTATAGGCTGGATTGGTTCACTGTGAAAAGGTATATCAAATGGAATTTGTCAAATGTGTTTATTATGAAAAGTGACAACAAAGGCAGTAGGCCTGACATATTTTTGTGAAAAGTGTATGTTAAAGTCAAAAGTCAACTTTTGATTGGATTGTTAATATTCAGTGTTAAATTTCGGAGATAGGTATTTGTCACACAGAATCTCACAAATTACAATAGTAGACAAGGGTTTTGGTGTTGGTTGCCCCTTCTAACAAACCCTGGGGGTAGATGATCTGCTCTCATAATTCTTGTTAGGCCGATTTAAGAGTGGTTGTACATTGTTTTGTCAAGTGTAATTTTGTACTTATTTGCAATTTTATCACTTACTGAAGTGTGCCTTATGGGAATATTTTGCCTTGTGGGAATCTTACGTGCAATATGGTAGGCCTAAGATGGTTAACATGACAAGTCAATGATAAAAGCTATAGATTTGGTTGGTTCATTTGGAAACAGCTATGTTAGATGGCGTATGTTTAATCTGTTTATTATTAAAAGGTACAACACAGGCTAAAATATTTATTTTATTTGCTAAGTCCAATAACCTTTATGGGCAAATTGTTATTACTCTGTAATGTACGATAGACAGGTATTTTGTTCCATGAAATCTCACAGATTACCATAGTAAGCAAGGTGTTTGGATTTGGTTACTCCCTTTGACAAAAACTGGGGTTAGAAGAGTTAATCCCTGACAATCCCCTGAACCCCTCTTAGGTGAGGTTCTATATTGTTTTACCAGCTCTAATTTTTTTCATATTTCCAATTTTATGACTGTATTCTTGATAATTACTTAGTAGAAAAGCTTACACTCAATTCAGGAGGCCTGGGTCGATTGTGGTGACAAGCAAATGAAAAATCCAATAGTATAGGCCTGATTAATTTATTGGGAAATCTGTGTCAGTTGCCATAGGTCTCATCTGTTTATTATTAAATCTTTTGGCAAAAGCAGTAGGCTTGATTTATTTAGTGTGAACTGCCTTTATAAAGCCAATAAGCATTAAAGTAGTGTTTTCATTAATTCATGTAACGCCTGTAGGCAGGCAATTTATTACATTGAAACTCACAGATTACCGTAGTAGCTTTGGTGTTGAACAGCCCTTCTGACAACCATAGCGGTAGCAGATTTGCACTGTTAGAATCCTTAGTAGTTTCCGGTAAGAGGGGTTGCTTTCTGATTTATAATTTTGTACATAGTTAGAATTTGATGGTTGCCTTGTGGGAACTTTAATGTTCACTGTACTAGACCTGGGTTGCTTCTTATGACAAGCCAATTCTAAAGACTATAGGCCCGACTGGTTCATTGGGAAGATCTATGTCTGCTGTAAGATGTGTGTTCTGTTTATTATGAAAAGTTAGGGCAAAGGCAGTAAGCCTGACTTGCTTATTTTAAAAACCATATGTTAACAAAGATAGTATTTTATTAAACTTTTTTAAAGAATGTTGACAATTATTTTGTCACTTGGAAGTTCACAAATTGATGTAAAAAAGCAGGGGTGATGTTGGTTTGCCCCTTTGACAAGCTGTGGGGGCCCATGATTTACACTGTGATAATCTTTGCTAGGGCGTCATATGTGGGCCTGCCAGGTTTAGTTGTCAAAATCCATACATATATAGACATACATTTATATACATATATAGGGCTTTGGATCAGCACTCTTGCGAGTGATCTGTTTGGGCGTCATTCACTCTCTGCTTCTGCTAATGACAGCATGCTGCATGGGGCAGTGGGTCAGTCCACTTCAGCCATTGGTCCCAGTGTTTTGTGAGTGATGGCCTTTTGGCTGGTTGGGCATATCTGCCTGTAAATGAGCATGGCTTAGTGCCAGTGATGATGGGACAGTCCTTCCCTTATACCTTTATAGATCACTTTCCAGTTTTTTCCTTGTTCTTTTAATTTGTGTGTTTTTTTATGTAGAACGTCTTGGACATGTCCACCCACCCACCCACTAAGACATTGCCGCCGGGTCACTTGCTTGCCACTTCATTTGCAGTGCATGTTATCCCATGTGCCCACTGTTTCTAAACTGAGAGGCCATCTGAGAATGTACTGTCCACAATGTAGCATTATTTTACCCTTACACTATCGCTATCATGTTTAGAAGCATTACATCAGCTATCTTGGATATCTACAACAGTGCAAAATACTATTCCAAGGTAGCCTCCCAGTGTTATGTGTATTGAGTGATTATCGTAGATTGGTTTTGAACACAGTGTATCATTGTTTTAGTTGTCCAAGACGCCCAATACATTACTTCTAAACTTGGCAGCCATGTTGTAACTTGAATACAACAACATACTATGAAAAATACCGTTGCAAGACGGCCGCCTGCTGCTATATTTCATTTTATTTCTTACTGCAAGTATGTGCCTGCCATGTTTAGGCAGAGGCTTGCTTTCTTGTTTATAATTTTATGCTTTTAATTTACCTTGCTTGTTGAATTTGTGTATGTGTTTTATTGTAGATGGGTACGTAAGTCAATATAAGAATGACTCCGTGGCTGTAAGAAGATGGCTTAGTGAGTGATTAAACTCACTAGTCAGTGAAAAGGCAGTTTCAGTTACAAACCATAACTATTGCATTGCCAATTCTTGTTGTTTATTTCTTTCCGAGGAAGCCTATTAGCAAAGAGGGGTTTTCTTACAGTACAAACAAAGCCTTTGGTTGTTTGATAAAAGATTACATTTTATACTACTTGATTGATTCCAGAACAAACGCTACAGAACAGTCACTATAAATTGCGTGAAGTTGTTTTGAGCACTTTGCAGCAATAGCTTAATTAATTGTGACATAAAGTTTAAACGTAGAGTACAGTATTCACCCACAAGGAGGTCTCATGGCGCTATAGACAGAAAACAGATGCTTATTATTACCCTAAAGTGACTCTCATTGTATCAACCTCAGAAGGATAAAAGTTTGAGTGAACCTGACGGGTTTTGAACATGTGACCATGGGGGTCAAAGTCAGATCCCTAGAACGGATGCACTAGTCCACTGAGCTGCTAGAGCCGGGTGTTCATTCCCTCTTTGTTACTGTAATATTTGTCTAGTATTAGTACTAGGATATTTCAAATAATACTGTTTCATGTCAAATGTGGGGTTGGTTACATATCTCACAAAAGGAAAACTACATTTACCTGTTATGGGAAGAATTTGCCTTTTAATGCCATGTTAATTTCCTTTTAATGCATTGCCTGGTGCTAAATGTACGCATTTTAATTTAAGTAGGCTATAATAGTTAACAGGCTGCTCAAATGTGACTCCTGGGGCCTTTTCTTTATCGATATTAAAATCCCGTTTGATGGTTGGAAGACCGCTGCTTCAGCTGAATTGGTTTTCCATACATTTGTCAATTTCTGAGAAGGTGGTACTTTCATTATATTGAATGAGGGAAAACATCTTCCTCAGTCTGTAATTTCAGCTACGGGTCAGTTGCACAAGCAGTCCAGAGCACTGAAGCATTGAGCTTTACGGTGTTACAGTCCTGTGTCATGAATATATATATATCCAGCCGCACTAGGGAACCCTAGGTCAATAATAGTTATCAGAGTATATAACAAAGGAGGGAGAAAGATTCAGTCGAAAGAGATTCAATCGAAAAGAAGGGGGAGAGATAGAGAAAGGAATAATTCAGAGCAAAAGAATTTCCTATTTGGAAAAAGACCCATCACTCACCAACCTGGTTGGTGACATGCTTCATCATCTGGGTCCCACCCTGACCGCCGAATGCCGTCAGGGTGTGCTTTGACGCCTGGAATTCCAGTGGAGCGGGTTTTCGTGTATATCGGTGAGTGAAAACGTGAGTGAGGAAAAATAAATGTGATATTTAAAAGTGTCAGCGGTGATCTTCCTAATAATTTAATATGAAGTCACTTGGCACAATTAAAAACTGTGAATAGATATCGTAACTGGTATTAATGGCCAGTGATATCAGTGTTGGTATGTGTGTGTGGTCAACATGTTTCAACCTTTCTAGTAATTCTTAGGTTTTCGTCAGGACCAGGAATTTATTTGAGGAACGGGGGTCTGCACTCGCTAAGGTGCACCCACACCCTGAACCTCTGTGTACTCCACCTTTATTAGAGAGTAGTTTGTTGTGCCTTCAAGCCGTTCTTGAAGGATGATTCGGATCTGTAAAAGTAAAATCCGAAAAAGAGAAACTTTCTATTGGACTTATTCCTATTAACTCTCCATGCTCACTTATTATGGTATGCGATATGAAATGTGAGTCGTTGCATGCAATCTATTGCAGATTATTGAGGGTATTTATTGCATGCCTCAATCCATGTATAGGGCATGCATTGTAGATCTGGCGAAAAAAATAATCATTATTAATATTCTCGCGTCACGTGCATTAATTGTGCCTGTCTACTGGCAATACAAGAAAGGCATACGTGATGATTCACACTGCTATCAAACACTTCTAGTGCAGTGAGCGTATATATTGGTAGAAGTACAGACAGAGACAAACAGACAAATAAGGAGAGCTCAAGGACTCACGTTAAAAAGGCTAAATATAAAGCCTCATGGTTCCCGTGGGGAGCGTGGGTTCTGAACCATTGCTGTGATAGAGAAGGAAAAGAGATTTTCAGCATGATTTGTCTTACCTTGATCTCGTAAGGCCCTTCTATAGTAGGGATAAGGATACACTTACGTTCTCTCACCTGTACGCCCGTTTACACACCTACTTCGGGGTCCCACAGTTACCGAATGCTGGAGCTGTGGCTGTCACGGTCGGTATTTAAGAGAAAATGCTTCCGCCCTTGTGACTGGGGGTGTGGTTTCATTGGGTCATGGGGATCAAGGTAAAATTCAGTATTTCGTGAAGGTGATAAGGGTTCTGCATTAAAGAGGTGTTTTTGCAGATATTTTAGCTGAGTCATAGGGCTCAGCATGAAATTCAGTTTTTCGTGTAAATAATAGGGTTCTGCAGTAAAGAGGTATATTGCAGAGAAATAAGTAACATTGGATTCTGATTGAAACCTTGGTGTGTGTTATAACAATGAACTGAGAAGAAGAGATAACAGGGATCAGATTCATCCAGTGAGTACCGAATTCCATGGTATATTGTCGTTCAGCCCTGTTATGTGGGTTGACAGACGGTACATCCATCGTTGTTCCTTTTCAAAGAGTGTATTCTGACTTTCAACAGATTCAATAACAGTCCAAGTCATGTCATTTGGAGTGTGGTTATTGCTGATAAAATGTTCTGTCAATTTAGTAGTCGCTTTCTTGCATCGGATAGTGCTACGATGCTCTGTTATGGGTTGTTTAACTTTACGAGTGGTCATGCCTACATAACGCAGATTACAGGGGCATGTTATGAGGTAGACTACATTGCAATTGTTACAATTGGTATGGTTTCTTTGTGTCCAGATCTTATTGTTTTCCAATGTCAGTGTTTTGGTGTGTGTAGTGAGGTGACATACTGAGCAGTTCCCACAGGGATAGTGACCTGTCACTTTGGGTAGTCCCCAAACGCTCAGGACTGTGGCTGCATCAACTGCAGTAATTTTCTTCGGTCGAGTGTTAACCAGTGAGTCCTTTAAACTTCTTGCTCGTTTGTGTGAGAATAAAGGCTTCTCCCATTGCAGATTGCCAGTGTTTAGGATTGACCATCTTTTTCTGATGGTGTTCGTCACCTGATTTGACATAGTGTTAAAAGTTGTCACACAGGAGAGGGGTGGTTTCTGTATCGGTCTACTGGTTTCTTCTAACAGGGCATCTCGGGGTTGGTTTCTCGTCCGTTTTTGGCCCTTGTCCAAAATATGCTGAGGGTAGCCTCTTTCTGAGAGCTTTTTGGAGAGAGAAGAGGCCTGTGTTTTGTAGTCTGACAATTTACTACAGTTCCTTCTTAATCGAAGGAACTGGCCATAGGGTAGATTTTCTTTCAGTGCTCTCGGGTGAAAACTATCATATTGTAGTAAATTGTTTTTGGATGTTGGCTTGGTATAAGTTTTTGTTTCAAGTTTGTTATTTTCATTGTGGATTTCCACATCTAAAAATATCATAGTGGTTTTATCAATGCTGTGTGTGAATTTTAGATGGGGGTCACAGGTGTTGATGATGAAATCTTACAATGTTGTCATTGGGCCTTGCCAGATTGCCAGTACATCATCTATATACCTTCGCCAGAGTTTGAGGTACTTGGAGAAGGGTCTGTTAGTCCCGAGAATAAATTGTTCCTCAAAATCAAAAACATTGAGGCCCGCTACACTCGGGGCAAAAATGCTCCCCATAGATGTGCCTCCTATTTGAAGGTAAAGTTGACCTTCAAATTCAAAATAATTCCTCATTAGGGCGAGTTCTGCGCATTTCAGGACAAAATCTCTTGGGACATTATGGTCCCAAACGGCATTATCCAGGGCTTTTTCTAAGACCGCCAATGTAGCCTCTTGAGGGATATTAGTATAGAGGCTTTCTATGTCGAAACTGACAAGGATGGTTTCATCATTGGTCTCGATGTCTTTTAATACATTGAGGACATCTTTGGTGTCTCTCAGATATGTGGATGTCTTCTGTATCATGGGTTTGAAGAAGAAGTCACTATATTCAGAGAGGGGTTGGAGGACAGAGCCTATCCCTGATACGATGGGTCTGCCTGGTGGGGGAGATTTATTTTTGTGCATCTTAGGAAGTACATAAAAGTAAGGTATTTTTCCCTCATTGTTGGTTAGGAAATTTGCCTCCTATTTGCAAATATCCCCTCTTTCCTCCGCGCTGTTGACAAGATTGGAGATTTCTTGTTTCAGTGCAACAGTCGGGTCCGAGGTGAGGGGTTTGTAATTGCTACGATCTTCGAGGAGTCTCCTACACTCAGCCTGATAGGATGTTTTGTCCAGTATGACTATCCCACCTCCTTTATCGGCAGGTTTTATGACGATGGTGTCGTCATTACGTAGCGCTATTAGGGATTCCTGTTCAGTTTTAGTCATATTCATAAAAGGTTTTTTCGGGGAAAGTTTCTCTGTCATTGTAGACCGCCTGTTCGAAAGTTAGAACCTCAGGAGGAGTAGTATGGGGAGGTGGAATGAAAGTGGATTTCCCTCAAAAACCAGTCACATTAGAATTGGTACTGGTGGACGCTGCGTCGCCCTCTTCCTTTTCAAAAAAGGCTTTTAATCTCAATTTTCTAAAGAAACCTGCTAATTCTGCATGCAACTTGAATCTATCAAGGTTAGGGGTCGGTACAAACCCTAATCCTCTGTTTAGAACATTTTGTTCAGACTCAGTCAGGTTTCTAGAGGACAGGTTAGTTACTAACTCTTGCTTGTTCCTGGGCCCTGCTCCCTCGTTTTGCTCCTGGTATTGTTGCCTACACTGTCGTCGTCCTCACAGTGTACCTGTGTGTTCCCTCTCCATCTTCCTCTCCCTCTCCCTCCCCTCCCTAAAAAAGGAGGCCTGAAGGTGTTTTGTGGGAAAAACGGTTGTTGAAAAGGGGGTTGCCAACCATACATTGGGTACTATTGTGGGGGAGGAGGGTATGGATTTTGGTAGGGATTAATTTTGTAATTTGTGTTGGGCCACTGGTTTTGTCCTCTGCCTCGTCCTCTTTGTCTCCCTCTTCCACTTCCGGAACTGGAGTCGCTGCTCATGGAGGAATCATCACTGGATTGATCTGTGCTTCTGTCTTGTTTGGAACTAGCTACATAGTCTGGGTCAGAGTAGGGGTATGATTTTATATAGGAATTTTTTAAGGTCTTTATGAAACTTCTGTATTTTTTGTTGTGTGAGATTTTCTTTGTATTCATTAAGATTCTTATTAATTTCCTCTAGTTTCTTTTTATACCCTGTGATGGTCGTTTTTATGTGGTTTTCAGTGAGTTGTATTTCAACCATTAACGCTTCAGATAGTCTGACTGCAGTTTTTATAATGAGCACTAACCAGTCTCGTGTGCAGTGCCAGGCTATCTGAGCCCAATCCTTTCTGAAGACAGGGTCGTCTAGAAAGATACGAGGGGCGTTGGTTACCAAGAGGCCCCGGGGAGCCGTGTTATTGCGTAAATATTCTGTTAGAATTGTACCGTGTAAAATGGTCCTAATTCTGTTTCTCTTCTTCTCAGAGAGTGTTTCCCAGTCAGTTGACTGGTAGATGGTATGGGCAATGGTAGGGTCTGCAAATATTGATGATTCTGCTAATATAGCATCCACATCTTCAACGCTATACTTGAGTCATGCAGCACGTTGTGGTTTGTAGGCATTATAAATGACAGTTGTATGTCTTCCAACCCTTCAGTGTTCCGCTTCCCTTACAAACACAAGCATTTGCAATGCAATAGGTCTCGCATTGGCGAAATTTTAAGCTATTGGCATTGTAAATGACAATGACTTTTATTTATCTGTTTTTAAAATCAACATATAGATAAAAGGTTTGTCATTTACAATGCCAGTAGCTCAAAGTCTCACAAATGCGAGACCTATTGCATTGCAAATGCTTGTTAAACATAGAGGGGCTGCTCCCTCTTCCTGCACTGTTTGGAAACCAAACCACTACAGATTGATTCTGATGGTGGAGCGGTGGAATTTACCAGTAATTTCAAGAATGATATGCATATGGCTGGGTCCAAACTGGAATTGCGTGGTGAGCAAAAAAATGATGGATTAAACCCAGATCTGTCATTGGAAGTGAATGTTTGATTTGTTAAACATTCCATCCATCATTTGGTATTTTTGATTTACCCACACAAAACAAGACATCCCTGGTGTCTAGGGGGATCTCTGTTCGTGGTCCACCCGCGATCTATGGCTAGGGATCTGTTTATAAAAGGCATCATTCGAAAGGGGAGACTCATCTTCCAACAGCACCTTTTTAGGTCTTGCGACCTGTGTTGCACTGCGCAGCAGTGCTCGCGCATGCGAGAGTCCTTTTGTCTGGGGTCCAGAAATCGACCCTCGAATCGCACACGCTCGTGCGTGTGCGATTCCTTTTCAGCTCCCCATTGGCCTTTGCGTGCGTCTTCTTCTAAAAGACTGCACGCAATTGGCCTGAGGCGCGCGCATAGCTCCTCCCATGGCCTATTGGTGTCTATTACGCGCACCAAGCACGTAATAGACACCAATAGGCCGTGGGAGGAGCTGTGATCGTGCCCAGACACAGGCATGACACGTGCGCCACTTGTCTTATTTTGTCTGTGTTCCACGTCTTGGTCTCTGATTTCCGTCTTCTGCAGCCCACACACTCGGCGCTCACGTTCTTAAACTGCACTGTCTTCCCATCCACCTTGTCCCCAATTCTAGTTTATCCTACACCCTTTTACATCATTGTGTATGTGCCCTGGGCCATTTCACCGAGGGTCACTGACCGGCGCAAAGGCATGTTTTGCGCCGCTGTCTAGCCCGCACGCTTTAACCGTGTGCATTTTCCTATGCTCTGCCTTGCCATCTTACCTAGTTCTTCGATTCTAGCTGAAAGAAAGGTGGGGAACGGGTTGGGCCACCTGGACTTGGGTGATGGGGGGCGGGCCGCAACCCAGAAGGATTTATTTTCTCGGTGTTTCCCTCGACTGTCGATGCCTCCGGAAGTGCCTCTGGAAACACCATTCATTTCCGTGTCTGCGCCGTCCCGCGGAATTTCACTTCGCGGCAGATGCAAACGGTTCAAAAACAGAACCATTAGACTTGAGGACACCGGCTTCCCTTATCCACCCACACCAACAAAATGAGAAAAGGGACGTAAACAATCATAAAACCCTCGCAAAAGCGCGGCGGTCTGCAACGGATGGTGTTTCGCGGCACTTGTATTTTGGACCAATTGTGCTATTATCTGCCAACCATTTCTCATGGTTTTGCACAGGTTTGTAGAACAAATTCCCAGTTTTCCAGCCACGAACGATGCCATCTTTTTCCAGAACCTCGGGTAGAAAAGAACATTTATCCCTTAAACAGAAGAAAAAAAGAAATGGTGTGAAGTAACATACATGCTAATAGATTCCGGCTGGAGACTCCTGTTTTAAGAAGGCAAATTAGCTTTATTTTATCTGTCTTCCGCGTGCGCTTTAAAAGTGCTGTCTACTGGGAGGTGAACATTCTTTTAGTGGCACCTCGTAGCTGCCACACAGCAGTAACATCCCCAGGGCTCAGCAAGAGGTGCTGGCCCTTTAAAACCAGCCGCATGCCTAATGCAATGTTTACTTTTCATTTGGTGGATAGCATTAGAGCTCTGGAGAACTGCACTTCTGAGTGTGTCTTTGGAGATCTGAGTTACTGTAACTTTATATAGATTTAGACCCCTCCCATCAGAAACATGACCGCATGGAGCGAGCGCGTGCTCTAGGTGGGGGACACGAGATGGGCCTTCGCCCAGGGCACCTGATATCAGAGGGGCACACTGAGCAGGCCTAGCACTCCTGCTGTTCAGTTTTCCAGCGCCTGTCCAGTCAGCCCAGGCTCTCATTCCCTCGCATGCCGTCCCGCCTGGGGTCTCACTTCAAATCTGGCATCAGTGCAAAGGTGCTCAGGTGTGGCGAAGAGGTGGAAGGGAGTCCTGGGGCTGGTCACTGCTGTCGGGGGGGGGGGGGGGGTGGTCACTCCGCGCGACCCGAACTGTGGACACGAGGGAGCCCCCCCTCTGAGATCACAGCAGGAGCGAGGAGGAAGATGAGGGGGGTGGCAGCGAAGGTCGAAGGAGGGTAGGCCCCAGAAACTTCCCCTTTTGTACCCCAGGAAAGGTATACCCCGAGGGCTCTCCGGCGCAGGAAGGTAAATCCCTGCATGTCTGTGCCATTGGTATATTTTTCCAGAACAAACCCACACTTTAAGATTTTATTTTCAGGAAACAAACATCACAAAAAGATAGTGTCAAAGATGGCGTCTGCTCCTTACAGGCTCAGAGCTTCCAGAGGAGCCGTCACAGATGAGAGGTGTGAACTACAGCCCCATGCCTCAACCATTTCATACTGCAAGTCCGCCCGTCCCAGTGTCCCCTGTCACCTCTGCAGTGTGTACGACATTAACACAACCAGAGGGGGTATGGTGTTTAACACACAGACAATCAATAACCTGTTTCATACAGAAACAACCTGTGACTTCATGTGCTGACAGTAACAGAACCACACCAGGGGAAATCAGAAACAAGGTCTCGCATTTACGGGAGTTCAGCTATTGGCATTGTAAATGACAATGCCTTTTGTTTATCTTTTGGAACATAAATCAAACGCATTGTCATTTACAATGCCAATAGCTTAAACTCGTGTAAATGCGAGACCTATTGCATTGCAAATGCTTGTTTAGATTTGTGCTGCCTTGGTATGCATAAAAGGCCTCAGGCAATACAAAATCTAAATATCTGCTTTATTTTCCCTTCCCCGGAGGGCAAACTGTACTCCCATTGGGGCCAATTGGGAAGGGAAAATGTAAATGAATAATTATTGGCCCCCCGAGGAGCTGGGAGATGTTGAACCGGCCGGGGTGGCCGACCCTCCTCGCATCCCCACACAGACACAAAAATCCCTGGTGTCTCGTAAGTCCCTGCTTATGGATCAAAAACAAAATGGCCACCTCATTTTCTCTTCCTATGGGGGGGCTGCCATCATGCCCATCCTTTGGGGGCTGGTTGATGTCCTCCACACTGCAGAGATAACATGGAGGACGTTAGCAGGTCGTCCTCTGCATTTACGGAGTTAAACAAAAACATTCTTGTAGAAATATGATTGCATAATTCATAAAAGACATGGCTTTGTAAGTAATTATTCACCCACCCGCTGTACTCCCAGAGAGAATTTTGATTTCCCACTTTGATAATTGCTCTATGTTGCCACAGGAGCCTTTACATAGCGTCGTGTAAAACCAGTACCATTGGATCAGCCTGTCAGGTGGATCCTCAGATTAACCCAATCCTTCAAGAGTCTCCTAATCTAAGACATAGATGACACGGTTATCCTTTTTCATAAGCAAGACTTCACATTCAAATCTACCTTTATCTACCTTCATGGGGCACGCACTGTTTAGCTTCCCCTTCCCTCATTCTTGTTATAGGTTCGCTAAGGTCTTGGCGCTACAGATGTATACTACTCAAATTAGACTTCTTAACATTTGACCATACGGTTTCAGAAATTCAGGCTATTGTGTTGGTGCTACCATTTTGTGTTTTTAGTACTCAGTGCCCCAGTAGTACTACCCTTTCCAGGACTTTAGCACGCCACATCTGAGATGCAAAGACTTCCCCGGATGGCAACATAAAGGGAATTAATTCAAAATAAACTGCCTCTAAAACTAAGCATAACAAGCATTTACAATGCAATGGTCACGGCATTGGTAATGTTAGAGCTATTGGCATTGCTGATGACATTATTTTTGTTTATGTTTTTGTTTTTACAACATTTAAAGAAACGGCATTGTCATGAGCAATGCCAATAGCTCTAACTTTAACAATGCCGAGACCGTTGCATTGTAAATGCTTGTTTCGGTCTCGCCTGACCCAGCGCATGCGCTGGTCTGGCGAGACTTATTAAGAGGGCTCCAAAAAGTGCTACCAGGCCAGCCTGGAGCTACAGTGCATGTGCGCGTGCGCGCGCTGCGCTTTACCGCGATTACTTTCACTTTCTCGGCCGCACGGCCGCTTTTATGTTTGATCGTGATCGCGATCACTTTCACTTTCGAGGCTGCACGGCCGCTTTGCATAGCCAATAGGTCTCGCTTTTGGGACCTTATAAGTATTTAGTTATGCAACTGTTGCATGGCTAAACGCTTATAAGGTCCCAAAGGCGAGACCTATTGGCTATGCCAATGCTTGTTTCACTTGAGGTACATCCAGACTCAATCCACAGCCTGAAGATGTGTGTAATCTGGGAAAGTGTCTATAGGTTGTGAGGTTCTGAAAGTCCTTGCAAAGGTGATAGGCGAGGGACATAGATTGCATGTAGGTGAGCAGGGTCCCTATTTTGCAAGCGCAAAATGGTTTGCGACCCATTTGTGCATGCAAAATACCATAGGACCATGTACAGTTCCTATTTAGCGAGTCTCAATTTATTTGCGAATCGCTAAATAGGAATTGCGACTCGCTATTAGGAAGGGGCATTTCAAGGGCCGCCCTTCCTAATAGGGACTCCCTACCCCATGTTTGAATGTACTCCACATAGAGAGGATTATAAAGTCTGTTGTTAGTAGCCTTTTCTGGCTGAGTGGTTGATAAACTAATTAAGGTACTTACAAATTAAATTGATGGTCTGCATATGGTTAGATGCCCTACATTAGTGTATGTTATTCTTTTGATCCTATTTCAATGAAATGTCATCACAATTTTGCAATGTATTATTGAAAAAACTGACTGATCGAAAAAACCTCTCTTTTGACTCTCACCTACCACACAGTACTCCTAAACATATTCACACGATTATATATTCGTATGAATTATTCATGTAGATTTAATAGATTTTCTTGGCTTGGACTCAGCTGAGACAAATACCTAAACATTGAATTCAAATGTTTCCAAAACTATTCCTTCATGAGTTCCTCCTTATAAAAGTACATACCCAATCTCCTGGGAGATTAAAGGGTTGCCCTGTGTTGTGTTATGTTATGTTATGGTGCACACAGAAGCACAGAGCATAGGGTTGTAATATCTTGGAAGTGATACAAAGAACCTTGGACTGTACTTCTTTGCTTGATCTGAAGCCAATGGAGAGCTCTTCCTGCCTCTGCACTTGGCTGAGTTTCTTTAGGCCTAGCACAGCTCTGACTTGCGAGTTCTGCACCCTGCAATTTGATCACCATATATTCCTTCAGGCCCACATACAGACTGTTGCAATAATCAAGTATGGGACGGACACATGCCACAACCACAGAGATGTGGAACTCATTTTGAAGAAAAAGTGGAGTCTTCCCCAAAACTCACAGTATGCCATTGCCAGAGGCCACCACGATATGGACTAAATCACCAGGCCCTCCTGAAAATAAGTCATTGCGTTATGCTACTCGCATGGCACAGTCTACCACTGGTAGCCTCTTGAAGCACTTGCGGCGCCTTGGATCAATTTCCGCCTGGTGCAAAGGTGTTTATCGCAGGCCAGTGTCTTATTTGGTATGTGATGATGTGCTTCAGGTATTGTGAGACTGGAAACATTTGCCACATTCTAGTTCATTCCTCATGGCCATTGCCTGGTGGGTGATGATGTGTCTGGCCTTTCTAGGTGGGGAGTGTCGCTCACATAATGCATTTCAGGGCTGTGTCGGAAGCATTAGGTGTTCTGTCTCATGTTAGCAAGTGCGTATTGTGGTGGAGAGTCACATGGTGATAACAAACTAATAGCATATTTTTTTCTGCTTCAGATGTGTGTGAGGTGGTATCTCAAATGTCCTCTGTAGGATGTTGTATAAATGAGTGAAAAGCGTTATTGAGAGATCCATGCTACCAGAATATTTGCATACAGCTGCTGAGTTGGATGTGTCACAGATGTTCTAGTGTGAAGGTGGGTAGTCAGACTAGGGGGCGAGTGTGTGTGCGTTTTAGTACATTGAATTTTTGTCTCTTTTCTCCACCAGGACAGTCACCAAGTTATACTCAACGTGTAGACTAAAGAGATGAAAACCTGAAATAGCTTTTGCAGGCTTCAGACTCGACACCTGTGCTGTGGGTTGCGCACACATTTCAAAAAACAAATGCTGAACAACCTTTACTACTTGACTATTACACCCTCCTTGTAAACCACAGAAACCACAGGCAGAAAACCAGATATAGGAGAAAGAGGGCTTTTTGGGTGGTACAGAAAGCCTCATATTTTATTCCGATAAGGAAAGGTTGGAGGAGGTTGCATGTGCAGAAATAAGGTGAAATTCCAAGGCAGAGAAGGGGGAAATATTTCATATTTTTACACCCAGTATGACTGGTGCCGTAAATGGCTTGTTGGGTTTGTTAAACTGGGTTATGCGATACAACGTATCTATACTGGTGCCCCACAGAATGGGTCTTTTTTTCAAACGATCTCAAAATAGTGTAAGGCTGAGTAGACCAGTCGATATTCGAACCTGTGACCATGGGGGTCAAGATCCCTTCAGCTGATGCTGCAGTCCACTCAGCATTTCAAATGTCGGATCCCCTGGTCATCTGAGCATGAACGTAAGGGGGATCATATAGACATACAGCTGTTTGTTAGCCGATGGGATAACTCAGTGGATCAGGCGCTTGTCACTCATATGCGTTCAAGCTGTGTTTGACAAGTTGAATAACGGCATGGCCGGCTCAGCCTTTCATCCTTCTGACACTGATAATAAGATAGGTAAGAGCTAGACCCAATACATATAGTACTATGTATGTGATCACGAGGGTTATATAAAAGCAGGTACAATTAAGACATTAAGCACAATATGTGTGTGTGTGTGTGTGTATAGGAAGTTATAGCATAAAAATGTAAAAGCTGGGGGAAACGTGAAGATTTGTCTGTCGTCCGCGGTGCACCTATCTACCTATAAAGTCGCATAAAACATATACAGTGATGAACCGATGTAGCATCTAGCGCACATATATTTCTACCGTCTGTTTAACATAAATACTGCCGCAAGCAGCCACATGCGACCTTCAGAACGCACCTCCGTGACAGTCCTGAGGTGAAACAGGCACAGCCAGGAGTTATATATACACCCAACATCACCCCACACGGAAACTAGAAGGCTGTTTTTAGAAAACCACTCGAGAAATCTGAAGCGGTTTTACAGGCAGATGCTCCCCCGGCCTCGAGGCTGGCTCCAAACATAAGAAAGACGACAACTTGCAAAACGGACATTAAAACAAAGGCAGCAAAGGGAAGGAACCCAAGTCCGGTACGCATCAGGGGTCTCGGTGTCACGAGGGGTCTCTCTCTCTTGACGATATTGACTGATACGAAGTGTTTTTGTTACCCACCTCAGTAGTCCAGCTTTGCAAACGTATCATAAAACACATTTTTCCACATAAAGAAATAACAAGGCAGAGCAAAAGGCAAGCACACCACCGCCTTTCTCCGAGGCAGAGCAGAAATGCCTCGGAGAAACGCAGCGTCCTTTTCGGATTCGGGGGCGTGTTTTGCTGTTATCTCCTCTAGCCATTGGCTGGAGGAGATAATTAGACTTTCTGCAAAAAACACGGCCCCCGATCCGAAAAGGACGGGGCATGATCGGAGTGACGGGACCTCTTCTCCAATGGCTGGCCAGCATTGAAGAGGCCAGCCAATGGAGAACAGGGGAGAAGAGGGGCGGGTTCAAGCCCCTCTTCTCCAAGTCATTAAATCTCGGATCGAGACTGCGCAAGCGCAGCCTTCGAGCCGAGACCTAAAAAAGTGTTTCAATTTAAAAATTCACCCTCATCCAGAATCTTATCTGGGCTTCTGTGTCCTATATAAGGGAAACATGAAAAAACATTTGCACTTGAATTATTAGTACCTACAAGTTCATTGTTAGATATGATATCTTTGTCAATATAAGGTAGCAGTGGACTATAGGGGTTGGAATTAGCAAAGTAAAACATGGAAACCATACGTATACACGTGTAAAACAAAAACATGACTGACCTACAAGGGAGCTGAGGACTCATTCATTTTGGAACATTGAATAATATTAATCACAATGATCAGTTTCCTGTTTCTGTTTCTTGGATTTGATGGCCTCGGAATTAAATGTAGAATGTTTTGGAACCCCATGTGAAATCTGGTGTTTTATTCACCTTTTATTGAATTTCATTTACTTCATCTGAGCCGTCTTTTGTTGCAGGCTGCACATCTAACTGAAAATAGTTCACTTCCTTTACAGCATTTGTGTGTTTTTAAAAATCTTTTATTGTGTCCTTCAGGGCTGCCATTTTAATTTTTTACTTTGTCTTACAGTCTCCTGACATATATATTACCTATTAGGGAAGGAGAATAACTCTGGCAAGAGAAATTCGACACCTTCTTATCTTATTTAAAGTATGTTGTCGCTGCCGCGGGTGCACATGGTCACAGAGAGCCCATAGTGGTGTGATGCTTAAGAGTGTGCAGACGAGTGACTTGGTTTTTGGAGGATTTCTCTGGCTCCAAATCAGACTAGGTTTGGTGTTTCTGGCTCCATGCTCCAGCCAGCGTGAATGCACATTTAAGCATCTCCTGGCCTCTAAAATCTTGGATGCTTTTCATGCTACTTTAAAGATAGTTTTTACAATGTGCACTGGTGCTTGCTTCCTTCTCAGCAGCAGTGGGCTGAAAAGAGCTCTGGACCTCCTCTTCTGTCCTAGCCTTTGATAGTCTCCTGACCTGAGGTCTTCCTGGAGCAGCACCCCATGTTCTTCAGACATACCACTCTGCCCGCCTTCATCTCCCAAAGCATTCAGGCTTCTAGCTCCGAGCAGGGTGCCTGTATGTCCAGCAATGGTCTCTGGTACCCCTCCGAAGGCACCGACAGTCAGGACAAGTCCACACAATTTCAAGGGTAAAACTTTCTTTCAGGGTCTCCAGCAAGTCCTTTTTAAACAAAGGCTTGAAGTGGGTGAGACTCCATTAGGAAGACTAACTCATGGCAGAGATCAATAAGCAAACAACTCTTTTTTTCGAGATAAGAAACGACTTTTTAGGTCTCGCCTGACCCAGCGCATGCGCTGGTCTGGCGAGACATTTTGTGAGGGCTCCAAAAAGTGCTACCAGGCCAGCCTAGAGCTACAGTGCATGTGCGCGGGCGCGCGCGCCGCGCTTTACCGCAATTACTTTCACTTTCGCCGCTTTGATGTTTGATCGCGATCACTTTCGCGCGCGCACTCCGTGAGGCTTCAATATTTTGCAGCAGTTAAAACAAGCATTGTCATTGCCAATAGGTCTCGCTTTTGGGACCTTATAAGTATTTAATTATGCAACTGTTGCATGGCTAAACACTTATAAGGTCCCAAAGGCGAGACCTGTTGGCTATGCCAATGCTTGTTTACAAGTGGAATCAGCCAGCCATCACTGGGAGCAAGTAGACCTTGTGCAGGTGCCCATGACACCGTCTTCTGCTCTAACCTCTAACCCTCTGCCGTCGAGAGATGGATTCCTTATCCAGTCAGATTTGCAAAATATACAACTGGGTGTGTCGAAATTTTGTGAAAAACACTTCAAGCAAATGACTGAAAAGGACATACCCAAACAAACCAATGGTTGAAGCAACCTGAGCCAGGGCCTGCTCTCTGAGTATTTTAATATGTGTTTATGGTATGGGACCTGGCAAACAGCTAGAATTGTTTGTGGCCTGACCTACAGTGGTGGCAATGGCTCAAACTGTCTAACAAAGAAGATGGTTAAAATCGGTGTTAAAGTCCCATACAGTTCTTAAATCCTTAATTGTTTTAGCACAATGGTAGGGTGGCCAAACAGCTGTGGTAGATCTGTGAGAGACCACTGCCATTCTGCAGCATATGGCTAGAAACAATTTTTAATGACATAACAAACCTTATCCTGTACTCACCCTTATTGGAATTTCTGTCTTCAAAACTGATTGTTTTATCATTAGACGCTGCACTTCTAATTTACACCTATTTTTTAACAGTGCCCTTTACATAGAAAATTATTTTCTTCATACATGCAATAATTTATTCTTTTTGGTATAAAGTCATTATAAAACATATGCATGTGCAATATTTACATTGTTAAGACAATTGGGTACTCAAACAATTGTCATCACCTCCACCATAGTGCATTAATATATATTAATGACGAAAGTGATTGACTACAGAAACATTTCAAACAATAATCAAGGAGACCATGTTCTTTGTATGAAATGTCATGAGTCAACTGGCAACCAATGCTTAATCCAATTATATTCTATAGAAGTGTCTTTGCTTTGTATAGTCCACTTGTTTGGATAGAAAAGAAGGAAGGAGGCTCTCTATAATGAAAGGTTATTACTTCAAATGTTGCCATGATATATAATTGCGAATAGCAGATTTAGCAGGAGGTTACAAAATGTACATTATAACTTAATGCCTTTTTCAAGTTTATATCAGTCTTGTGTTTTTGTTGATGTGTTTCTCCCTTGTTGGGTGTTTGCAGGATCTCATCATGCTAAGGACTATTGTGGACCTTTGTTAATGTATGGTGGTATGTGCAGGATGGTCATTTTGAATTATTGCCTTGAATGGCCCCACATAGGATATGGTTTCTTAGTTTTATCGTAAGAGCGTTGATTTTTTGCTGCTGGTCTGGAAAATGACTGCTGCCTGAAAAAAAGTGCAGAACTGGGGGAGCAATGATCACCCCATTGTCCGTGATTCCCGCATCTTGCTCCCTGTCCATCGACCTGCATGTACGAGTGTAGCATTTCTAAAATTGGAAGCGGTTGTTTCTAGACCCAATATTCTGATTTTATCTGCTAATTAATTATGAAACTGGCGAGAGAGGGATGCACAGCAGGTTAGCCGATCAGTGTTTTTTGGTTACATGAATTTATGAACAAATTAATAAATTGTGGCATGCCAGAAGAAACTTAGACAACTGTTAAATAATACGTGCAAATCAGAAGCACAACTTATTGTTTTTTTTTCCATTATGCATTCGGCCTAATCCACTCTGTAGCTTTGGTGGGCCATTTCCCAATCTTTACTTGATTCTAGGACTGATTTGTACCACATGTGTTTCTGCCCTGTTCGATTTACAATTGTGGTTCCAGTAGGTGGAGGCGGTGCTCGGTTCACTCGTGCTCAACGCGGCCTTGAAGATGTTTGGCCAGGCTCTGATTTTAGCCAGCAAATTATTCTGGGAACAACTCGGAGTTCTATGTGCAATAGAGATTCTTAAGCTTGAATTGAATTGGCCCGGCTTTGATTGCTTTTGACAAATCTTCTAGACAACATGTTGGAGTTTACCTCACACAAGGGTTTCCGAGGTCCTGTTGTCATTGATTGCTCTCTTGTGCCGGCTTTCGAGAATAAATGATTTTGAAGTGCTTATGTTGCTCCTTGCTACATGACTCCCAGGTTGCCCTGCGATTAGTTTTAAGTAAACCCATGTTTTCTATTCTGCACCTTCAACTGGTCCACCTTTTGGCTCTGCTGATATTCCGATGGCCCGAATTTGAGCACAGTATAGTATACCGAGTGATTGGAGACACTTTTATACCAGTTTTTCTATTGATGATGGTTCTCAGAAATTAGCTGCTATTTGATTTCAAAGAATTTTATTGATTTTCTTTCAACAACAAAATAAAAAAGACAGGAAAAAGTAGTGCAGGTACATCAAGTCATCCATGTCACCATAGCAAGAGGACAGTGAGAGGTGTTTCAAGAGGTACATTGTAGTCGGCCAAATGCAATGGGAACCAAATTAGTAAGGGTACAGAATTATATTGTAATCAAGCCTTGTTGTTCAAGTCCTCAAAGGATCAGCATATGGTCTGGGTGTTATGCAGGGTTAACAGTGGCAGATCAATAAGCTTGATTTATGCATTTCTCTGTAATGATCTGTGGGAAGCAGCCTATTTGAATCCGGTTTTCATTATTATCATAGTTGTTATTGATAATCCTTTTTCTAGCATGGATCGAGTCAAGAGAGATAGAAAGACATAAGTAAAAGGATAGAGATGAAAATAGATAGGTAAAAAAAGGTAGAGGTACGAAAGGAGCGAGAGTAAGAAGAGAGAAGCTAGGGCTCAGGGTCAAAAGGGGTAAGACTAAAAGCGGTGTACGCTAATTTCAAAAGGTAATCATCATTTAATCCCAGTGGATATGATTCATAAGCAGTGGGGGCCGTGACGTGGCGTGATATATTCTGGGCCTGGTAACTCAGGGGGGTTTAAAAACTTTAGGGGAAGAGTCAAGCGCTTTCCATAACTTCCTATGTCTCGGTTTCCAAGGGGAGGTGTTTAAGTAGGTATTGTTCGCTCCTTTTAAAAAAGTTATCCATTCTTGCCATTTTTTTAAGGTGATTTTCCCAAAACTCTTCCAATTACACAGTACTATTTTACACGTTAATGTTAGCATTAAGTCAAGCAGAAAGCGGTCATCCTCTCCCGTCAGGTCTGAATCCAAAAAGCCTGCTAATATATATGATAGCTCTTTAACCGGTGATATGTTGAATGTCTGGAAGATGTATTTGAAAATCTGATTCCAAAGGTTTTGTAGCATAGGGCATAGCAGGAGCATGTGAGATAGGTCACCTGTATGGGAATTGCAATTCCAGCATAATGGAGACTGGGTTAGATTTAGTTTAAATAGACTTGCAGGGGTCCGATATGTCCTGTTTATGATCATGAATTTTGTTTGTGAGAGAGTAGGGGAAATCTTGTGCTTGAAAGGCATTTTATGTCTTGGCTGCCAGTCTAATGTAATTTTTTTGCTGTTTGGTTCTGCCTCCCATTTTAATACATTACTCAAATGTTGCTTACCCGGCGAGGGGAGCAGTAGTTTGTAGATCCTTGAGACTGTGTGACCAGTAGTCAATAGTTGGGCGAGTTTTGAGGGAAGTGAGGGGGGGTTAAAAATAGAATTAAGTTTAGAGATCTGGACTTCCAGTTTCAGAAAGTCATAGAAATCCAACTCAATTAAACCTTTATCATTTTTAGGTGTGGAGAAAGGCATAGGTGAAGTCGTATTGTATAGGTCCTTGACGAAGTTAATACCCTTGTGTGACCACTCTTTTTAAAATATGCTTTCATTATTTATTTTTACCGCGGGGTTGTTCCAGATCGCCTGTGAGTTTGAGGCATCCATTTCTGTTGTAGAAAGAGTATCCAGCCGGGTTAAGGCTTTTTTAGTGTTTATTATGATATATTTAGAGTGCCCCAGTTTAGTGGTCTGCATTGTCATAATTGCTTGGAGGGGAATTTGGAAAGGGCTATGCATTGCCCAGTCTTTTTTGTTATATTGTTTTATGATTTGGATCCATTTCTTTAAAAACTTTTTTTTATCTCTCTTCTTTTGTGTAGACGTTGAATTTTTATCATATTTGTAATATTAAAACAAGTATCCTTTGAGCTTTATTGTTAATGTATCCCTGTTTGTCGCAGAGAGGTACTTCGATTTATGGAAGCAATTTCTCTATGGCTCTCTCCAAATCTCAGTATGGAGTTATTGATTATATTTCTTCAATTTCAAGCCATTTTGATTCATCCAGGAGGCAGTTTCTTTCATAACTTGTTTCAGAGCTTTGAAGTCCTCTCTGGGCACTTGACACGCTGACAAACCTGGCAGTCGCTCTGGCATTACATTTTACCTGAACACAAGAGTAGTCAGCAATCATCCAAGGTCATAACAATTCAACAGGTCGCCTCACAGACTACTTCATTTAATCTGAAACCCAACAATGTATGAATTAATAAGTGGGATGTAAATGAAGAATGCAGATGAGGCGTGGAACATTGTAATGGAGACCACTTTGTTTAAGTAATTAACACCTTCATTATTTGCGTAAAGTGATGTCTGACCCACACAAGGCTGGGGGAGAGTGGAGACGGAGCCACCAAATGAGTGCCTGCAGTAGGTGACAGCACTGGGTGCACAGAAGAAGCTTTACACCCAATTGGTCTACACTGCAGCCGTTTGTGAACACTGTAGATCACTGTGGTCCCAAATAAATTCTGTTTGTCCACTCAACTGAATGCCACAACCTCCAAGGATGCTCAATCGAGAATGCTAGGAGCAGCTCACATAGACTGGAATGCCAAACACCAGAATGAAGGAATGTAGCTTGATCCAAAAGGTTATAGTATCCAGGAAGTGATTGCTTAACCTTCTGTCTAGCCTCCAGGCTCCGGAGCAATGGCTATTGTTGACAGGCCTCTGCAGGGCAGAGGACCTCGGAAAATAAAGTTGGAAGCATGCCATGAAGCACATTCAACTCGCTAGCCAGTTCATATAGAACACATTCTGCTGCTAGCAAACTAAACAAGACACTCAAGGTGTTCAAGCACTTTATATTCCCTCAGCAAGTGTCTGACGGACTGGCCCAGTCTGACAAGAGAATATTGCAGGATTTTGGTGGATGTATGGGGATAAAGAGCAACCGCTTTACAGTCCAGTAAAGTGACACACCTCAATCTTCATTTTTAGGGTCGAGCTTGCAACAGCATTGGCTAGCGCATGTGTCCCGTTTACGAGAAACTGTAATTCACAAAAAGGGCTTGGAGCCCGCCCGTTGCTTACCGTTTGTAGGCTTACGGGGCACTCTTCTTTAAAGACTCGTAATTCGTCGAGGTAGGCCTAACATAATTTCCGTTACCCTCTGTGGAGCAGGGACCAAGCACTGATTGATTCAACATAATCAGTGCCCATTTGCTGCTCCCTACGTGATTTAGGTACTATTTTGTTCTGTTGAACTTTCAGTGTCCTGCAAACAGAAGGCATGTGACTGGCAAAAACGTGCCCAGCAATATAAACAAAATTGCAAAGATTTATTTTCAAAAGTTAACTTTCATTTATTTTGCCTAGTCTTCTTTTCTCACTTTGCACTCATGTTTTCGTTTGTTTTTGCTTGTGGGCGCTGTAACCAAAAGAAGAGAATTATTTTAATGCAAAGTGACATTGTTTCTTTCTAATGTTTAATTTCTGAAATGATGCTTTAAAATATAATCGTGTACTACACCCCAATGCACCCCACCCACTTCAATCCATCCCACTCCAGTCTACGCCAATCCATCCGACCTAACCCCACACCAATCTGCTCCACTCAATCCAGTCTACCACAGTCCAAGCAATCCACCCCACTCCAAACCACTCAGTCCAGTACAATCCACTGCGATACACCACACTCCAATCCTCCTGATTGATGCCACTCCAATCTGCCCCACTCCGATCTGCCCCACTCTAATTCACCCCATTCCAATCCAAAGCAATCTGCCCCACTCCAATCCAAACAGTCTCCCACTCCAATCCGCCCCACTCCAATACAAAGCAATCTGCCCCACTCCAACAATCTGTCCCACTCTAATCCAAAACAATCTGCCCCACTCCAGTTCAAAACAATCTGCCCCAGTCAATCCGAAACAATCTGCCCCACTCCAATGTGCCCCATTCTATTCCCCCCAAAACTGCCCACTCCACTCCAAACAATCTGCCCACTGTAAGTTGCCTCACTCCAATCGACCCCACTCCAATCCAAATAATCTGCCCACTCCAATCCGACCCACTCCAATCCAAAACAATCTGCCCCACTCCAATCCATCCCACTCCGATTTTCCCCACTCCAATCTAAAACAGTCTGCCCCACTATAATCCTAAACAATATGCCCCACTCCAATAAGCCCCACTCATTTCAATTCACCCCACTCCAATCTACCACAATGCACCCCAATCCACACCAATCCAATCTACCCCACTCCAATCCACCTCACTCCAATCCAATACACCCCACTCCCTCCCCAATCTGCCCGCTCCAATACAATGCACCCCACTCCAATCCAAAACAATCTGCTCAGTCCAATACAATCTGCCCCACTCCAAGCAAAAACAATCCACCTCACTCCAATCTGCCCCACTACAATCCATTCTGCCCCACTCCATTCTGCCCCACTCCAATTCACAACAATTTGCCCCACACCATTCTTCCCCACACTAATTCAAAACAATCTGCCTCACTGAATCCAAAACAGTCCATGCCACTCCAATCTGCTACACTCCAATCCAAAACAATCTGCCTCACTCCAATCTGCCCCACTCTAATCCAAAACACTCTGCTCCACTCCAGTCCTTACCACACCAGTCCAAAACAATGTGCTGCACTCCAATCCAAAACAATCTGCCCCACTCCAGTTTGCCTAACTCCAGGGTGCCCCACCCCAATCCAAAACATTCTGCCCCACTTCATTTCAAAACTAACACCCACTCCAATCCGCCTCACTCCAATCCACACAACTCCAATCCTATTCACCCCACTCCACCCCATT
Organism: Triturus cristatus; assembly: GCF_964204655.1. Lineage (NCBI taxonomy): Eukaryota > Metazoa > Chordata > Amphibia > Caudata > Salamandridae > Triturus > Triturus cristatus. The sequence continues at coordinate 719,748,255 of NC_140589.1, forward strand.
CCAATCCAACCCACTGAAATCCACCCCAATCTAATCTACTCCAATCCACCCCACCCCAACCCATTTCACTTCACCCCATTCCAATCTAATCCACCCAATCCAGTCCACCCCACTCTACTGCAGTCCAATCCACCCCACTCTACTCCAGTCCGCCACATTCTACACAAATCCACCCACCCCTGTTCAGTCCACCCATTTCAATCCAGTCCATCCAGCCCACCACACTCCAATCCACCCCACTCCAATTGAACTCAACCCAATCCAGTCCACCCCACCCCAATCTGCCCCCTCCAGTCCAGTCCAATCCATCCGCCTCTACTCCATTCTAATTTACCCCACTCCAAACCACTCTACTCTAATCCAATCCAATCCACCCCACCCAAACCAGTCTAATCCACCCCACTCCAGTCCACTTCACTTCACCCCATCCAGCCCCCCCACTCCAATCCACCTCACTCTACTCAATCCAACCCACTCTACCCCAATCCAATCCACCCCAATTCGGGAAGGTAGACAGTGTGGACAGGAGGAGGTAGCAACGCAAGGAGGCAAATCCAAAATGGTGGTTGCGGGCCGGTCTGCAGTAGTACCTTTGATCACTTGTGCAACAAAGAGCAGACCGCCATTGTCTCGGCAAAGCGGGGCACCAGCTGAGAAGAGGGGACGCTGATTGAGCCAGCTGCTGTCGCAAGGATGATCCTCACGCTGAGCCTGGAACAACGTGTGTCTGACAGCGTGGGCATCGGATGAGGGCTGCCCAAGTGAGGCTGTTGGGAAGCAGCGTGAGGCAACGGAGATCGAGGCTGCGACCCCCCCACACCATCCGCCCACCTGAGAAGCCAGATCGTGCATTGAGTGCCACAAAAAGTGAGTGAGACTTTCTCCCCCCCCCCCCCCCCCCCCCTCAGTGAAGTTAAGCAATACCTCAGGAGTGCATCAGGCTGTGAACTGCGATCTGAGGTGGGGAGACTCCCCCTTCCTGCTTCTGTGCTGGAGGTGCTGCCGAAGGCGGGGTCAGGGCAGCATGTCGCTGCAGGGGAAAGGGAGCAGTGGCCTCCCGGCATTGGCCACGAGCCCAGACATTGATGCGCCCCGCACACAAAATGGGAGTCCACCCCACTATCTCAATCCACTCCAACCCACTCCACGCTATTCCAGCCCACCCCACTCTATGCCACTCCACTCTACGACACTCTCTGCCACTGAACCACTGAATTCTACTCCCCTTTTCTCAACTCTACGACAATCTACTCCCTCTACTCCACTTTACGACACTCTACTCCAACAAACCAGTCTACGACACTCTACTATCCCCACTCTACTCTAGGACACTCCATGCCACTAACTTTTAGCCATGCTGCACAGCAGCCACACTGGTTTACAACATGGCAAAAACACATTGTCAAAGCCAAAAGCTCTTGCATAGGCGAGACCTATTGACTTGTTAAACCCTGTAGTGTGGTAGCACATGGCAGACTGTTTAATATGAATTTAGTAAACTGAGTGCAGCCCCTTTTACGGATACGCGCATTAGTGAACAAGATAAGTGAAAAAAATTAAGTTGCGCTACATTGTCCGTTGGAGGCCTATTCTCCATGCAGGACTTAAATGGATATGCAAAAAAGCCCTGCACTGATATGCTGGCCCCTCCTCACGTTATTTCTATAAAATCAATGCAAAATTAAAGTTGGATAACACTAACTTGCCAGCGTTCTTGATGGGATTCTAGAGCCGACCTGTGATCTGCATACGTGTGCATGTTATCTGTATTTTTGTGAGAGAGCTTGCAAATAAAGAAGAAGCAGTGGGTGGCAGGACAAAGTACTCAAACAGTTGGATTTACCCCTGAATTCACTGGGGAATACCTAATCGGTGCTTAATTTGAACCAAAATAAGTGCCAGGATTCAAAGTTATTATAAGGAGCCCGCTGCTGGTGTTGCCAAATGCTGGGGTTGCGGATTCCCAAAGCTTCTTAGTTTTCATTCCACCTCAAAAGACTTTCTTCCAGAGCTCTTCGTTTCTGTCTACCTCACTCTTGCAAGGTTCATTTCATCCCTTCATTTTCTCTTGGTAACTTATAACCCTGTTTTTAGGTTTCGCCTGAGACACTGCATGCACTGTTTCCACCAAGACATTTTATTAGCTTACAGTGGGCTTAGAGCCCGTTTAGTGCTTACCAATGGTTGACTTCATTGTCCCTCCCATTTCTTTGCTTTTCTTTGGTCAGCGTGTGCTGGCTTCACATCCTCTTTGTGTGTTGTCCCTTTCATGGAGCATGGCCCAAGTACTGGTGTCCTTCCACTGCTTGTCCTTTCATAGCTACATTTTTTCTTTTAGTTTAGCTTAGTTCTACCCCGTCCCTCGCTGTGTTGTTGCTTGCAGTCCCTCTCCGTGTTATTGCCTGCGCTTTTCTGCCCTGCTCTCCCACCAGCAATTAAACAAAGACACTATGACGCAGACAGTGATTTAAAAAAAATATATATAATAATCTACAAGCCATTGCTGAACAGCAGCAGCGCCACTATGCAATATGGTTAAAACGATGAAAAAGCCAGAAGCTCGCAAAAGCAAGACCTATTGGCAATGATCTCAGTGTGGCCAAGTTTGTGATAGTGAAAAATAGGCCCCAGTCCCCCAAAAAAGAAGGATTGCCAGTGCATACAACCTGCCGCCACTGGCATTGCACCTTGTTTTACAGCACATGATGCATATTTTAATTCTTTGCCCACTTACTTTTGTAAACCAGGAGGCTGCTCTTGAACGAGACTCCAGCCCATACCATGTCTTTACTGAGACGCCCGTAAGCCACCTCTGTTTCCTTTCTTTGAGAGTAAAAATATAAAGTGGTAAAACCAATAATCCTAAAATCAGATTGAAATAAAGAGTCCATCAAGTCCACGAATATGCACTGATCCTGCCCCACCTAGCTTCCTTTTTTTTCTTCCGAAGCAGGTTCATATTTGTGGTTACGTGCCTTGCATGGCAAGTTGTGAGGAAACATTTGGTGAGGGCTTTGCCAAAGGCCCTCGACTGTACACACTACAGTGGCCGCGCTGTTCAAATGCTCATGTTTAAAAGGGGTGGCACAATATGGACGGGGTGGCGGGAATTAATCTGTTTGTCCGACTCAAATGTGCCTCCTTTCTGGTTTATACCCTTAAATTATGATACAAAAATACCGGAAAGGAGGGGATGTTTCGTTCTCCATGTTATGCTGGCAAAGAGACCTGACCACTCTTAGCCATCTGTGCGTAGAGCTCGAGGAGGAAGACCTCGCTGGTCACCATGGAAACTAACGTTTCGAAAACCCAGGAATTCTCCAACCTTTTTTTGTGTCTGATGTGGCTCCTCAGAGAGAGAAAGAGAAGGGAAACACACAGCACGTCCACGAGTGGAGGAGTTTTTGCTTCCAACCTTCACACTTCCATAAAACGCTCTCCGGTCTTTTGCGCCTGGGATTTGGATTTCATCAGCTTAATTATGTCTGGCTTACAGAGATAAGCGGCTTGTGAATTTGGACTCTGTGAGTGTTAAAGAAAACGCTTTTCCTTTAGCTTTCCCCATGTTAGTGTGAACATGGTGGGGTGTTGTGCAAGTAAATTGTATTAGGCCAAAATGTGGGTCCACTTCTCCCAAAAACTGTAACTCTACATCCGTATTTTTATTCATTACTTTTGGGTGTAGATTTAAGATTATTTGTAATCCTCAAATAATTCATGGAATACTTTTGGTATGCTCCAGCAGCGGCGGATTTTCAGGAACCCCACAAGCTTAAGCTGAGTATTGTGTAAGCGCTTACTCAATGTGCCTTTGTACTGGATAGCTTTTTCTTCTTCTTCACAGGGAATTATTTTTCCCTGTAAAGAAACGCCTTTCCCTACCCCCCAGCAATTTTGGGAGCCATCCTTGTCCACCCCTACCAGAAAAATGGGTTATTCCATCCACCCTTGACATGAGCAAATTTTCAGTCATTTTTAAGGTGGGGATGGGCCGAGAGAAAGTTGGTAAATGCTCACAAATTTGATAGTATGTGGGTGTCTACCGACGTTTAAGGGTATCCTCGGCCTGGAACTCTCATTCCCCATGGCTGCAAGTTTACTCCCAGGTCATATTATACCACATTAGTTTAATATTAGTGTAACAGGACGTGAGTAAATGGGTTTACAAGTGTAACTTGTGATTGGGTGCGTGGCCTGATGTCAATGGTGCAGGAAGCATTGCACAGAGCTCCCGCTGGTGAACCCTCATCCAGCGCCATCCTCCAATAGCTAGCTGGCTCCAGGGACCCCAAATGTCTAGAGAGACAAGGGAACAGATTTTTTTTGGGAAAATTGTTTTTATTGGCATTTAAGAATATAAGCATACATACATCACGTTCCGTGGAAATGAGTATGTTACATGAGTAGCAAAATAGACCAGCATCAATATAGAAAGTACGTATGTGTCTTGTTCCGTGGAGAGACAAGGGAACAGATATTGGTGTTTCCAGATAGGCAAGCACCCTCACTGCATAGCTTTATACGCGGATGACCATGTAATATTCCTCCGGGACGGGTGGCAATGCACTGGATGAGAGGCACGACACCTACCATTACGGAGTGGACCAGGGACATGCTATACTGCAGTACGCAAACTGAGAACTATAGTGAGCTACTCCCGCCACGCAGTCGCCCTAAAACGTTTGGGCACTATACAAGAAATATCAAATGGCTAAGGAAAGTGAGACCACAGGACCTAATGCTACTACAGATGAGGTAGAGGAGGAGTGAGGGAAGGAGAATTTATTCAGTTACTTAACATTTAGAGGGGGAACTTAATGTTAGAATTCCTGCAAAGATTCGATCTGTGGGCGCCGGGGACACGTTGTATTGCGATGTTGAGCTTTCAGAGTGGGTAACTGCCATGAAAAACACTATTGACATAGGAGATATTTGTTGTTGCTGTGTATAACTAAGAATGTGTGGTAGGTGCGAACTGCGAGGGATAATGCTGAGAATAATGTATCTTGTATCCACTTATTTGCTTGCTTATATTATCTGCCATTATACTATAAGATGTCATGTCTCTTTGTTTTCTGAAAATGCCAATAAAGTTTATAAAAAATAAAAAAAATATTCCTCAGGGACGTGACTGCAGACATGGAGGGAGCTAGAGCCATGCTAGATGAATTTGGTTCACTGTCAGGCCTGCAGGTAATGTGAGAGAAAACCCGACCATACCCTATGAGAGCAAATCGCCGCCCGCCGCAGGGACTGGGAGAGCTGAGGTGGGAACCTCGCTGCCTAACCTATCTGAGGGTACAAAATGTCCATGACAGGCAGGATCTGCTAGATAAGAATGTGGGACTAAACATTAGATCTCTAAGATCAAGCACTGAATTCTGGCAGACATTCCCACAGTCCGTTTCAGAGAAGGTAGCCTTACTTAAGATGATAGCCCTCCTCCGTCTGTTGTATTTCTTTACAATACTTCCAATATGGGCCCTAGGGCAATGTTCAGGGAATTAGATTTACTGAGGACGGCATGCCTATGGGGATCGGGCCGGAGGAGGGTGGTATTAGCTAAATTATAGCGCCCGTCTGGCAACGGTGGACTGGCAGTATCTGAGTTTCAATCCTACTATGTAGCTGCCCAACTTTAATGGTACATGCAGTGGTTGACATGTAAAAATTGCCTCCCGGCGACTGATGGTACAAATGTAATTGTGACCTGCTGTTTTTAAACAAAAGTGTAACTTCTGATTGCAGAATGATGTTTAGCATCATCTCGGTTAATTTTTTTGTGAGCATACACCAATGGGAAGCTTGCAGTGCTTCAGTGCTGGTCTCTTCAGTGTGTCTTCAGGATACCCTAAATGTAATAATGAGAAAAGGCCACCATCCACATTCCTGTCTTCTATAATATCCACAAACTATCCTGTACAACACTGTGGAGAAATAAACGCGTGTACCCCAAAATCCTCTATGTTCAATGTAATATCTGGACAATTCCATGATACATCGGGTACAAAAAGAAAACGTACACGCGTAACATATGCACATTGTACATTTCTGTTTTGAAACAGCATCAACATGATACATATGTGTTTAGTTTATTGCTATTGTCTCCGTGGATCTGATGGAGCCTAAAAATAAACTTGAAGAGCAAATTTTGTACTTAATTAAAAAAATCTGTCTATTCTTACAATATGGTTTCAAACTCACTAGTGCGCACACAGTTGGCCGGTGCCACTCTTCTTTCCAGTGTGTATTTGGTGAAATCTTATTTCTAGTTCGGATGGCACCTCACAAAAGGTTTCTTGTACTACTTCAGAGTTTTGGCCATTTAAAGTTATAAATGCTGTCCTTTCATTCTTAGGGACGGCAGAATTGTTCTGTGATTTTTTGGAGGGCCTCATTATTCAAAATTACTGCAGTGGGTAATTATCTGGTGCCCGCTCACCCATGTCTTTGAAATAAGCTGGCAAACCCCTGGGCAGGAGGAACTCCTTGGCACTGCATCACTGGGCATCTTTAGCTAATTCACAGGGCGGGCAACACAATAAACCTCTAGCTGAATGTTCTTCTGTGATTATTTTGGCTACCAAAGGTTGTCCCCTGGAAGCACTCTGGGTTCACTGAGGAAGTTCCTCTTGCTGTTCCCTTCTTTAGGTAGCTGCTTTACTCTGTTCCTTCATGTGTCTCCCAGCTTCTCAAATGTTTTGTGCCAATACCGAGCATGTCTGCATACCACCAATTCTTCTACCACAATCTCAACCCCATTTATATAATGATTTCGGGGTAACAGAAGGCATCCAGTAGAAATTCCACATTACTTTACATGAGATTAGGCTAATGTCTTCTTGAAGGCATGATCGACATATCTCGCATGGTGGTCAAGACATAGCTCACATGGTGGTCAAGTCGTTTTCACTTGCCTTTCATGTTCTATCTCTAGACTAATCTTTTCTCTAACATTAAAATGAGTGGGATGATCACCCAGATTGCATTAAAACAATTCCTAAACAGTTTGAGAACTTTTTGCTTCCTCAACCCAACTTGCTCCTCATACAAATTCATCTACAGAATAAAATCCCCTCGCCTAACCATGTTAGGTGCCCTCTAATCCATTAGTTTAGAAGAATCCAATTGTAAAGATGCCTAACAGAGTAAATGGAACGCTTCTCCTCTCTGCCCTACCCACCATAACTACAACCACTCATCTCCATGGTGGCCTCTTGCTTCAGACAAGGGCAACATTTTAGGCCTCTGATTAGTTAAATGCACTCAGTGCAGTTTGTTCCTGGTGTCCACTGGCATCTTTGTCATGTACAAGATCCTAAAATCATACAGGTGTGGCGTTAGAAGCACTAAATTAGACGATTTCCCTTTTTTAGGGTTCCTTCTTATGATGTTTTTGTCTACCTTCTGTTGTAAGCACCTAGTTTTCAAGCCATTTTTTTCCTGCCTTGTACAAGGGTCCTTTATACTGTGCATCTTTGCCCTTGGTTGGCTAACTGTAGTTTTTTGCATGCATGTCCGGCATGTGGGTGGTGTCCCGTTGCAGTTACTCAGCTTATGCAGGATGCCAAATGTCCCACTGTTTGCTCTTCACAGCTAGCTGCCTGATGGGATACCTCGAGCAGCTTGTCAGGGTGACAACCTCTCACTGTTCACCTTTCTCTTTATGCTGGGAGAGAGGCGCTTGTGGCTGGAAAGGAGGAGCTGAAGCACAGAAGTGATCCTGCACAATGCAGCTTCAAGGACAAGGTCGCCTTTAGAGATGCTAATGAGGAATATGGAGACCTCTAGTTAAATAACCCTTAGTGTATAAATGCACTTAGAATGTGACCTTGGTGGGTATTTCTTTCAGTAAACCTCTTTCAAGGTGCACACATATTGTCAGATCAGGAGGCAAAAGCAAAGGGAGAATATGAGTTGCCAAAGATGAAACAATTTGATAACGTTGGATATGTGGGATTGTAATGCAGTGCTGTTAGTTCCAAAGGCTATTACTTTACTATCATATTGCATTTTGGTGCATAGACCATGAGAGTGGGCACGGTGTACCTATTCACCCCAGAGGTAATATCCGGTCCAGGCTTTTTTTCCTGTTTTGTATTTTTTCAACCCCAAACATTCTAATAGCTTTTAGATTTTGAATACTCCACATGTTGGACAAAAATGGGAACAGAGGAATACATTCAAAAGGTGATCGCCCAAGAGCACACAACCAAGCCAAGCGGGAGGCTGGGATTTAAAACGATGGCTCCTGATTTGACTAGCCCTATAGACCACAACTGAGGTGGGGGTGATTTTTATTGAATGCCCAAGGGACTACCTTCCCAGAACAAATTCACTTTATTGAGGGCCATGCCCATGTTTATAATTCAATATTTCTTTCCAGCATATTCTTGTATAGTGGTAAGGTCAGTATTATATGTAAAGTCTAGTGGTGATGTTTGGTCACCTTAGTGAATTGCTCACCTTGTTATGTGTCCTGCCAGGATGTTTTTTTAATAGCACTTGCTATCTGTATTGTGCCTGTTTCCAAACCCCATTCTTAATATGTTCATATAATGGTAAAATGACAAAAGAAGATTGTGGGGTCTGTTCTTTAGGTCCTCTGGCAGTAGGCGCTTACTGGGCTTTATTTTTGAGGCCTACCATTTACCATTGGTTTTTCGGGTCTTAAGACTGTTTTTTTTTCCATTTGGATGATGGTTATTCATTTTGTAAACCTGTCTCTCCAAATGTACTACCAACTATCGGTCAAGGCTTACCGAGGTTATCCAGTCTGATGACTTTGTCATACTGTGTTTGGAACTCAAAATACAGTATGACAAAGTTATCAGACTGGATAACCACATTATCTATCTCAGTAATATCTTTTAAAAGGGCCTGATTTAGATGAAGGCATTATGGAATTAAACCCAGAAATGCACCTCATGATTTATAATCCCTCAACTCCCCAACAAACATCTTCTGATGTGTCTCCACACATGCAAAGGGTGTCAACGCAAGAAAAGTGTCCAAACATGCACAACGAGTCCTGAAACGTGATAATGGAAAGTTGTACATCTTACTATGACCACACAGGAGGCATTATTTGGGTCTCTCCTAAGGAAAGCTATTAGCAGTTGTCCAAATGCGAGATACCACGAGATGTGACATACAACAGTTTACAGCGGTCTTGGAGACTGCACTTTGTTAACCATTGTTTGGCTCTCTTGTTGCTTGTTCCTTAGTTGATGGCTTTTGTTTGTACCTGCCTTATAGCATAGTTTCTTTACCATCCTTTTGACTGGATGATATTTATCTTTTTACTGTTCACACTCTGGGACCTACCTTTTTCTTATTTATTCTGCTTTATCCCTCGTGTGCCGCTTAATCCTCAAATATCCACCCCTCAACCCAAGTGTGGCTTGTTGCTCCTCCCAGCTTGTCTGTAGAAGCTCAGCAAAAAGTATATGTTTGCCAGAGTGTGATTAAAGAGCAGACTTTAATTGTTTTTCTTATCTCCTGCACTTCACATAATGCATGAAAGTAAGCGTGCCAGAGGAGGGGCCTGCTGTTGCAATCACTCAGCTGGCATTTGAGGCTAAAGTTGTACTTTGCATGACTGAAAATGCCTCTCTTTTTCTTAAGGCCTATAAATCTGCTCCCTGGGATACTGCAGAATACCAAATCGCTAGAGCATTTGTCAGTGGAAAGTAAATTAGGCCTAGGCAAGTTTTTCCTTTAAATTCTGGCACCTCCTTTTTCTTTTGAATTCATGTTCAGAGTTTTCTGAGGTAAAGGTATTTGAAAACAAAGCAGATTATTTATAAGGACTGAAATATTGAATGTGTACATTTTTTAAATATCTTAAGACGTGTTTACTTTTCCTCCAGTATTTTTAAATACTTTTTCTTTTACTTTTTGGAAATAGCAGTACTTTATCAACAGGCACTGGCAACACCAGTTTTTACACTCAAATTACAATTTATTGAATTTGCCACTGCTTGTTCGCTTTTCTTGTTTTTTGCTAAGATGCCGACTTTAGGTTTGATGCACACACTCTCCTCTGGCTAGCTCTTTTGTTCCCAAAGCACCCCTTGACTGTTGCCCAATATGATCAGTATATTTGCATTCATTTTATAATTGAAGTGCATGCACCTCGTTTGCTTAACAATCACCCAGTGACACATTTTTAAAAGGGATTGGTGCATTTCTGAGGTAAAATGCATCACAATTCCTGTAGCCTAACTTGACTGAAGGGTCCAAGGCAGGGGCATACCACAAGAGGACACATTTCACAAGACTTTGTGCCAAGGCATGGAGAGTGACAGAGCAGTACAAAGTCTAGATAGGAGATTTACTTTCTAGCGCAAAACTATTTTTGCACCGGAAATATGTCCTTTTAGTAAAGAAAATAGAGATAACGCTCTGCTTCGCACTACATTGTGTCAAAGAGGCATTTCTTGGGTGGTATGTGGGCATTCCAACGATATCACCCATCATTTCCGATGCAAAGCCAGGTCTACAAAGACTGCCAGACCTCGCTTTGCATCAAGAAGTAGGGCCTCATTGTACTTCTCAGACATTGCATGTGCGTTGCCCTATACAGCACGCATCCAGCATGTGCAATGTTAAAAAATTATACCTCTGTGTTAGACCTGGCATTCTTCGCGTGGTTTCCCCCTAACGTTTTGCCTGCAGACCTCCTGTTTTTGCTGACCTTAGGACTCTACACACTTTACCACTGCTAACCAGTGCTAAAGTGCTTGTGCGCTCTGGTCAAAACATGGTAACATTGGCTTATATTCATGCAGTGCGATGCAGCACAGCAACCAAAGTTGCTGTGCTGCATTCTGCGGGAGGTAGAGAGCAGAACAGCAACATATCTACTGAGACATGGTGCGGCTGCTCTTTTTCCAAGCGCTGACCTGCACACACGTTTGCTCCATGATGCAAAGGTGTATGTGTTACGTCTAGCATACTTTTTTTACTCGAAGGATTATCTTTCCAAACAAAATACTATGCTCAAACAGTTTTTTTTTTTAAACAGACTTTATTATAAGTCCCAGTATGATTGCAATATATCAGAGCAAGTACAAATGACATTTTTGTTTTTGTTGTTCATCATCCAATCTCTGCCACCCACGGCCTCAAACGGTCTTTAAGTCACAGTGCATCATGTAATATGCCACATGTTTTTAACTTTTTTCACATACAGTGTGTGCTGTACAGTGCAGGGCACCTGCAAAATGTGAATAATTTCGAGAGAACAAAATATTCTCCTACTTTACGCTTTACTTAAAGAGGAATCATTTTTGGTGGAAAGACCTGCCTACAATTGTTAGTTTTAATGCTTTACATAAAAAAATATGAGCTGCTGTGTGCGAAAGCCAATATTCCACTCATAGGACATCCTCTTGATGCAAAGCACCACAAAGAAACACAAAGAGCTACTTTGTATTATTTTAGGCAACTTTCCAGCAAAACAAATTGCGCCATAAAGTAAATCATCCCAAATCAACATGTTGCACAAGTTTGCATCACTTTTGGTGATTTTGCACCCGCGCCAAGTGTTTATAAATCTTGCCCGAAATGCCTGAGGTGTGTGTAGCACACCCCTCTAATCGGAACGGTGCAGCCCTGCCTTTGATCGGAAATCTCCACAGGTCCTCTGCTTGTCAGGGTCAGGTATGAAAAGCCTCTTGTAGAACATTAGCAGCTGTCAGTGCTAAATAGGTACGATGTTGGGTGAAACTACATGCATTATATCCCAGCACTCTCATTTCTGTGATCTCGGGCAAATCATTTTACCTACTGTCATCTGACAAAAGTTGAGGCGCTGGCACAAAGGATAAAAGTAAGTATAAAACGGGGCCATTTATAGCTCTATAGGTGAATAATAAGACTGTTCAGCACTTGGTAGATCTATAAGGAGGTAAATTGACAACATTTTGACAAACTTTGATATTTCTTTACATAGGTTTTTTACAGTTTCGCTATTAACAACCATTAGCAATGTAATGGTTAGTAGAAAAAATGGGAAATAAGCAGACACAATTTCGCGCAGTACAAAAGGTCTAACACTCTTCATAATCTATATGCTACTTCCCTTTGAAGCCCTTTATAGCAAAAGGTTTCTCATAGAGTCTAGCACACACAGGAAATTAGAGTAAGTACATTCTCTGTGACAAACTAAGGGCCTCAGAGACCCTACATTTTTTTTAAACCAAAAACTTTATTAGGTTTTTTAGATAACTGAACAGAGAAACTACCATATAAGTAGTCAGCACAGAGAGCAATTTACATAGCACTGAAGAAGCACGGCAATGTCATTCTATCTCTTTTTTTCCAAGACCCGCACCAAAACGTCTGGTCGATAACACAGACTACATGTGAGACCGTGAGGCATAGTGGCTGCTTCCTCAATGTGCTCTATGTCCGTGTGCATTCAGTTAATAACTAACTCTGTCAGTGTGCTAGTAAGTGTTTGGGATTACTTGGATTTAGCACTGGCAGGGGACCATGAGTGTTTCTCATCACCCTGACGCAGTAGATGGGCTCTGAGGGGGCTCAAGATATCTTTATGCCTTTATGCATCAGGTCCCCGAACGTGCCCAGTTGTTCTTGGCAGCACACTACATCTCCCAGCCAGTCTCTGACCTCGGGGGGGGGGGGGGCCCTGCATCCACTGTATAGCCACTTTGCAATTCGCCAAGAGGAGCATCATGGCCGTCAATTTTCGTGCTCCTATGAGAATATCTCTCACAAATCTCAGCAAGGCAATCCGTGGTAACCGCTGGATGGCAAAGCTAGTCACATCAGTCACTATATGTTTTCTGAGGAACAAAAGTCAACTACATTTGGGCAAGTCCATGCCAAGTGGAGAAAGTCTGCATCTGGGGCCCACAGCAAGTACAGTACAGAATTTCTGTAAGGCTCATTTTAAATAAGGAGTCTGGAGTGTGGTATAATCTTTGTAAGAACTTGGAATGTATTAATCACAGCCTATAGTTAGGCAAGAACATGCCAGTTTGGGTGCAGCAGAAGAGTCACTGTTCCTCAGTAGGGGAGGGCACTGTTTAGGTGCGCTAAAAGGATGCAATTGTTGGCCTTCCAGTGGATGTGGTATCTTGAGATGCATTGAGAATAAAATTCAAGTGCCACCTCGAATAATAGCCTTTGGGTTCCGTTTGATTATTTTGTGCCACACCTCCTGGAAACATTTTGAGCTGTAACAATTCGGCCCATATACACATCTAAGAGTGACTCTGTTCCATAGTAAGGTGCCATGTAGCAAGATGCATCTTCCTCCCCACCCACAAATAATTTTCTGTGTTCACCAGGGGTGGCCCTTCCGCCATCAGCAATACCTCTCACAGAGGCCAAATAGGGAGGCAAGTGGCCTCAATCGAGTTTGGTGGATTCTAAAGGTCACATGTTCTGTTAGGTAAATCTCTTGAAAAAAGCCCAGTAGCTATTTGGTGTCTGTTTGTGTATGCAATCTTGACATGCCTTACGGTGGTCGTTTATTCCACGGATAAGATGTTCCATGTTAGAAATGTTATGGGTTTACATGGGTGTCCTGAACTGATGTCTCGTTGACAGAGCGGCGTGTGGAGTGAAGTGCTATTCCACAGCTTTCTCATTATGACTCTGTGGCTCAGCACGCTTATGTATCGTCTCTCTGCCCGTATTCAGCTTTGACAAAAGAACCCTGTTGTGCTCTCTGTATTTCCCAAAACCCCACCAACTCTAGTAACCAACCCGCTGAAGGAGTTACCTTACCCACCATCTCGACAACCCCAATATTGAGCTGAATACTGGAATCCAAAGGCATGACAAGGCAACAACTTTTGCAACAAGTGAGAACAAACTAAATAAATAGAACACCATGTTGGATGTATAGGGACACGCCACTGGTGGCTAGAGTGCAGGGCTTCTCCTGTCTAAAGAGAGAGAAGGGCTGTTGAGAGAACAGGATGTGGAGCCCACCCACGCTGTGTGAAAATTAATGCAGTGGCACACTTGAGAGTACAATGGCAAAGGCAGGACATTTTAAGAAGAGTTTTGAGGATGTGTATGGTGCCTAGAAGGTGCTTGTTAGTGTAGCACAGAAATCAGTTTAAAAACAGATGGAGTGTCGAGGCATGGGCAACTAGAAGGCGCATCCTCCCACCTCCCCAAATTGTAGATGATGTTAGGAACAGTATTATTGCCTCAGAATAGTCCATCAGCTGCAATTTGATTCATTAAGGTGGCTGAAGGAGCTCCCAGGTGATGGGTGGATCTTTCCCAGGTGATGGGTGGATCTTTCCCCAGCAAATCATGGCCATTTGCTTCGGATCTTCAAACAAGTGATTGCCCGTTGATGGTGATCCAAGCTTCCAGTTTTCTATTTTTACTGATTTTTACAGATAAATACAGACAGAAAACAGTCAATTTCACTTCTGTATTTATTTTTAAAAGCAGAAAAATACAGAAAATTGTACTTTTTGTAAATGACTCTCCTTGTTGTCCTTCATGAATTCCAGACCAACTGCTAAGTAAATAGACACTATGGGGATTTAAAGAGGGGATCAGATTTCCTTAAATACAGGCACATGTTAGCATGCATTTGTTTATAAATGTTAATATTTACCTGTCGGTGTAGTGTTTTGTTATATTTGGCTGCTTAATTTGCTAAAATACGTCAGGCATCAAAGTATGAGTGTATCTTTATCAGTTAAATAAATGTGAAAATATACCATTTTACGACTACGTTTATTTTCAAAACATAAAATGAATATGGATAAATACTAATAAAATGGCCAAAAAATAAATATGGATGAATACAGACGGAAATGGTAAAACAAAATACCATAAAACCAGGAGCCTTAATTGTGATGCACCACTTTGGCAGGTAGATAAGAGCATATTGTATGACAGTTTTCATCTGGGTGCCTTTGGCCAGGAGAAATTCCCTCTTAACAGCTTGCACTACCAAGGTGAAATCAGGATATAGGAAAATGTTATTGCCCTGGTACAGGAAGTCGCCACGCAACCTATCTAGCCGAAGAACAGTATCGGCTTTCTAAATTCAGAAGCCGGGTGATGGATGATAGGGCAAGTTTGAACCTCCTAAGGGGAGGGTGGGGCGAGGTGGGGTGTACTGTCCCAGAGTGGTGCACCCGCTCCACTCAGAACACGGGAGTGAAGACTTTTTTTCAAATATGTAGTACTGCATAGTTTCTACAGAGTCAGAGTGGAAACTCGAGAAGCTGGAAAAGAAGTTTCTGGAACAATCTCAAGTACCTCATCCAACACCTGCATTAATCCGATCTTCAATACACACCCTACCTTCCAAAAGGGAGTCAGGAACTCTTTAGGGGTATAAAGTGCAATATAAATTATTTACTGCAATACAGTACTAAAGAATGAACAAAGTGTTAAGTTGAGGAGGTTAGATGATGGATACATTTTAGGAGTCCCCTTCAGAGTGGTGAGTGAGATGTCAGTTTAGTTAGTCACATCATTCACATTCTTGTCGCACAGCCTTTTTTCAGCCAGTCCCGGCTTTTGGACATTATTACTTTGCATTCTTGGACCTGTAGTCCGTTTTCAGTAATATAGGAATCCCAAAATGCAAAGTGATGCTAGCTAAAAAGACTGATCTAGCTGAACATGCCACTTGTGGCATGTGGTCACTTGATAGCTTTGCATTTACAAACAAGGCGTTGTGTAAAGTTTTGTGGTGTCAGGATAGTAGGCAAATCAAAGGAGACTGGTGAAGATACTAATATGAAAAAAAGAAAGTCAAACGAGAAGTGGTTGCTAGTGCTGTGTAGGGTGGTCACCTCACTCTCCATATAATCACAGACGCCATTCACAATCCTTGTTATTCATCTACAAATCATTGCTACTAGGCAATACAATCTAATTGCTTCAGTGGAAGCAGAAGAAGGCTACAAGAGCCATAATGCATTAGGATAGTAGGCAGAAGCCAAGAAGTGGAAACAGTGTCCGTGATGACATAAAGTGAGGTTGCACCCTAGTGCTAAGTGAAGGGCACATATCAGAATATAGCCAAAAGGGAGAGGGACCTGTGGTTCTTGAGTTATTCCCTTTTTCCACAAACTATTGTTATTACCTTTGTCCCAGAGTCAATATTGGCAGACTACCAGGCTCGCTTAGTTCAGGGTACTGCGCAGAGCTTCCCCTGGTCACAGGATATCATGCTCTAAGAGCGGGCTAAGAGATTTTTGACAAAGTCATTATTTTTCTACTGGCAGTTTGTTGAGATGGATGTAGAGTATTTGTGATGTTATGGTGCTGTTAGTTATTGCAAACTGTATTTTGTCCTACGCATTGTGTTTTTTGTTGAGGATTCAATGTTTCAAGGTATTGAACTGTATTTGATTCCAAAAGCCAATATCTTTCAGATACTGTTTTTTGACAATTGCACTTTTTATCAATTTTGCAACCCTTCACATGCATTGTTAGTTGTGTTGATGAAATGTTCTTATTTAATTTTTGATGCATCTGTAGATAGCGCTTAGCTCATAGTAACGTTGTTACCAGAAGTACACTGCATGCATCATCCCCACAATTAGAGCAAAACCAATGTTTCCCCAAAAAGAAGCTAGGGTGTACTTTGTCCACTAAATTTATAAGACTTACCATGGAGTCACCATTAAAGCAGATGCAAAACAGGTTGCCCACACTGCCTAAAAAAAGTAACATGGGAAGGCACACACATTTCCCTAGCCAAAAGAAGGAACTTTTGACACTAACGCAATCAAACATATGAGAACAAACATACAAACCAAATACACAGGTCAAAAAAAGATAGGAGAGAGGCATTATTAGAACTATGGGCCATCTTCTAAGGGGCTCAGAGTGATAATCCTACATCACAGTTAGCAAGCAAAGCGTCAGCACCTCCCCCACCATATGCAGGTTTGGAAGTGCTCAAGCCAGTTCCCCCTGCATTAGGATATTCCAATCCGCCAATAGTAGGAACTGGCGGGCCTGCCATGGAATGACGAACGGTTAGGACCAAGCATGAGAACCCACAATCCAGCATGCCCAGACAATTCCAGTGCAACCCAAGTCCAGCAGAAAGGCTCCCAGAAGCTTGACCCCCCGGTCCGTCACGTCCGACACATAGGACCCCAGCGCACGGAGCACACGCACTCCCACTGGTTCAGGCAAACATACGAATGACAAGGAGATTTGTGGCGTTTCTACACAGTAATATCGCTAGTGGGGGTGAGGACTGAAGTCCCAGTCCCCCAGAAACCGATGACGAGAGTGAGACTACAGGACTTGCCAAGTCAACCAAGGGAGAAAAACAGGAACCGATGCTTGAGGCAGAAGAGGCACACGACCACACACGCCTCGTACTGTCAACCACGGGCCGACCAGAGGATAAATCAGTAGTCATGGTACACGTGAACAATACCTCATACAACTCTGTAATCAATATAGGGGTGGCAAGGTCATGCCTAAGGGAAGGGATGGTCCCCTTATAAGACACTACAGTTATACAAGAGTTCTTGGGTACATTGTCAAGGATCCACTTCACAAAACCCCTCGAACTAGAGATAGGAGGGAATCGCGTGAGAGGACAGCTATTATATTCTCCCTCATCCCGACTAATCTATTAGGATGAGATTTGCATACCAAACTAAGAATTACCTTCCAGTTTTCCACCAATGAAACCTTAGCCTGCTCCTCCCCAGCGACTCCCATCCTAGGGCCTGTATCATTGCAACACCCCTACATCATAAGTATACAGGCAAAGACACCACCTACCAACCAGACCATGTTTACTGAGGAGGTCTTGGCATACATGGGAGAACTCTTGGATATCTGCGAACTTGTCCGGCAGTGGCCAGATATCACACTCTTCCTCCTAGTTGAGACAGCTAAAAAGATAAAAGCCTTTATAGCTAATAAGTTATTTGTGGAGGAAGAGAGTCACAATTACAATTCCAATTTCCAAGCTTTATTTCGATCATTACAGACCATAAAAACAGAAGATAAAAAAAGCATATAATACATTTAATGTAAGCATCACAGGATGTAACCGATAACAGTTCATAATACAACCTTAATGATAAGTTAAAAAGTTATTAAAATTTAAAAAGTATTTAAAACAATGAGTTCATATTTAATAAGGTCAAAGCTGTGGAAGACGGAAAAGGTACGTTTAGACTGCACTAGTGGAATTTAAGAACTTGCGACTCCTAAGCCACATGGAGTTAAGGAAGCGGGACACTGCAAAAACAATCGGGGGGTGCGTTCCACTTCGCAGGACTCTAAGAGCCTCCCGTGTCTGTCTGAACCCCAAGTTCCTGCATATTGGTAGGAGCCAGTACCTTCTAGCTGCAATAAAACCTGGACAAAAAAAGAAAACCGGTGTAAGGGACTCTTCCTGATTCTCACAGGCCGGACAGGCAGATGGGGAGGCTTTGGTCCATTTGTTTGTAAATGCATGAACTGACAGACAGCCTCATCTAAACTGGACATGTAAATGTAAATGTAAATGTATGTGTCTTGTAAAGCGCAGTGCTGCCCTGAGGCGTCCTGGCGCTGTAGACCGCTGGGGAACCCGTCCTGGCTATCCCTGTGAGATGGTCCCTCCAGGGTATCTCCAAGGTGAAACCAGGCATCCCCAGCGAATGTGGGGGGCCATTGTGGAGATGAGGCAAGCTAATGCCCAGAGTTGCCGAGTGTGTTCCTGGTTAGAGTAGGTACCGAGGCGAGAATTATCGAGTCCGTTTTGACCCTGGTCCACGACCCTGCCGCGTCGGGAATTGAACCCTGGTCCCTGGCCGATTCTCTGCTTACGGATCTGCCGCCTCTAACCAGTGAGCCACACCTCTCCATAAAGTTTCCTTGCCACAAGTGGATAGACGTCATCGAGAAAAGTCTCAAATAAATATTGGTCTTTAAAATCAAAAAAATCTGAAGTTAAACAACCATTTTTAGCATTCCTATAGAATTCACCCAATCTAAAAAGTCTGTAAGCTTTAACTAGCTCGAGGCGTGAAATAGACTGAGACGCTTCCTCCGGGTGGGTCCATAAATTTGGCCAGCCCAGTCCAAAGCACAGGTCTTTGATATGTGCCAGCCAAGATATTTTTCCCACCCCTGGAAGCCACAGGATCGCCTTGAGTTCCGACTGGTAAACTAGTAGTTCGGGTGTCGCCCATAGTCTGTGCCAAAAGGTCAAGGGTCGCAACTCAATTTCCTCATTTATGGGTCTAAGGCCAAGGTCCATGCGTAAGGGGATGAGAGGAGTACTTGGCGGTAAGCCCAAGAGTTGTCTCATAAACTTATTCTCAGTTCTGAGTAGTGCACCTACAGGGCGATGTCCCCAGAGTTCAGCCCCATACATGATTGCGCTCCTAATTTGAATTTTGTAAATCTCTGTTAACGGGCCTAGTTGTCTTGATGTTATGTTCCTATATAATTTTTCTAGGCCCCCAGTCATCTGAGCTAGCCTCAGGCCTGCCTTTTCTTGGTGTGGGCCCCACCCAAAGGTTTCCGTTAACGTGACACCCAGGTAGTCAAAGACTGCCACCCTCTCCAGCTGGGTGCCATTTAGGGTGGGGTTGGGACGAGAAGTTCTGCTAGGATTAAATACCATATACTTGGTTTTTGCTGTGTTAATCTCTAGGCCCCTGTCTTTGCAAAATATAAAAAAGGTGTCAAGAATCCTTTGGAGGCCCATAGGTGATTTAGAAAGTAACAAGGTATCGCCAGAAAACATCATTGCTAGTACCTTGTTAAGGGCAAGCTTTGGGGCATCAATATTGGCGATTTGGTTCAGTTGTTCCACCAAAGCGTTTATATAGAGACAAAACAGTGTGGGGGCCAAAACACACCCCTGCCTTACACCCCTATTCACTGGGAAGCGTGAAGTCAATTCCCCGTGCTTCCCATATCTAACCTGTGCGAAATTTCCAGTATGTAATCGCTTGATCAGGGTGAGCAAATAAGGTGGAATGCCCAGTTCCTCCAAAACTACCCAAAGTTTATGGCGAGGTACCAAATCGAACGCTGATCTGAGGTCAACAAAGATCAGATAGAGGCTCCCATCCTCTATCGTCACCGTCTTCCAGTATAGTAATTGCAGCCTTAAGATTTGATCAATGGTGGAAATGTTTTTTCGGAAGCCTGCCTGGTATGCACTCAGTGTTTCATGCTCTTCCATCCACATCTGGAGACGATCTAGGATGATCCTGGCGAACAACTTTTGCGTTACATCAATCAGGCTTATTGGCCTATAATTTATGGGCATAAGAGGAGATCCCTTTTTATATTCTGGAAAAATTTCGGCCCCTAGCCAGGTGTCCGGGATTTTCATACCGCTTAATATGGCATTAAATATTACACATAAATATGTGCCCCAGACATTGGGTTTTTCCCGATATAAGTCCCCGGGGATCTTATCCAGTCCAGGGGCCTTTCCAAGAGGCAGGTTCCCAATAGCACTCAACACTTCAGTCATAGAGAACCAAGTCTCATCTTCAGGGGGGATCTCTACGCCAGTTAGCTGGGAGCCCTCTGTGGGGTCCTTAACATCCTGGATGGAGTACAATGATTGGAAATGAAGTTTCCATGCTTCCGCAGATATATTCGGCTCAATAGGTGAACTCCCGGAGGAGCTCGCAGTTCTAACCAGGAACCAAAACTCCCTCATATCTCTATTAGTAAGTGCATGTTTAATCGCGTCCCATCTTTCGGACTCCCACTCATCTTTAGCGGACTTTATACTATTCCTATAGAGAGCCCTCCTAG
Source organism: Triturus cristatus (assembly GCF_964204655.1). Lineage (NCBI taxonomy): Eukaryota > Metazoa > Chordata > Amphibia > Caudata > Salamandridae > Triturus > Triturus cristatus. The sequence continues at coordinate 719,769,021 of NC_140589.1, forward strand.
TTTTTATCAAGAATCTATCTTTGGGTTTTATGGCGTCAATAAGGGCACTCTTTGCCATTCGGCAAACGTTGTTATACCAGGTGGATTTCGAAGACCCTTTGCCCTTAGTATGCATCAGAGGATTAAAGATATTAGTTAGACTGACGGTGAGATCCAAGTGTAGGGCCATAATTCGGGTATTGGTGTCAGGAGCGCTAAAAGTTTGCGCTGCCGTTTCCATCATCAGCGAAGGGGGGATAATTAAGGAATAGAGTGCAGCTACATTATCTGGTGACTTCCTCAGATTATCCCATCTGATTCTCCTTCTTTTATTGTCTAGAGACAGACTGGAATCAGAAAGTCACGATTACACTACACACACGTCGGTGGGTCTCCTGGGACAAAACAAGAAGCATGAGGGTAGTGGTCTTAAAGGCTAGAACCCATGCGCCTTTTGAAACGCTGAGCTCAGACTATGCCACCACCACAGAGAGGCAAAGTCTGGTACTATGTGGAGCCCTTGCCATGCCTAGGGACCCCTTTCCGCTGTCAAATACGATACCTGAATGTGTAGCTATTGTAAAGAATTCTATATGTAAGGGAGGTAGAATCATCATCACAAGGAAATGTCCTTGCCGACAGTATGGGGAAGAAGGCTGAGTATGGGACAGGCGGCAGTCATGGAACAGATTAAAAACGGATGCACTCAATTTTATTGATAATTCACTGTCCAAAGAAGATATGGATAATACATTAGATGAACTTAATCAAAAATTGGATATATACACTAAGGAAATAAATGAGAGAAAAATCAGGAAATTTCGTCGAGATACCACGGATTACAAACTTGGAGAGGTATATAACTGGGCAGACATATATGCCCAGAGAAGACAACAACAGAAATCAGGATATGGACGATTCTCAGACACGGATCCTTCATCATCTGATGACACTCAACAGAGTGGACACAGATCTACCATTAGATCACAACAGAATGTTCAAGAGTCCAGTGTCATGAGCACAGAAATGGTTACAGAGGACAGTATACCATCCTCAAACATACCAACAGATAAACGTCCTTTTTTGGAGAAAGGCCAAAGACCACCAGACGAGGCAGGGGGAGACTCAACAAGAATCAAACAACCAGTAGCCAAAGGAACAAGGAGTCAACACGTCTTGTAATTAACATCTCTAAGCATCACCTTTCTAAGTTTCAGATGGATACCCTTCGAAAAGGAAGCTCATTCGTACCCACATATCACTCTAATCACCTTGACACGGAAATCAACTTATTCAAATTCATGAGAATGATTTGTCTTCGAAATTTCTTTAGTAACATCATTCAGGAACCCAGTTTACCTAAAACCAACACCTTACTGGGACTCACCAATAAAAGTTTTTATTTACCACCAGTAAGTCATAAAGTTATTGATGCCTTTGAAACTATAGTAAAAAAGGAGATACATCACATTTACAAACAAACTAAATCCAAATCTACCAATATAACCTCAAAAGAACGACAAGCTTTGGCGCAATTAGCGTTAAATACTGAAATTACCATTTGTCAGGCCGACAAAGGCGGTGCGATGGTTGTTTTGGACACCAGCTACTACTTACAAAACGTCAATCAACATGTTGGAGACATCAACACATATACACCCATTTACTTCAATCCTACAAGTGAATTTCAAAAGATTCTCATGGACATTCTTAATCAATATCTTGAGAACGGCACCATCACAAAAGAGGACAAAGAATATCTCTATAAAAATAATCCAGCGATCCCCTACCTGTACATGATTCCAAAAATACATAAGCATGCCACGTTACCACCTTTCCGACCAATTGTATCAACTGTGAATTCTCTTCACGAACCAATAGGGAAGTACCTTGATAGACATCTACAACCATTAGTACAAAGTATGACAACATATATCAAGGACACCACAGATTTTCTCAACTTACTGGAAAGTATAAAAACTCAAATCACAGACCATACCATCTTATGCACAATATATGTTAAATCATTATATACCTCCATCCCTCACAATTTGGAAATCACGGCAGTTGAATCATTTTTAATTTACAGTGACAAAGATCACAAAAAATGTTTTAATGGAACTTCTACATTTCACCTTGTACCATTCTTATTTCAAGTGGCAAGATAAATTTTACATTCAATCATCGGGCACTTCAATGGGCAATTGCGCAGCACCGACCTATGCGAATTTGTTCATGTATCGATTTGAATTAGATAACATCTTGAATCAAGAAACATGGCAGAAGCATCTAATAACATACAAGAGATACATTGATGACATTTTCGTACTATGGGATGGTCCTGATGAACTTTTATTAAGGGCAATTAAGGATTTAAACAGTGTTGACGAAAGAATTGAATTCATAGCATCCATCAGTTCATAACAAATTACCTTCTTAGATACCCAGATCAGACTTCGAAACAAACAACTGACAGCTGAGGTTTACACTAAACCCACGGACCGAAACAACTTACTGCATTTTCATTCATTTCATCATCCTTCTTTAAAAAAAATCTGCCATACTCTCAGTTACTTCGACTTAGAAGAATATCATCAACGAAGGAAGCATATGAAAACAGTGCGAACATTTGCATAAATACGTTTTTGGACCGAGGCTCTCCTTCCAAAACAATCCAAGAAGCACAAATTAAAGCGCAAACAAAAACCAGAGAAGATCTTCTTAAACCCAAAAGTAAAGATAGCGACACCAAAAGATTAGTATTTGTGTCTAAATATTCAAGTTTTCGCATCAAAAAAATAATATTGAAATTTTGGCCCATGCTAAAATCTGAAACTGATTTCAATGGAATTTTTGCATCAAATCCGAGATTTGCCTATCAACGCACCTGCAACATACAACAAATTCTTAAGACTCCCACAAGTGAACCTAGGAAATTTACAGGTACCACACCATGTTATAACGGTGGGAATTGTAACGCTATCATCAAAGGTGACACCGTCCGACATCCTCATACAGGAGTTCCAATCAAATTAAAGATAATTGCCAATGTGGACTTGCATATGTTGGCAAAACTGAAAGAAAAATAAGAATTCGCATAAACGAACACAAGTTAAACATTCGTACCAGAAATTCCAAATCCCCAGTGGCTGTTCACTTTAATGAATTCAAACACAACGTTAGCCAATTACGTTTTTGTGTCCTTGAACAAATTATACCCACTCCTGGTCGCAACCATACAAAATTCCTCTTACAACGAGAAACATTTTGGATTTACCGCTTGAACACCACTAATCCCAACGGACTAAATGAAAAACTCGAATTTAGCTGCTTTCTATGAGATCCTCAACATATAATTTCGCTAATATGAACATTTTGTAAATTCATCATTGATTTACAGCACAGAGAACAATACTTTGTATTTTGTGTTATTAATGTTGCACTCATATGTATACTCTATGAACAGAAGTTTTTGATGATTGATTTCATTTATATACACCAACGTTCACCCTCTTTTTTCATCCTGTGGTAAATATTTTATTACCGGGACTGAATTTAATACGGAATCTAAATAAAACAGCTCAGTGAAATAAGAGGCAGAATCCGTGGTATAAGAGGTTTCTGAATGGGCTTTATTCAAAAATGGCCGACTCGAGTCGCGGCCTTCATGTTCCGTCACCACGGGGGTTCAGGAAGTGAAGTACGATATTTTATTGACAGTCAATCGTTTTTATAGAATGTACATTACAATGAAACAAATGCAGAAGGCGTAACAATTGATAAGAAAAGTGACAATTTACATGCGTAACCAAAAATGGGCGTAATGAGGAGTAAAAAGAAACATAATTGGTTATAAGGTCATATGATGTCATATATAGGTGGATCTATAAGATAATACTTGGCATAGATGCGCGCGCAGCTGCATGACGTGTGATTGACGTACAGCTAGGGGGTGACGGGGACTTGACATTTAGCTCTACATGTGGAGACAAGAAGTCTGGGGGGTCACGTCAACCTAATCCCAAATCATATCTAACATCCTATGTTTAAAGAACTATGTTATCCACAAAGGAAGGACTCTCGGACAGAATCTATTCTATACTGACTGTGTGTGCGTGTACAAGCGTCTAAGTGTCTATATGAGGTGCAAGAGGCAGAAACTTTCCATGGTAACGGGGCTATGAATTACTTGCATGAGGACAGAGAGGCCGTCCCCTTTGCTCGGTAGCTGAAGGAAATGTTTACCTAAACTACTAGACAGGAATGCATCGGCTGAGGAGCGAAGTAGATAATTCGAAGGTGAAATACGGTTTCTTGGCAGGCAGGCGAAACCGGCCGAGGCAGGCACCGTTAGCCGCACAGGGAGTAGGACAAAGTTCATGGATACAGATGCGAGCTCAAGCTGAAGCTGTCAGAGGCAGAGAACAAGGAAAGGCTTGATGGCAGAATCAGAGCCTACTCGCCTGAACTGCAAAATGGAGTAACTGAGCCATATAAAGTCGGTGGCCTTTCATACTTAGGAATCGAATATCCAGCCCATTCATGGCGGATCTGACAGAGGACATGTTGACGGTGGACGCACATGTGTTTGCGTCTTAGAAACTGGAACGGGAGGGAACATACATGTACTTGTAACATGCACATAGAACCGTTGGGGTCCAAGATAGGGGACATAACTGATCATGAAAATCCACATTTCCACATTCCCTCCTTGTCCCCTACTTGCCCGTCAAGAGACATCAATCTTCATTAATCCATCGATTAGTTCATGGAGCATCATTTCTTCTTCTTTCTTCTTCCGGGATCTTGAGTGAAAACCTTGATGTGGAATACACGATGTGGCACACAGGCCACAAATCGCTGGTCCACATTGCAGGCATAAGCAGCAACTGAATAGTATAAGAAGGCCAATACCTATGAAGGATAGAACTCTCCATCCCCAGGCTGATATCACACTCCAAAACCACCCGGACCAAGTCCAAGTGCCTGAACTCTCGTGTATCTGGCTCACAATCTTATGGAGGCGCGTTATAGCTTTATATACAGATGGCGAATTTTCTGGTATGAATACGCAGCAGCTTGATCCGATGACCCTACAAGCTCCGCCCCTATCGGCCAGGATGACGTCAAGGACAAGACGATTTTGAAGAACAACAATCCTCATCGCAGATTGCTCCTCTGTCAAGTTGCCTAGGGCGGCAATAGTTTCATTCACTACAGCTTCAAGGGTCTTAGTTAATCTACGTATCAGCTTACTATTTGAAATTGTACCTATATAGGGAAAGATGCCTTTATTGAAATCTACATACTTGTCCCATGCCGTCTCAGTGTAATCGACAATTGGGAGATCTCTCCGCTCTCTATTGTGTACTAAATGAATATTTCTGTAATAATCAGGAGGAGCTAGGAAAACAGGTGGCAGAAGGAATGCAATGTAGCAGGTACCATCCCAATCTAGAGGTAAACGCATATATGCAGTCTGACCACATACAAAGTAGGAATGGCGAGAAGCTCTAAATGAAGATTTGCCTTGATCACTGAATTCTACTATAGTAGTGCATTTACTATGGCCCATATGTATGGAACCACTTTTTCTTACACATAATTCACCCTTTACTGGGAATACTGACATGGTGGGCAAAATTAGTTCAACTTCGGATTCGACATTCAGAATCATGAGATTAGGTGTAAAATTACCCAATCCATATACTTCGTTTTCTAGATCAGTTCCTGTTCTTTTGGGGCGACCCTCCTTGTCAGGGTAGCAGACCTTGAGTAAAACTAGGTTCAGGTTTCCCCATACCCAATGATCTTGGTAAACTGCTGTGTCTGAGTCTATGGAATTGATTAAACTAAACCATGCTCCACAGGAGCCATTATGTGTAAATGGGTGTGGAAAGAAAGGCAGAACTCCTTTATAATTCTGATAGGGAGGGAGTCGGCCACACACCCAACAATTAGTGGCATTGCTAGTCTGATGGGAATGATGCAACATACTAATGAAAGTGTTATTGCGCAGCGCAAGTCTATAGGACAATTCATGCGGGGGTAGGTCACTAAAAGAGTGTTCATCAGTTATATTAAAAACATGTTTAGAAATAGGATAATATATATGCAACAATATACTTGCAGTGATTATTATAAAACTCAAGAAAAACAAGATTAATAACGTCACTGTACAGTGGCTACGCAGTGATTTACAATACGCATGTCGTTCCAACATTTTTCGCGATTGTCCATGATTCAGGTCTAAGGGATACATGTCGGAGACAGATTCAACCGCTTCACCTTGGAGAGGACTTAAACAATCAAATCGTCCGACGGTTTGGGCCTAAGTTTTAATTTATAGAGTTCTTTACTGGTAGCCTCAGCCAAAGGTAGTTTTGAGTCAATAGGTGAGGACACACGAGGTGGGCTGTTTACATCTGAAGGAAGTCCATGGAATTTCTTGATATGACTTGAATGCACCCATCCTTTCCTGCCCTCGATCTTCACGGCTGTCCTTGTGGTCAGCAAGACCAACTTGGGCGTCTTCCACCTGGGCTCCAGCTGAGTCTTTCGGTCGAAATTTCTTACAAGCACAAGGTCCCCCGGAACTACGTCATGGGGTTTCACCTCAGTATTGTCGGGAAAAGCTGCAGCTACCTGTGAACGACAAGATTGTAGTGCAGACATCAAGGAAGCCAGGTAATCTGTCAGCATATTACAGTCAACATCAGTTATTTTACGTGGTATAGGCGTCCCCCACATATTCGGTGGTCTTCCAAAGATCACCTCATAAGGGGATAGCCCTGTTCGAGAGTGTGCTACCATTCTCATGTAAAAGAGTGCAACTGGTAAGGCTACTACCCAATCAACCCCTTTTTCCCTACATATTTTGGACAATCTGATTTTCAGAGTTTGATTATGTCGTTCCACGAGACCTGCTGCCTCGGGGTGTCGGACACAATGAAACTTCCACTGATATCCTAGCAAGAGTGAAACATGTTTCATCAGTTCGGATGAGAAGGGCTGGCCGTTATCTGAATAGACAACACGTGGTAACCCGTACCGTGGGAAGAATTCTCGAACTAGCTGTTTGGCAGTAGTCGGGGCAGTGTAATCTGATACTGGGTAGGCTTCGGTCCAACGGGAAAGAGCACAGACAACTACGAGAACATATTTGAATCCTCGACATCGTTCCATCTGGATATAATCCATCTGGAGGACTTCAAAAGGGTGATCAGGAGGCTGAAATCCACCCTGCTCTACGGGGATGCTTTTTCCTGGGTTAAACTGACAACATATCATACAGGTACGGACTTTTTGCTTAGCTGCTGCTCGTAAATGTTTGTTGAACCAAATGTGTTGAATGCTGTCTAGCATAGCTTTCTCCCCTAAATGTGCCGGACTATGAATTGTAGTTATGATAGACTGGACCATAGAATCAGGAAGGAACCATACAGATTTCTCCTTCGTCATCCATCCCTGGTCCGTTTGGATCCCTCCTAATTCCGTCCATTTCTTTATTTCGTCTGCGGTAGCATGTGTCTGTATGTCAATTATGTCAAGTGCGGGATCCTTAATCGTCATACAATGTGTTGGTGTCGGAACTATTGGCTTTGTCATGTCGGATGTGCGAGTCTGAGCTGTCTGTTTAGCTGTTCTGTCAGCTAAATCATTGCCTTGAGAAATGATATCAGTGACTTTCGTATGTGCTTTGCATTTCATAATCGATATAGCAGTGGGCAGATGAATTGCGTCTAACAGAGCGTGAATGATGGACCCGTGCTGAATGTGGGTGCCATGAGAAGTTAAATAACCTCTCTCTCGCCAAAGCACCCCGAAGTCATGTACAACTCCGAATGCATAACGTGAATCAGTGTATATGTTAACTTTCTTACTTGTGGCTTGAATACAGGCTTGTGTCAGAGCAATAAGCTCTGCTGCTTGAGCTGACAAAGTATCTATACAGTTTGTTTCGATGACTTCAGTATCTGTCGTGACTGCATACGCGGCCACTAAATCTCCTGTACCTGTCCTCATACATGATCCATCTACATACAACGTCAGGTCTGGATCTAACAATGGAATGTCTGTCAAGTCTTGTCTGGGTTTCGTTGTTATTGTAATAACTTCAACACAATCATGAGCTAGTGGGTCTGTTCCTATTACAGGTAAAAGTGTGGCAGGATTCAATGTATTACAACGTCGGATTTCTATATGTGGCTGAAACAATGTCAGTTCATACCCTGTAAGTCTTGCTATGGTCAAGTGTTGTGTTTGCGTTCGGTTCACAAGAACCTCTACTGCGTGTGGTACTTGTACTGTCAACGGATGTCCTAACACTATGGCATCGCTTTGTCTGATTGCTAAAGCTGTTGCTGCCACTGATTTCAGGCATGCAGGCAAAGCCTGAGCTACGGGATCTAATGTACTAGAGAAATAAGCACATGGCTTGCGTGATCCTGCTTGTTCCTGAGTGAGCACTGACAAAGCAGTACCTTCACGTTCTGTAACAAAGAGTGTAAAATGTTTATAGTAACATGGTGTCGCTAAAACAGGTGCTTGACATAGAGCTTTCTTCAAGCTTTCAAAAGCTAGTGTATGTTCCTGAGTCCAAGGGAGGACAGCCGATGTGGCCGCCTCCTGTGTTGTCAACTGAATGAGTGGTTTTGCTAGAAATGCATATTGAGGGATCCACTGCCTGCAGTATGAAGTGAGGCCTATAAAAGCCCGCACCTCCTTTTGTGTCTGGGGTATTGGCATGTTAGCAATTAACTGAATGCGGTCGGGTGTAAGCTGCCTTCCCTCCTTGGACAGCGAGTGACCAAGATAAACAACTCGCTGTACACAGAATTGCAGCTTAGAAGGGGATACCTTGTGCCCCTTTTCGGCTAGAAATTGTAAAACCGTCAGTGATGCTTTTTCACATTCAGGTTCGCTTCGGGCGGTGATCAGCAGATCATCGACATATTGAAGCAAGGCGGTGTTAACTGGCATGTGTATACTGTCAAGTTCTCGTTTCAGTGCTTGGCTATAGATGCTGGGGCTTTCTGTAAATCCTTGAGGTGCGCGTGTGAATTTAAAGCTTCGTCCATTTAAACTAAATCCGAACAGATATTGGCTCTCCGGATCTATTGGGACGCTGAAAAAAGCATTCTTGAGATCAATTACTGTAAAGAATGTAGCTTGTGAATCAATGGCTGTCAGTAATGATGAGATATCGGGGACCACAGGAAACTGTGGCACAATGCATTTGTTTAGTTCGCGCAGGTCAATAACCAGTCGATATACTGGCGGGGCCTTCGGATCAGTTCGTTTAAGAATCGGAATTATCGGGGAATTACATACATTGGAGTCGGTTTCCACAACCACTCCTTGGGCAATGAGCTCATCAATAATTTTCAGTAAAGCCACTACAGCATCTGGTGGTAACTTGTATTGTCGCATTCGTGGTAATACCACTCCTGCCTTCAGTGTGACTCGATATGGTGTAATGTTCATGCAACCAACATCTGTAGGGCCTTGTGCCCATAAATGTGCGGGTAAAGTCTGTAATCGGTGATCCATGTCTCTGGATACATAGTGACCTTTGAAATCTCGTAAAAACAATCTTACTCCTTCCGGAGAACAACATATAATAGCCCCTAGGGCTTTCAATGTCTTTATACCTAACAAGTTTTCTGGGCATGATTTGGTAAGCAATAAATCTGTAGTTCGTGTCAAGGGACCAATCGTAAGTGGAAGTGGCTGTGATACTTCATTAACAATAGGTTTTCCTGAAAAACCAAGGGAAACATTTTGAGAGCCTGAGAGGGGTGCCCCTGGAACTTCACTACGTTTTATTGTTGTTCGACTTGCCCCTGTATCAAGTAAGAATTTTCTGTCTTGACCTAATAATTCACTGTGCACATAAGGTCCTTCTTGATCTACTGGGATTTCAATAAGGGGTAAGTCAACTTCCCTCTCTAGGCTTTTTCATGCGTAACGCTGATACTCAGGATATTCATACTGTGCGGTCTGATACATTTGTCGTGTTGTTGTTTGTGTGGCAGCAACAGGCAACGGTGGTGCAGCTGGCACAAACTGTATTGGCTGTTGTGCGGCTGGCATGGCCTGTGCATGCTGCGGAGCTCCTTGTTCATTCTGATCTTGTCTGAGTGGCCGTGGTCTTTCTTTTGCAATACCTACAGCTATATTACGCTTCAGGACTGGACAATCGTGTACATAATGACCTAGTTGTTTGCAGTAATTGCATGTCCCTTTTACAGGAACTGCTGAATCTCCGGAATGTGTCACACCCTTTTTGTGACCATCCGCTGGTACTGTCTGAGAAACTAGCATTTTCATTTTAGTGTCCTTCATACGTCTTTGTTCGTGTTCTTGTTCATCTCTAATTCTATTGTGATGATACTGTAACATTTGCAACATTTGTGACGGAGTGTTACCCTGCCATGTACTCTCGAATTTCAATACTCTATTCTTCACTTGAGGCAAGGAATTCTCCACTAATTTTGTCACGAATAAATGTGGATATGACTCACTATTTGCTTTTATCCCACTATTTATACCAAAACATTTTTCAAATCGGGCATAGAAATCACTAGTGTCTTCATCTTGTTTCTGTTTACAGGCTGAGATTGCACCCCAATCTTCCTTTTTCGTAGCTAATAAACGTGGCAGTACCTGTACTAGCAAACCTGGTAGTGCTTTAACTTTATCCCCAAGCCCTGAACCTGCAGTTCGACCTCTTTCTTCGGTTTCTAATGCTGTCCAGTCTATCTTTTGGTCGCCCACTTCCCACTCTTTTTCCTTAAGTTTTTCATAAATGCCAGCAGGCATTAGCACCTTTAATATCGTCATAATGTCAGGATAGGTATACTCTCCCATCAGTAACATGTCTTTAATTTCTCGGTGGAAACCCGCTGGGTCCTTGTCGTGACTGGGTACCACCTTTTTCATTTCCAACAACTCCATTTTAGATATGGGTGTATATACAAATACACGGTGAAACTGATTATCCTCGCCTTTTATTGGGTGCACTTCTCGTAAAGGATTCTGTCTATCCATGTAATACGGCGTTCTTTCCTTGTGAGGCAGCGAGAAAGGATCTGGGCTTACAAAAAGAATGTACTGCTTTCTGGATACGAGTATTTCTTTGATTAACTTATTACCTGAACCTTTCCATCTATTCGTGAGTAATTCAGTTAATATGTCAGGTAAAGGACCAGGATCGGAATGTTGGTTCTTATATAATATAAGAAGTTGCTGAATCATGTAAATTCCAGCTAAACGCTGTTCATCTGGACTGAGGTTCAAAAACGTGTGTGCTACTGTGTCATCACCATATTTTCCGGGACTATCAATCCAATGAACGGCGGACCTAGCTAATTCTTGCTCATCCATAGAATCGAGGAGGTGGTAACCCCTTCGTTCTCGGAGTATTTTGTCAGCAGCTTGAAACGAATGTTCGGGAGACTTCAGATTTATGATAGGTGTTGGATAAGTTCTGTCATTATCTGGACATATCGAATGAATCGGATCAGTAAAACATCTAGTATTATTGCAGGACCTTCCTCTACCTACATAGGCTATGGTATCTGACTGTCTTATGGGATCCCCTGATTCGGGCACCTCGTTTTGTTCAAACTCGTCTGTCTCCAATCTCTCTTCATGTATACGTTCTATTTCTTTCCTTATTTTTCGACACATGGCTAATATACTTCCTTGTTTATCATGTCTTCCGTCTGATATATTCTGACTCCATCTCGTAAGAGTTTGCATTATTTCCGGGTCCACCCCCGGTCGGTCTTGATTTCTCATCACACAATTTACGAGAAAACGTAGCAATTCCCCCTGTATCTCCACTAGCTGATATTCCATAGCTCTGTTAATGCATTCAGGATCTCTCCCTGTTTGGACAAAATGATATATGTTATCCAGGTGCATAGCCATTCCTGGTAGCTTCCCTAAAAACCCTGCAGCTCTTCTGATACGTAATGATGCCATGACCATTTCATCCTCTTTGCCGGGCACCGGGTCATATCTACAATCTACTAAAAGGTCCTTAAGCATGCGAGTATTTATAAGTTTGGGCGTACGTGTATGTACTGGTTCTTGAAAAGTAAGTTTACTTATTCGGGGTGGCGTAGAATAAATGCTAGTAGCACCTCCGGTAGCCCCATCTGGGGTACTGGGCGCGAAAGGATTCGTTGAACGCGCTACAGCAACTACAGGTGTGGACACAGCTGTAGAATCGGCTGCGGAGACAGATGCGGAAACAGATGTGCTTGCCGAAGCTTGTGTCGGAGTTTGTTGTTGCACAGAGACAGATACCTGATCTTGACGTTGAGCCCCCCCAGCAGACAGTCTATGTGGTGCGGGGTTAGCATACTCGGGAGCTGCGTCATCTAAATACGAGGAAAGAAAAACATCTTCTGCGGTTCTGGGATGTCCTTTAGGATGTACTTTTATTGGAAACAATGGGGGTGGCAAGTCTTTTGGTATCTCCGTAGTAGCCTTAGGTAATCCTTCGGCCAGAAGGGGATACATACCTTTCATAAGGGCATTTCTTTGCCTATCGGCTTGCTCTGCTTTTACTCGTGTACCCTCTTCAATCAATAAACTTTCTCGGATTTTATTTGCACTTTCTTTACTTCTCTCTTCCTGTCTTAGCGCTTTCTCGGTACGTCTATGCGATTCTTTACGCCATAACTCAACAGCGTCTTTCTGTGACTGTCTAGCTTTCCTCTTCCACAACTCTTCTTCTACTTTCATAATACATTCTGCATCCCAGGTCCCAGCTACGGGCCATCTCTGACTCTCTGGTAATTCTTTGGTGTAGTCCACCCATAAATCAAAAAGGCATCTAAGCCATGTTTGTGATACATGAAGTGCCCTGGAGTGTCCCTAGGAGGAATAGGAACTGCTTCTTCAAGTACCCCTTTTCTCGTAGTGATCTGTCTTAACTTCGAAAAGAGCGGCATATTGACAACTGATCTGATACTTGAACTTGAACACACTTAGTACAAAAAAATACAACAATGAACAATCATTCATACCACAATATGACGTTTAACACTTTAAACATTAAACATTAAACATTTTTTAACCTTTAAAATGACCAACAATGATGATCGTCTGCATAACTAATCACCAAGCAGAATTCTTGACAATAACTAGATACTTCGGAATACTTGATATACTGCTAAACAGTACAGATACACTGCTAAAACAGTGCAGACCGGATTTGTGTACCCAAATCCGTCTTGACCGGCACAACCTAAGTGCACGTCAGAACGCCTCCCCAGCAATGGTACTCACCGGGTAGCTCGGAACGGAAGGCCTCGAAATGGGACTGGACTGGACTCGACACTGCGGACATCGAACTCTCTGGACGTCGGGACTTCGAAATCTGGTGGGCCTCTGTATACCTCGGATCTTGCTCTCTCTGCTAGGCTCTGGTCGGGATACTTCGCACTTCTCACCGCCTCGTCTGGGTTGATCGCAGCCTCAGTCGCCCCCGCTTGACCGGAGGGAGCTACAGGAAATCCTGCTGGTACGCGTTATGGTCCGTCCAGCTGTGGCAGGAGACCGGGCCTGCAACGCACCACCGGCGCGTGAGATGAGAAAGTGTCCCTGTTCGGGCGCCAATCATGTGGTAAATATTTTATTACCGGGACTGAATTTAATACGGAATCTAAATAAAACAGCTCAGTGAAATAAGAGGCAGAATCCGTGGTATAAGAGGTTTCTGAATGGGCTTTATTCAAAAATGGCCGACTCGAGTCGCGGCCTTCATGTTCCGTCACCACGGGGGTTCAGGAAGTGAAGTACGATATTTTATTGACAGTCAATCGTTTTTATAGAATGTACATTACAATGAAACAAATGCAGAAGGCGTAACAATTGATAAGAAAAGTGACAATTTACATGCGTAACCAAAAATGGGCGTAATGAGGAGTAAAAAGAAACATAATTGGTTATAAGGTCATATGATGTCATATATAGGTGGATCTATAAGATAATACTTGGCATAGATGCGCGCGCAGCTGCATGACGTGTGATTGACGTACAGCTAGGGGGTGACGGGGACTTGACATTTAGCTCTACATGTGGAGACAAGAAGTCTGGGGGGTCACGTCAACCTAATCCCAAATCATATCTAACATCCTATGTTTAAAGAACTATGTTATCCACAAAGGAAGGACTCTCGGACAGAATCTATTCTATACTGACTGTGTGTGCGTGTACAAGCGTCTAAGTGTCTATATGAGGTGCAAGAGGCAGAAACTTTCCATGGTAACGGGGCTATGAATTACTTGCATGAGGACAGAGAGGCCGTCCCCTTTGCTCGGTAGCTGAAGGAAATGTTTACCTAAACTACTAGACAGGAATGCATCGGCTGAGGAGCGAAGTAGATAATTCGAAGGTGAAATACGGTTTCTTGGCAGGCAGGCGAAACCGGCCGAGGCAGGCACCGTTAGCCGCACAGGGAGTAGGACAAAGTTCATGGATACAGATGCGAGCTCAAGCTGAAGCTGTCAGAGGCAGAGAACAAGGAAAGGCTTGATGGCAGAATCAGAGCCTACTCGCCTGAACTGCAAAATGGAGTAACTGAGCCATATAAAGTCGGTGGCCTTTCATACTTAGGAATCGAATATCCAGCCCATTCATGGCGGATCTGACAGAGGACATGTTGACGGTGGACGCACATGTGTTTGCGTCTTAGAAACTGGAACGGGAGGGAACATACATGTACTTGTAACATGCACATAGAACCGTTGGGGTCCAAGATAGGGGACATAACTGATCATGAAAATCCACATTTCCACAATCCTCATGTTGTACATTTCTACAATACAGGTTTCACAACACATCAATCGCCACCTTAATTGAACACTTTTTCCCTACATTGCCGATAGCTCTATTTCTTATTTTTTCAATATTCTATATTCTTAACATATACATGGTTTTGGACCACCTTGTTATGTTCACACTTTCGATTTTTTCATCACTTCTTCTTCGGCTTTTTGAATTACAGATTCTTCTTTTACATTGCGTAACGTACGGTCGATCCCCTCTCTGTGACTCCATATTTTTCTTCATATTTTTTTTCTTTTTTATATTGCTTTTTCATTTTAGATGTTATACACCTTCATTGTAGGAGTCTAATATTTTAGTCTATTTTTTACGAACTACAAACTCTTCCATTTCTATTAACCACGTGACCCGTGGTAGATACACGTCCCGCTTAATAGAGAATTTTGACTCAATTCTTATTCTGTCTTCAGTATTTTCTGAATAACATCATATTTGTTTTGTATTCCTATTTTTATTTCTTATTTTTACACACTGTCGCTTTATGAGTTACACTAGTCAGGTGATCTCTTACATCACCTTAAGTGCGCCACCGTCTATTGACTCACGCACTACCCGGAAGTTGACCACGCTCTCTTTTCGAAGAGAACTCTCTTGCACATTTTAGGTTAGACATTATTTGGCAGGATTCGACGTGATAGTTTTTGGCATCTATAACTGTTTATGGCATTTAATGAACTGTATAATAACCTATTTCAGATAGATTGTAAGTTGAGACTGTCCTCAGACCCTACGCCTGTGGCTGTTCTCCCAGCCACAAGGTTTAATTAAACGAACTGTTCCTGTTTTGGCAAACGACTCTTCTTTGTTGTTTTTTCAAGGTATTTCATGTTCCTGCAACAACAGAATGTGCTGCATATTTTGTGTTTTTGCTGCATAATTGAGATTACCTTTCTGAATAAATTTGTCCTCCATGATGCTCAACCGTGGTTGCCCTGACAGTGGTAAAAAAAAACTTCTTTGGGAGGTGTTAATAAGATGACAAAATAATATTTTCCATATTTTATACTTTCCTGGTATGTGTGTGTGTTTTCCCAAATTTGAAAATGTATCCATCCAGGCTAGTGTTCCTAGAGGATACTTTGGCACCAAATTTGACTCGGGCTTTCGAACTTTTAATTCCCCAAGTGCTGCTTTCGAGGTCCCCAAGTCAGTAGCAATATTTTAGGGCCAGGCGTGATTTGCTTGATTCTGCAGCGTCTCCTTTAGACAGCGAATCTGCAGTAGGATAATGTTGAAGCACATTGAATCTGAATTTAAACACCGCACTCTTTAATCCTCTCCAAATCCCGGCCTTTTCCTTTCTTTGCTGGTTTAATTGCATAGAGGCTGCAGTAATCCCCGTGAAACTCACAGCCGTGGGTGGCCACCGATTTAATGAGAAGCACTGCAGAGCAGCAGAGTTCAAATACACTGATTTAAAATCCAACCCGTAATGGCGGCGAGAGAAGGTCACGCGCCAGCTCCCCTGTCTTCTCGATGACCTGCCTATGTGCGACCGCTTGTCCCAAACAAAAGGCGACACAGAGAAACGAAAGACGGAAACAAGAGACAGAAAAACGCCTCAAACGTGGCCTGTCTGCAGGCCCTTAAGGCACTGAAGATGAACATGATAATGACCTTGTCGGAGAGCTTTATACCCCAAATGAGGTTGCTTAACTCTCTAAAATTGCCCTTGGCGGTCAGCCAGCCCATGGTTAACTACCACGAGGCTTTGACTTCAAAACAATGGAAGGAATTATTCATTTGATCGGTTTGTCCAGAGCTGGACTGCAGCCACGCTGCGCATCTAAATTTGCATGTTGAGTGAGGAAGCGGAGGATGGCGCGCGGGCTTTAAGTGCAGGAGCTTTTGATCCAAGCCTGGGGTTACTGACTAAGTCACTGCAGCAAGACCTTTCAGATTGTGGGGTGGGGGGTGGAGTGGGGGTGGGGGGGGGGGGGGGGGCAAGTAAGACACTATAATACCCGTTTTTCCAAGGAATTTTGCTGAAATATGGCTGATGTTAAAGACGGGCGAGTACCCATGCTAGCTCCCTTTGGGGGGTCACCCATGGGACAGTGCTGGTCAGTAATATATGCTGCGGCCACGCCCCCTTCTCCTCATTATTCATACGTTAGCAGTGGATGGCGAAGAGCATTTAGAAAAGCACACAGGACCAGAAACACTGTTCAGACCCCGATTAAAAAATATATATTTTAAAAGGGTGTAGGGGCAGGACACATTTTCGGCAAATTAGGACCAGTTGTGGATTTAATATCACATCGAGGCGTGAAAAACTGAGCAAACCCAGCACAAAGAAAGGTCTTTCACAGGGGCGTTTGGGGACTTAGCAAACGAAAGTGAGGCAAATTGTGCATTTCAAGAACATAAGTCAATAGCAAAGCGATTTTCCACAACGCCCTGCCTCTGTTGTGTCTCTCTTCATCTAGCCTCTTTCTTAGTCGTACTTATTTCTTAATCTGTCCCTATCTTTTCTCTTTTTTACTTTCCCACTCTTGCCTTCTATTATCCTTTTCACCTCTCCTCGTCACAGCTCACTGTTTGTCCTCTGTTCTTCGCAAGACTTTCGTTACTAGCTCTACCATCTTTCTCACATTCTGTATCCCTCGCCTTCATCCTTCTTTCTTTTCATCCCCCCCTCCTTTCTCAGTTCCTTCTATTTTGTCGTGTCTCCATCTTACAGCCCCCCTCTACTCCTGTCTTTCTTTCTGTCTGTCTCTCTCCTTAATCATTTTTCTACTTCGCTCTTGCATGCTGTCTCTCTTGCACCTCTCCCGCTTCTCGTTTTCTGTCTCTCACCCTCTCTCTATTTTCCTGCACACTTTCAATTTCAGCGGTTTGCCTTCCTGTTCGTGTGTTTATCCTTCTCCTAGAGCAAAGCCTCTTTACCATCGCTTTGACTGGCTGCCTTGTGTCCTTCCTTTGTTCTCTTTTAGGGAACTACTATTTCCTAAGGAGCATCATGAGAGTGCATGTGATTTCTAGCTCTCTCCTTCAGGTGATTCTCCACATGTGCTCCTTGTTGCTCTCCCCTTGTGTGCTGCTCTCTCTCTCGTATGCTTCTTCCCCATTCTCCTCTGTGCTACGTGTTGCTCTTTCCCTCATGCTCTTCTCCCTCCATGTTACTTTTTACCTTGTGTGCTGCCCGCTCGCACTCTTGTCTGTTTCTTCCCCTGCCAAGCGCCCCTCTGCTCTATGCTGTTATCTCCATTGTGTGCTGCTTTCCCTCACCTTCCCACATCCCTCTCTTCCATTTGTATTTTTATTTTGTGTTTTTATGGTAATTTTTTTTTTCATTTACCAATCCAAGTGGTGTCTGCAGTCTTGGATTGATAAATAAAAAAAAGAAAACAGCACCTGCATCATTCTGTAGGCACGCATGTGCATGTGTGCTGACGCATGTACATGCCTACAGAATGAAGCAACTGGCAAAATGTGATTTTTTTTTTGTTTTTGTTTTTATTTTGCTGATGCTGTACAGCATTGGCATCTCCATTGGCAAAGCCAATAGGTCAAAAAGGTAAGATTTATTCACTTTGCCAATGCTTGCTGCTTTTTTCAGGATTTCAGTTCTGGAGAAACCCAGCCCAGGAAATGTAAATCACTTAACCCATCAATCTGAGTGAAGTGTAGTCCAACCAAGAGATAAAACTTGGATCTCTAAAACGACTAATTCTGTTGATATTCAGCTTAGAATACATATCACCAACTATACTCTGCTTAGTGTTATAACACAACAGGTGTATTTTCATTACTCAGCGTAGGAGCCAAAGTAGAAGGTGAACAACAAGCATTTGCAATGCAATAGGTCTCGCATTTGCGAGAGTTTAAGCTATTGGCATTGTAAATGACAATGCCTTTTATTTATCTGTTTTGCTAATTAAATGCAAGACCTAGTCAAAGAAGTGGCCGCCATTGTCCCAGACTGCTCTGAAAGTACGCATGGCACGCTGAATGTTGCAGGAAAGCATGTAGTGCCTGCAGTAGGAGAAACTCATTAAAGAAAATAGTGGTTACAGACTAAAAAAGACGTACTATGTAACAACTAAAGTAAAAGGGCCAGTCCTCATGGGAGGTTTCAAATGAAGACAAGGCGGTACTAAGGAGGAACTAACAAGCCTATTAACGAATCAGAAGCAAAATTTTAGGAAGGCCAATGACACAAGCCAATGACAAATATGGGCGGAGAGTGGGTGGGCCTTCTATTCCATATTCCAATACAGCAAGCAGCAGAGCAGCGCATGCGCTGCATAGGCTTCACCTAAAAAGAACATCACAGAAGCACCTCACTATCGCCACAACAGCTTATGATCCTCATGCTTTTTCCAAGGAACAGACAAACACACAGGACTGCATACAAACAAGCCTTGTCCAATGGCGCCTATGGATGGGTGTCTTTTGCATGGGTGAAGCACTGCAGGCAGACAACAGGATCAGCATAGCTGTGCAGTGGGCAGAGGGATTAAAGGGCATCGGTCTTAGTGAAAAGCCCTGGGAAACCCCACAGAGAAAGGGATGGGATCATCAGATAAAAAACATCAAAGACAAGGAATTGAAGGATTCAACCGCATCCGGTACTATACATGCAGATCTGACCTCTTCCAAGCGCACCAATAAAACTGAAGGGTCAAATGCTGCAAGACAGACTGTTTAAGAAATACACTGGCCCATCACTTTAAAGGTTGCATGAGGTCAGATTACACAATGTCTTCAGGGGTAAAAGGCCGGGGGCACTCAAATGCAGTATGATGTCTCTTCTGCTACTGGGAATGTGATAGTGCTGGTTATGTTGCCCACCAGGGATACACTGTTGAACGCATAGACACATTTACCCAGGATGGAGACAGGTACCACACAAGAATGTTCTTCTTACGTAAATGGAACAGAAATAAAGACTTTGAGGGCAGGAAGTCCCACATGTAACTTCCTCCGGGGGCTTCAGCTTTTTCCATTTAACTTCCTGCGGGGTCTACAGCTTTATCCATTTAATTTCCTGCGGGGTCTTCAGCTTTATCCATCTTTCAGTTCGCCTGCTTCCCTGTTCATCAGAGGCTTTTTGAAAGGTATCTGGTTGCTTGGTTTGCAGTGTGTGTACTGGGAGGTTCGGCACATTTAATGTCCTTTCTAGCTGTCGCTGCGGTACAAAGTCTTATTTAAGCAGCATAGGATTGAAAGTCAACTGACGATTGCTTGCAGAGAGGCAGACAGTACTATTCAAACCTTGCTGGATTTAACGACCTGTTGACGAGTCTAGGGCAATACACAGTTACTCATGCCTTATAGGGTCGAAACTAATGCTGACGAGGCCCTGCACTTTAATAACTGACTCGAATATAACCAGGGTCACTAGAATTATGAGGTAGGAGAAGACTAAATTATACGTCAGAAGAAGAACATTATGAGGCATAGAGTGCCAATTTTTGTGGCACTATTACATCCCAATTTTATGATTTTATTTTTTTTTACAAGTAAACTCTGTCAGGGAAAAAGGTTTCACCTCATTAATATCAGTCGAACACAGCAATTGTGAAACCTTAAAATCTGAATATCTCCTTTTCTAATTTAGCTGTGCTTCATCCATGCTCACCTTTGACCTGTTTTCAGCCTGACTCTATCCTTGACACCACACTTGCATAAACATTAGGTCACAAATCTAAGTTGAGACATTGTAGACTGCGTAAACATGCAAAGTCAGCACAAAATAACAGCTGATGTCTGTGGGTTTTGTGTGTATTTTAAACAATGATAAAGCCTTAGACAAAGTTTGTTCAGATAAGTCTATCTTGTTATGCAGCTTCAAGACGCGACAGTTACACAAGGCACCAAGGTTGTTGATTCTTACCGATTGTCTCATTTGTGTGTTCTTCCCAAAGCTCTATTTACCTCTGGGCGTTCCTAGTCTGTGATATTCCCTATATAAACCCATGTAACCATTGTTCAGTGTGTTCCATCCTTGGGTATCTTAATGGTACTTGTCGGATGGAAACCCATTCATGAATGATTGATTAAACTATCCATGGTTTGACTTTGCTCTCCTGTCGATTCCTCCTTATTTGATAAGAACCCGTGGCGAAGTGGTGATCCCCGCACCAGCAGGTTATTAATTAATCTGCTCCACAAATGGGTCTCCATCAAGGGCTGGCAGTCGGACCGGGGGAGGAGATCAGGTCGGTAAGACGAACTTCGCTGAGGGGCACACCACCTGATGAGATTAGTGTTGCTCGTGGTCCAAGGTGATTTTTCAGCTCTCCAACTCTGATCTTCCTGGCGGCTGCTAGCCTTGACTGGGGCCTTCGGTCGGTGATTTTCTTTGGATCAGGGAGGATCGACAGGTGGGAGATGAAGACTACGCATGAGGTAAATCTGTATTGAACCTGTTCATTTGTTCATTTGGTTTGGATCTGTTTGATCTTTGCTTGACTTGGTATTCGTCTTGACTTAGTATTTGATTGGTAATCGGTTGTTTGGAATTTGGTAATCAGTTCAGACTCTTTTTTTAAATTTGGAAACTTAGGTTCTGTTTAGTATTTTGAGATCTAAGTTTTGTTTTGAGACTTGCTATTTGTTTTGACTAACATTTTTTCTTACATGTAATGTGAGAATATTTTTTATTTCTCTCTGTTTATAAGTTTTTTTAATCTTATATAACATGCCTGTGTTTAGTACCCTTTGGAAGTTTTGTTGTTGCTGCTGCGATAAGCAGAGCATTTTGGAAGCAAGTCAGCCGGTGCCACCAGAAGGTACGCCAAATTTTGAGATGTACATCAAATATGGTATTTGTCCCATCATGTATAATTCATTGTGGAACAAATATACGAAAGGTGATCCCCAGCTGAGATGGCCATTAGAAGGAACTATGGACCCTCACAAACTCGAGTATTTAGAAAATCAATTGTTTTTAAAGAAAGTTAGGCCAACTATGTTTGACAGTTTGCGTATGTGGAGGAAAGAAGTGAAGGAGCGGCAGCTCAAAGCAGAGAAGGTACAAAGGAAACAGGAAAGGAAGACCGAGTATCAGAAGTATAAGGAATTGAAGGATAAGGAAGTTCAGAAGAAAAAGGAATGTTTAGATAGAGAGCATAGATTATTGATATCTAAAGAATATATAGTTAGACCAACAGTAGCAGTAGAGGTCCACCAAGAAGATGTGGACTCAGATATTGATGGATTGTTGATAGAACGACCCCTGCCCCCATATGTACCCTTAACACCTCTTCCCCCTGGACCCCTAAATATTGCTCCCCTTGTACCCCCCGGCTCTCCCTCCGTTGCCTGCGGTTGTCCAGCTCCCTATTTTCCAACCAGTATCTGTACATTCTTTACCCCCTTCAACCCAGGCCACTGCACCCCCACCCCAAGCCTCTGCTCCTCCACCTCAGGCCACTGCATTTGAAATGACTAATGATTCTGTGGTTCCTGCATCTGTCCTGACCCCTCGAGTTACTGTACCTCAGTTTCGACAGGATGCAATAAGGTTGATGGTATTAAATTGGTTAAGTGATCTAGAAATGGAAGTAGAAGAAATGATAGATAAGATTCAGGATTTCTCTGAGGGTAAGCTGCTTTGTCTTATAAGTAAGCTTCCTCATCAACTTATGGTTCTGTGGGAGATGACTACAGGGCGAAATGGCCCAGATTATGATAGAGCAATTAATACACAGTGTCAGATAGGGGCCTTCCCTGTAAAAAGAATTAACACTGCCACAGCAACGATAATTGGATACCGTAATGAGCTCTCTTACTCTCCCCGAATAAGACCTATGAGGGAAGCTGCGCCACAATTCATTCCTGGAAGAGGCAATGCAGACGATGATGACCCAAATAGTGCTAATGCTAGAGCCCATTTTTTGAACAATTGGATATATACGCCCTGGAAAAGGGCGGATTTACTCACTTTAAAAGCCTCTTTACCTGACATACGGAAAAATCCTAGGGGATTTTATGAAGATGTACAGGCAGCCATTGATTCTTGTATGATGACCTTAGCACAGAGGTCTTCAAACTTTTTTACTCTGAGCCCTCCCTAAGCAAAATGTTTTGAGGTCAGGCCCCCCTCCAAAACTTTATGACAAGGTTTGGGGGAGCGGGAGGGACATGGCTGCATGCAGGGAGCGGGGCTTATGAGATGATTTCAGGAATACTTTTTCTATAGTTTATGAACTGCACCAAATATGAGACTTATAAAACAGCAAATGCATCAAACAAAAACAGATATCCCAAACAAACTGCTCCCCATAATTGGGGTGTTGTGAGCCTCTCACACTCTTTGACCCCAATGCAACTATACCTGCTGCCCTAATAATAACTGCAGTCCTGGGTAGCAGGCTATCTCCTTTACCTCTTTTACCTCTTCCCCTCCATGATGGATCATCACCTCTGTCCTAATGCTTGAAAGGACAATAAGCTCTGATGCCCCTTTTTTTAAAGGTAGACAGTCATAATTGTGATGCAGTGGGCCCCCAAAATCCCTGGGCCCCAGTCCTGCTGCATCTGCTCCTTTATGATAACCAGCAGTGGCCACTTACACACTTGGCAGCAGTACCAGCTTCACTAATGAATGTCCCTTTTAAAAAAACAAAAACACTTATATTGTCCCCTTCTTTGGGGTATCTCGCTGAAGAAGCGGTCTCTGGCCATTTGTTAACATAAAAATGAGTCTGCATACAGTTCTCCCTATTCTGGGCCTTCTCTTTGACAATATCTATGAATCTCTCTCCTTTCCTCTGTCTCCTAGACTAGTACTGTGATGCCCCAGGGGTCGAGAGGATTAGGGCTCTGCATCTGATTGCAACCCTGCTGGCCTTCTACCTGCTACCCCATGGAATCAGCTTTCACAAAAAAAACTGCCCCTGAATGGTTAATACTGACTTTGAGATGCCTCTGCCTGAAATTGAAGTGTGGGTAGTAGTGCAGAAAGTTAAAAAAGAAACCATGGAATTATGAGTTTCTGCAGCAGCGTTTTCCACATAATTATCAGTGTATTGCATTTGCTACATAATCTGCAGATTACAACAAAAAAAACTTGATTCTAGCTCAAACGGAACAAAAGTTACTTAAAGCGTGACAAAGTGTTCAGGAGCAGTGGAAGGCCCTTTGCAAAGATTGACTGGTAATCTTGTGGTTGCTTGCTGCTGTATTTGGGTGGTACACTGGTACTAATGAGGTGAAATATTTCCCCTGACAGTGTTACCGTGAGTTACAATGACAAAATAATGAAGTAATACTAACCACAAAATGTGGCGCATTGTGCCGCATAATTTACCTTTTCTTGCTGCATAATTTAGTCAAACCTGCCGCATAATATTGTCCTCTTCTGCTGAATAATTCCAGTGGATCTGCTTAAAGCTTTATGGTGGCAAAGATCTATTCTTTTTAAGATGTAATGTAAAGGAGTTATCAGCTGGGATCTTGATTAGTGGAGACACTTACAAAAATGTCTGCATTTGATACAGTTTGATTACTTATTACTAAAAAGTATGTTTTGTAAGAACTTGCTTTATCTCAATCACTGCATCATGTTGCCACTGCCTAGCTTAGAGTATGTAAACACTGTTATAAAATAATGACTTGCATATTCACAGTGCTTTCTGCCACAGGCTGGGACCTCATAGCACTACATACAGGGCCATTGGAATTATGCGGCAGGAGAAGACCAAATTATGCAGCATGGTTGACTAAATTCTGCAGCAAGCAAAGGCAAATTATGCTGCATATTTTGTGATAGCATTACTGCACTGTTTTGCTATTTTTACACTTGTTAACATTGTCCTACCCTTTATTGCCCCTCCTAAGTACCACATTAACACACACATATAGCAGTAAGCAACAGAAAGGTGACCAGTCAACATTTAGAAAGGGCCTTCCACTGTGAGGTAACATGTGTTGTTGCATTTTTCAATCTGCAAATTATACAGCAGATGATGGATTGTGTGGCAAATGCGGGAAAACCATAACTATGCGCTGTGAGTGTAGGGTGAGAATGAGGCATGAGTTGTCTGAATGCAGGGTGAATTCCCAGACACTTTAAGTTAATCAGCATGTTATTGACGGGCGTAGGGTTTCAGATAGAAGTTAAATTATTGCTACTATGGAATTAAATCAGGGAATCGAGGGTGAAGGAAATAAATAATGTGCTGATCCTGCAACAAACTTCCAGTCTTATGATTAGGGTTGCCAGCTCATTATTTTGATGTTGCAGACAGTACAAAATAAACAGTCACCTAAAGCCCTATTTTCAGCACTTATCTGTGCATACTTCGAAAAGCAAAAATAAAGCACTTTTTAATGTGTTCTAGGGCTGCCTGAATGTTTCATGACTGAAAATAAAAGGAACAGACAGAAAGTCAAATTACAAATGAATACATACTTTTTTATTTAAGACCCTATTTAGTGTCAAAGCAAGGTCTTTGCAGGCTCTTTAAACATACATGGCTGGCCTTTTTTCTATTGGCAACCCTTTTTTATATTCATTTTCATGAAATGCATTTTCACACTACAGCAGTATATGTAAAATACAAATGTAAGGAGGAATAGGCAGAGTCGGGGCCCAGGGGGTACTGGAAAAAGAAGAAAAAAAACAGCCTCCATAACCAGTTTCCAAAGGTATGCAAATGGTCTTTAAAGACCTGTGAAAAACCGGGGCCTGCTGGAGTCTTAATAAGACTCCAGACACTGCCCAGCCGAGCCCCAAGCAGCACACCCACTGACCTCTGACCCCACGGCACTCTGAGGGCTTCGGAGTAAATGAAGACAGCCTGGAAAAGCAGCAAATAAACATCGCTGCACTTCCAGGCGTCTTCATTTACATGTCCTTGCAGAGGCTTTCGCGCCCCCCTGGGAACCCATCCACGCCCCCCCAGGGGGGCGCGCCCCATAGTTTGAAGAACTGTGCCTTAGCAGATATTGATATGTTTTTTGGTATGATCCTACCACCTGATATGTGGCGACTTACCCGGAAACAGGATCATGCTGTTGATTTGGGAGGAGATTGGACTGCCATCTTAGCAGCTGATAGGGATAGGAAACCTGGTCAGAAACCTAGTCAGCTTATACTGGATCTGCCTGGTAACATAATTACTTACATAAAAACGATAGTGCCAGCCAGAAAAATTGATTGGGCACTCCTTACTGCTTGTAAACAAAAAGAGGGAGAGGCCGTCCCTGATTTCTTTACTCGCTTTGAGGAAGTGTTCCATGATTTTAGTGGACAAGATACAGCTACACCTACAGGTGCACATTTATTTGTAGATAGATTTGTGGGAAATTTGCTTCCTTGGATATCAGTTCGCTTAAAGAACTCTGAAAGCACATGTGCTTCAGTGACTCCAAAAGCTATATTAGATATGGCGCACTATTATCAGAATCAGGTCACCACTGAGCAAGAACGAAAAGAAGGAAAATTAAAAGAATTGAAAACTAAGGTGATGATGGTTCAGGCCTATGGACCCCAAGGACGAGGCCATGGCCAAAATTATGGTCCGAATTATAGACAAATGCCTCCAGTAGGGCCACCGCGTAGACAAACTCCACTGGGACTGGATCAATGTGCTTATTGCAAAGAGAAGGGACATTGGCGTTCTAAATGCCCTGTTTTAGCTGCTGGTGGGAGAGGAAGGGGACAAGTGACTAGTAATCGATGTACTTCAGCTCCCCGACAACAGTCACAGCAGGTTCAAGCTCCAGAGAGGAATAGGTTAGTTAATTATTTTGATCAGTGAAATAATCAATATTCTATGGAGGATTGGTAATCAGAGGAAACTGGGGGAACACATTTTGCCTAGACAACGTAGGACAAGGAGGACCAGTTGAGATACCTGTAGATCAGTCAGGGCCCTATATAACAGCCACCATACTTGGGCAGGATCAGAAATTTTTTGTGGATACAGGGGCAACACGTAGTGCGATATCTCAGAAACTGGTCCCTGGGACCCCCGTGTCTGGCCAAGTGATCACATCGATAGGGTTTGATGGAACACCAACTCCTAGCCCTGTATCCCAAAAACTACCTTTGCAGGTTGAGAATTTTATCACTACAGCCCCCTTTTTACTTCCCCCCCCCCCCCACATTCTCCAGATAATCTGATGGGACTTGATCTTTTGAAATATTTCCATGCTACTATACATTGTTCCCCATCTGGAGTCCGTGTCATTTTTGGGGAAAAGGAATTACCTAAACAATAGAATTTTTCTTTATGTCCGGACCTTGATTCTGTCCCTTCATGTGTTTGGGCTACTACTGATACAGATGTGGGAAGAATGGATATTTCCCCAGTACATATAAAGGTTCGGGAGGATGCTTCCTTACCAAGGGTCCCGCAGTATAAAATATCAAAAGAAGGTGAAGATGCATTGATGTCTATCATTGATGATATGATACGTACAGGAGTTGTTGAGGAAGTTTCCTCTAATGTATGCAATAGCCCTATTCTCCCCATTCGAAAACGGGGCGATGGAACAGGGGATAAGATTTACATATTTGTGATTGACTTGAGAGAAGTCAATAAAATAGTTATCCCTCAATATCCTGTTATCTCAGATATTACAACTTTGTTGACATTAATTCCATCTACAGCTACTGTATTCTCTGTCACTGACCTTAAGAATGCCTTCTTCTCTATTTCTATACATCAGGAAAGCCGATATCTTTTTGGATTTTCATTACGGGGCCGCTCATTCAGATTTTGTAGGGCTCCACAAGCCAATACAGAAAGCCCTAGCATTTACAGTCAAACACTTGAGTGACAGTTGGATGAACATCTTTTGCCACCAGGAGTAATACTGGTGCAAAATGTTGATAACATTTTGCTAGCCGCAGACACAGTTGAGCATTGTAAAGACGCAACACTCTCTCTATTGCATCATCTTACTGTCAAGGGACATAAGGTCTCTAAGAATAAGTTACAATATTGTCAATCTGAGGTCACTGAGATCACTTTGTCCCTTGTTACCAAAGACACTCCCTCTCCTCTACGATGGACATCTGAATGTCAGGAAGCATATCAGCAGCTCTGTGCATCCCTTTGTTCTGCTCCAGTGTTAGGCACTCCAGATTATGCAAAACCTTTCATACTATATGTACACGAGAGAGAAGGATGTGCATTGCCAGTTTTGGCACAACCATATGGTAATAAGCATTTTCCCTGTGCTTATTTTTCAGCTGTATTAGACCCAGTGGCCAGAGGACTCCCAGGTTGTCTCGGAGTGGTTGCTGCCACAGCGATTTCTATACGCCAATCTGAGGGGATAGTGTTGAGCAAAAAGTTTATGGTTATGGTACCCCATTCGGTACATGCACTCCTGAATCAGACTAAAACCCAGCATTTGACTAGCGCCAGGCTTATAGGCTATGAACACCACCTCCTGTTGGGTGTGCGGAATGATGCCAGCTCACCAGAAAAAGGGAGGAACGCCTTTCATTCCCTTGCCATTTTCACATAATGGCTCCTGCAGAGCCTGGTTCGCACTGTTGTGGCCCTCTGATATTGCTAACATTACTGACTATGATGTAGGAGGACTCAATGCAAAACTGAACAGAGTGTGTTACCCCGATGGAAAAAGGAGATCCCCAAGCCAAAGAAACTGTATGGGAAATGGAGGAATATCGCAGAGGGAAAGTTTTTCCCAACACTCGAACAGCCAAGGGTAATGGACCTCCTATTATCGCTGTAACCAGAGCCCGAGCAGAACTTTGTGTGAGCTGTATTGGCCATATTCCTGTGGGAAAAAGTGACTGTACAACAGTACTAAACATGACTGGAGAAAATAACGTAGTTTTTTGTCCTCACATAATACCTACTTTATCTGTGGAAACAAGGGAATCTATCATTTGCTAATTGGTTGGTTGGTTGGTCTAGCATCTGTTTCGTGTCTTTCTTACTTCCCCCTGTGTTTTTAGCACCTGCCTCTTATCACAAAGACTTGAAATTATTTAATGACATCTCTTTTTTTTTTTTTTTTTTTTTTTTTTTTTGGAAACCGTTTATTGCAGTTTGTAAAAGTTACAGGTATGGGCCTACAACCACCCGGCCGGCCGCTAGAATGACAAAAGCATATTATATACATACAGTAAAAGTCTCTCGGCTGTGCGGAGCAGTGAAAACAGGAGTAATCAATGGTGCAGGCCTCACAGCTCCAAGCCCACAGTACGGTTCCCTTTTCTTGAAACAACAAAAAACCACACCCGCAAGGCAACCCGCGATCCAAAGTGACAGCATGTGCTCCAGAAGTGGGGGATCCGAACCAGCAGCAGAACTCTGAGGAGGGGAATGGGAGTAGGTCAGGGACTGGGGGACCGCGCGACCGCGGCCGAGGGAGGGGGGCCGTCTAGGGAGACGGAGCAGGCGAGGCAGCCGGTAGCAATGGTGGCTCACAAATACCCCCGCGGTAGGCGTTCCAGGGGCCCCAGAGTTTCACCCACGCCCCAGGCTTACCCCTCGCCACATACACCACCTTTTCACGAAACATACACCAATCCATATGCTCTTTCCAGGCCGACACCGCAGGGGGCCTCTGGGATCCCCACAATTGAGCAATGTCCCGTTTAGCTATCATGTATCCCAGAGTCACCCACCGCGTCTGCGGGACTGAATAGTCGTTCGGTTCCCATACATTCAGCAAGCATCTCCTCGCTTCAGGCAGCAGCGCGACAGGCGTAACCACACGCAGGACCTCATGCACACCACGCCAGAATCGCTCCACCCTCGGGCACTCCCACAGTATATGCATGAAAGTCGCCAACGCACCACAGCCACGCTTACACATTCCGTCACCAGCAAAACCCATACGCAGAAGCCGTGGCCCCGTCACGTAAACCCGGTGAAGGATCTTGAGCTGGACGAAACGAAGGCGAGCCGGGATGGCCACCTCTTTCGGGGAGGCCACCGCGGAAATCCAATCCTCGTCGTCCAGCTCCAGCCCGTCGGCAACCCAGGCCTCGCGGAGACTAGTCAGCAGGCACGATCTATCGTTGATCAGTTTTTTGTATATGAGGGAGATCGTGCTGTCCGGTACATGGCCATCCAGCACTCTGTCCTCCAGGGGGGAAGACTCCGGAATGGATGCGACGTCCGGAAAGACGGAGCCCAGCGCATGGCGAACTTGTAGGTACCGAAAGTACTCACTGCCCTGCAGCTGAAACTCCGCCTGCAGCATCTCAAAAGTCTTGAATCCCCACCTCGTCCAGAGATCTCCCACCGTGCTGATTCCAATCGTGTCCCACTTCTCGAAGCCCTTCGACGTCCACAGGGAGCCCAACCTCTCAGACGCATACAGCGGTGACGCCCGGGTCAAACGGTCCTTCCACCCCATAGCTGCATTAGCCGCGTGCCAGACACGCACCATGACACGTGTCGGTCCCGTCAAACGGGAGTCGGGCGCGCCGGAATAGAGCGCGCGATTGTAATCGCCACCGGGTAGGAGCATCTTATCCATCTCAAATGCCGGGTTCAAGGCGGGCCCATAAAGGCCGTGATTAATTGCAGCTAGTTGGGAGGCCCAGTAATACCGTTTAATGTCCGGGAGGGCGACCCCCCCATCGTACCACGGGAGCGTCAATTTAGCCAGAGCAATGCGCGGCCTCCCGTCCCAAAACAAGCGCCACTGGAGGCCCTCCACCTCACGGAAATACCGTGCCGGGACCAAGTCCATAGTATTCTGGAGGGCGTAGAGGAAGCGCGGCAGAGACATCATTTTAAACAAGGCCGCTCGGCCGAGCGGCGAGAGCGGCAGACGCCGCCAGCGCACCACGTCCTCCTTCAAGCGCTGGAGGGGGGGCAGCAAATTCCGCTCATAGCGGGCCTCCGGGTCAAGTGTGATATAGATACCCAGGTACCGAAAACCTTGGGAGGCAATCTGGATCGGACAGTCCCGTGGTAGGGCCGGAGCCTCCCCGGAAAGCACATAGACACAGGATTTCGCCCAGTTGATGACCAGGCCTGAGTTGCGACCGAATGAACGCAAAACATCAACCAGGACGATCAGTGATTTACGCGGGGAGGCGAGATACAGAAGGATATCGTCAGCATAGAGGGACACACGGTCCTCATGCTCGGGAGTCCAGCGGAGACCACGGATAGAGGGGTGCCACCGCAGCCACTCCGCCAGGGGCTCCAGGGCCAGGGCAAACAGGAGAGGCGACAGGGGGCAACCCTGTCGCGTACCCCTCCCCAGCGCGAATGGGGCCGAGACTCGCCCATTCACCACCACCTGCGCCAAGGGGCCCGAGTATAGCAATTTGACCCAGCTAATGAAACCCGGGCCGAACCCGAATTTCGCCAGCATCGCCCAGATGTAAGGCCATTCAAGCGTATCAAACGCCATGGTGGCGTCCAAGGACGCCAAGATGGCCGGCTCCCGCACAAATGGAACACGCGCGAGCACCCCGTGCAAGCGCCGCAGATTGAGCGCCGTGTTGCGGTGCGGTATAAAGCCAGATTGGTCTTGGTAGACCAAATCGCCCACCACGCCAACCAACCGGTTGGCCAACACCTTGGCGAGGATTTTGGGCTCCGCATTCAAAAGCGAAATCGGCCTATAGGATGTGACCCGTTCACGGGGCTTCCCCTCCTTGTGGATCACCACAATTGTGGCCAGACGCTGGTCCGGCGGGAGGGAACCCTGCGAGTGGGCCGCCAGGAACATCGCGCGCAGGTGAGGCGCCAACACATCCGGGCGTAGCTTGTAGAGCTCGATGGGAATACCATTGGGGCCCATGGCCTTGCCGGATGCAACCGAGCGAATAGCCAAGGCAATTTCGTCCGAGGTGGGAGGGGCGTCCAGCGAGTCCCTGTCCTCCACCGCTAGGGAGGGCAGTGCGATGTCCCGAAGCAGGGCATGGGAATCTTCCTCCGAGCAGGGGGAAACCGGGGAGTAGACTTCGCGGAAATAATCCGCGAAGCAGGTGACAATGGCTTCCGGCTCAGTGACACACGCACCATCAACACTCTCAATCAAAGGCACCACGCGGCTCGCTCTCTCCCTCTTATCCAACCACGCAATCAATTTGCCAGCCTTATCACCCACATCATACAATCGCCCCTGCTGCTCTCTACCGAGGCCCCTGGCCGCCTCCGTGACGAGGGCCCGATAGGCCGCCTGCTTTAGGTGTAGAACATGCAACTTGGCGTCTGTTACCCCGCTCCCCAGGTCACCCTCCAGTTCTGCAATCTCGGCCTCTACCCGGGTCACCTCCTCCCGCTCGCGCCGCCGGGCATGGGAGATAAAGGAGAGGGCCTCCCCTCTAAGGACTACCTTGAAAGCCTCCCACAGGGAGATGGCCGAAGAGACCGACCCCACATTCTCGTCGAAATATCGCTGTAAGGATTTGATCAAATCGGCGCGAATGGTGGGGTCGCGCAAATACCATGCATTGATTGGGGCCACCCTGCCATCCCCCCTCGGGAAGACATCGAAATGCAACAACAATGGGGAGTGGTCTGAGATACCCCGCGCCAGATGGCGCACCTCCCCCACCCTCCCTGCATGGGCCGCCGGGACAAGGATGTAATCAAGCCGCGAGAGGCTACCATGGGCACCCGAGTGGAAGGTGTACTGTCGCAATGCGGGATGCTTTAATCGCCAGCAATCCACCAGGCCCAGCGTGTCCAGAAGGCCGGGCAGCCACGCCTGTGCCCGGGGGAGGTCCCTAGGGGGATGGCGATCCATAGACCCAGAGGCCACCGCATTAAAGTCCCCTCCAACCACCAGCAGGCCACTCGGAAGGTCCAGAAGGAGGCGCCCCAGGTCCGCGAATGTGGTGGCTTGTAACCCAGGCGGGACGTACACTGATATAAAGATAAGCACTCTACCCTCCATTCTTCCCACCAGAACCGTGTAGCGTCCCCTCCCATCATGGCGCACCTCATCAATCTCCAACGGGAGCGAGTTCTTGATCATAATACCCACCCCCCGCGAGCCCGAGGTGAAGCCGGAATGGGCAGCCAAACGATATCCCCGCCGATTCATTGCAAGAAAGGAGTTACCTATAAGGTGCGTCTCCTGCAGGAAGACAACATCTGGTGAAATACGTTTTAAGTACTGCAGGACCACACCACGCTTAATCCTGTCCCCCAGGCCGTTAACATTCCATGACAACACAGTCAAATCCCTACCCCCCATCATAAGTCGAAACAATCGGTCGTCCCCCATCGAGCATCCTAAAAACAGCAACATAGTAGCGGGTTTGCCCTGCGGTGTTAACAAACAACACCCCCCCCCCACCCCCCGGTCCCAACAAAACTCCCCCCTCCCTGCACCCCTGCATGAGCCCAGACAGCCCCCCCAAAGTGCAGTGTGCCTGTCGCCCCATAGCTAAAATACTAACTAGTCCCCCAGAGGAGGAGGGAAGCCCCCAACAGACCCCGCACGACCTCCATAGGAGGGTAACATACGCAATCAAGAAATGGTGAAGGAACAACGTCCAGAGCAAGGCCTATTCAGTCACCCCTCAATTCTGGTCCGGCGGGCCCTCCTCGCCAGCCGCGTCCCCCCCACCCCCCCGGCCCCGATCTCCAGGCAAAGTGTCCAGCCAGTCCCCAGCCGCCTCGGGCCGGTCAAAGAAGTGCGTGCGACCATCCACCTCTATCCTCAGCTTAGCTGGAAAGAGCATTGAGTACTTGAGGTTTAGGTCCCTTAGGCGACGTTTAACACCAAGAAAGCTCTGTCGCTGCTTCTGGACCGCCGGAGTAAAGTCTGGGTAGAAATGTACTTCCATGTTGTCAAGCTTGACCGGTCCCTGTTGCCTGGAGGTCTGGAGGATAGCATCTCTGTCCCGAAAGTTAAAAATCCGGGCAATGAGAGGCCGTGGCGGGGCACCAGTCTTAGGTCTGCCCCCGGGGACCCGGTGAGCACGCTCCACCGCAAAAAACTTACTCAGCCCCCGGGGGTGGAGATGGTTCAGGATCAATTCTTCCACGAAGAGATCCGCCGCCTCCGCCTCTCGGCCCTCCGGCACCCCCACAATACGGACATTATTCCTCCGGGCCCGACCCTCGGAGTCCTCCAGTCGCCGGTCCATCAGGGCGCTCGCCTGGCCAAGCCGTCGCACCTCCTTCTGGAGGGCCACCACGTCTGTCGTGAGGCTCGTCGTGGTGTGGGCCAGGGAGTCGACTCGGTCGTTTGTTTTGGACAAGTCTGCCCTCACAAGGCTCACATCCACCAGGACCGAGTCTATTTTTTGCGCTAAGGTGTCGAAACGCTGGTCCACCGAGGCCTTCATCTCTGCGATGGCGCCCATGACGTCCCGGAGGGTCAGATCCACCGGATGAGCAGATGCCTCCGTCGGGCCCACCGGGGATGCACGCGATGTCTCCGGAGAACCTTTCTGGAGCGTGTAGCGGTCCATACTGTTGGCCTGGTGCGCCGTGCCACGGCGGGTCGTCTTCACCTTCGCCCGGTCGCCATCTTGTTTGGTGGACATGCTGGCTCTTCCACCGTTGTGCCAAGCTCCCCAAACGGGCCGCTATACCAGGTCACGGGTGCCAGGGGGGGGGGCAGGGGCGACCACCGAACCGCGGGTCAACCCACCGCCGGCGGGTCAGCCGGGCCCCCGGACAAGGCCACACCACCGCACTCCGCAGCCCGACCCCGCTCAAGAGCTGGGAGGGCGCAAAAGCGAAAGTGAAAGTGCGGGGTACGCCAGTCGCCCAGCCCCGCTCGCCGCTGTTATTCACTTTGTCCCGGGATCGCCCCACTACTCCAATCCGGGGGGCCGGCGAGGAGAAGGCCGCAACCTTCGATCGATGCTCCCACCGGCGTTCGGGGTCCGATTCGAGCCCAAAAAACGGGTGGCGCCTCAGCTCCGGTTCCCCAACACAGTCCCCTCAACAAGAACAGGATATCGCCAGGATTAATTCAGGAGGTCGCGGAGGTCCTCGGGAGCCTCGCACCTACGCGGCCATCTTGGTTGCGCGCTAGGCTCCTCCTGCTAATAATAATGACATCTCTTTAAATAGGTTCAAACGGACCATAAATAGTGATGAAGTAGATCAGACCGACACAGCCTTGCTGCAATATGTAGATTTTAATTTGGGACTCTTTTTCTTTGTTGGTGCAGCCCTAAACAGTAGAAAGATAAGACGCCTAACCCGAGTACTAGAAGCATTAACTAATCAGACAGCAATGGCTCTAGGAAACATTGCTGAAGAACTCCAGATTACAAGAATTGTAACTCTTCAAAATAGAATGGTGCTCGATGTAGTGCTCGCTGATCGTGGTGGAGCATGCTGCATCATAGGGAGTAGCTGTTGCATGTTCATTCCTGACCACGCCCCTTCTGTCTATGACGCCATTTCTAAATTACACAAAATAGCTGCAGAAATACATCAAGACCAAGGAACATGGTCCGGGTCTGACTGGTTACAGGGACTTATCTCCACTTGGGTTTGGAAATTGTTACTGGGAATAGCAATCATAGGGGCCATCTTTTTCACTTGTTTCTGCATTCAATGTGCCCCCACAATAATTACAGACTGTATAGCCATTTGTAATAGTATTAAACCTTCCCCAGTCAATGTTCATGAATTAAATAGAGAAATGATTATGCACACCGAAATTCATGAACTAATGAATATTAATGTACACGATTAATATATGTACTTTCTAGAATGTATTCAGCACAGCTGGAAAGGAAGGACTGTGAAACCTTAAAATCTGAATCTCTCGTTTTCTAATTTAGCTGTGCTTCATCCATGCTCACCTTTGACCTGTTTTCAGCCTGACTCTATCCTTGACACCACACTTGCATAAACATTAGGTCACAAATCTAAGTTGAGACATTTTAGGCTGCGTAAACATTCAAAGTCAGCACAAAAGAACAGCTGATGTCTACACTGGGTTTTGTGTGTATTTTAAACAATGATAAAGCCTTAGACAAAGTTTGTTCAGATAAGCCGATCTTGTTATGCAGCTTCAAGACGCGACAGTTACACAAGGCACCAAGGTTGTTGATTCTTACCAATGGTCTCATTTGTGTGTTCTTCCCAAAGCTCTATTTACCTCTGGGCGTTTCCAGTCTGTGATATTCCCTATATAAACCCATGTAACCATTGTTCAGTGTGTTCTATCCTTGGGTATCTTGATCGTACTTTTCGGATGGAAACCTATTCATGAATGATTGAATAAACTATCCATGGTTTGACTTTGCTCTCCTGTCGATTCCTCCTTACTTGATAAGAACCCGTGGCGAAGTGGTGATCGCTGCACCAGCAGGTTATTAATTAATCTGCTCCACACAATCAGCAACTGAAAATTCACCTACTCCAGCACAAAAGGGCTGGCTATTGTATGGCACCTTTGTTATTAACGTCTGTTAGACCTGTCAGCCCTTTGGGTGGACCCTCCTCATCATTATTTATTTTGTCCCACTTTTGCCTCAACCCCTGTTTGAATTTTTCCTTTTTGGGAACCACCAGACTTTTTTTTTTAGTGTTGCTGCAGATTCAGGGAGCCATTTTAGCTACCCCTGAAACTTCTGTCTGAGGGCCTGGAGCACAAAATGGTGGCCACCTGTGACATCACCAGCATCCACTGGAACCTACCAGCACCTTCCAGAACATTCCAGGAGATTCCAGAACTCTGTGACAGTTGGAGACCGTTTAGAATGTTGGGAGGATAAGAGAGGCAGTTGGCAGTTGGAGCTGGCAGTTGGCACCTGACTGGTGAAGAGAGGAGCACAACAGCGAAGGAGGAAGGAGTGAAGCAGCAGGGGTGGAAACTTGTGCCTGGAGTGGGGTCCATAAACCCACCCTTGATACTTGTCCCTACTGATGGATCCCAGCCTATAGCCCTGTGTGGGAAGAAGACAGAAGAAAACCATCCTAAGGACCTGGACAGCAGGAACAGGCCTTAGAACCAAGAGAACAGCAAGATTCTGACCTGAGAACTGGTTTCCCTGGAGTCCGGCGTCGAGTAGCCTGAAGACCTGGAGCCCGAGGTGGAGAAGCGGCGCTGACTGAAGTAGCAGACGTCGTACCCGGAGCCGCCTGAGGTCGTGAGAGGGCGCCGACGGGGGTCGAGAGGAATACCAGAGGTCGAGGAGGAAGTGAACCAAGGTCGAGCGAGCGGCGTCATCGGAGGAGTGAAGTCCGCCCTCCGGAGTCGTCGGAGACCGAGGTAGAGGAGAACCGGAGGTCGGGAGTGAGGATCGCACTCCGGAGTCGCCCGGAGCCTGTGAGGAGGAGCACCGGAGGTCGGGGGTGAGGATCGCACCCCGGAGTCGCCGGAAGTCGACATCGAGGCCAGGCCGGCCGACGTCATCGGAGCCGAGAGCGCCATCGGACCGGAGCCGCCCGAAGTCGACATCGTGAAGAGACTGCCCG
This sequence comes from Triturus cristatus, assembly GCF_964204655.1. NCBI lineage: Eukaryota > Metazoa > Chordata > Amphibia > Caudata > Salamandridae > Triturus > Triturus cristatus. The sequence continues at coordinate 719,806,178 of NC_140589.1, forward strand.
ACGCCGTCGAATCGGAGGTCGAGATCGAACCGAGGCCACCGACATCGGACCGGAACCGCCTACCGGCGTCGTCAAAGAACTGACATTGTGCCGAGACCGAACCGGAACCGCCTCACGGCGTCGACACGACTCCAGCGGCGTCGGAACATCAGAAAAAGGGCAGTAAGTGGAGTAGGGGGCGCCTAAGGCCCTGTGGAGACCTGAGAGACTGCTCTAAGGGGCTAGGGAGGTGCTGAAACCAACCTGACTGTGCCAGGGGTGAACTGGGACTAACCTAGAGAGGTTGTGTGGAGAGAGAAAGCCAGGGCATTGGTATTCCCCCCTTTGATCTACCTCAGTTTAGGCCTCAGCCTTGTCCCAGCCAGGGAGTAGCCCCCCCCCCCCCCCCCCCTCAAGCCTTCCACAACCCTACAAGCTGTGCCTGGGCCAAATCAGCCCTTAAGAATTGAAGTGTCATCTGATTATATGAGTGTTGCTGTATACTTTTAATTATTTATTGGGGGGTACTGTATTTATTGAGTTTTTACCTATTTATTGCTGCACTATATTTATAGGTCCACAGGACTTGTTGGTGTACAATATTTATTGGTACAGTATTTATTGCCTCAAAGTATTTAATTGTCTGTATATATTGCACTTGTATTTATGCCCTGGTATTTATGATCACCCCTATTTATTTCATCAAACAGCCAATATTTATTTGACCTGCACTAATTGAAACTTGTATATTGTGATTGACCTATTTATTTTTCCAATCAGCAACTAAGAGAAAAAGATAAAGAAAGAATATTTTCATAATTTTTACGGTGTAGAGTCGTTTTTGGAACGGATGCACGCATGGTTCTTGTATGGGTATATTGTATGCTTAGCACTGCGCCTGTTTCCTGACCACTCGAGCCAAGCTACCACAGTGTGTTCGGGAGGTCCACCACCACCCTGCGGAGTGGGAGGTGGGCGTTTCCAACATAAATTGGTGTTCAGTGGTGGGATAGAGCTGTGCCTACGTATACTCAACAATAACTGTGGGTAGTCCATAGGCCTACACCGGGAGTTTTCTCAAAGCGGCCTTCCTAATTGTGGGTTTTTGTTTTTTCCAAATTTACTCTGGTGGTGGGAGGAGGTATTACTAAAGGTACCCCCCCTGCATTGTTACTGCACAAAACCTGTCCTCTAACCTGAGTGGGCAAGATGGAGTTTGTACTGGAAGATTTAGAAACGTACACTGTGGCCCAACTCAGGGAGTTTTGCCAGCGGGAGGGGGTGTACTGTCCCCCAGGAGCAAAGAAGGGTGCACTCCAAACCAGCTTAAGGGCTTGGGGGGAGGCACGCCGAGAAAGCAAGGCTGAGGAGGAAGACAGGGATGGAGAGCCTAACCCCGAGGGGGCTGAGATGTACCAACCTGAGGTGGGGAACCTGTCAGCAGGGCCCAGGACACTTTCTAGGAAGGGCAGCACTGTCTCTAGCGGGGGCTTATCCAGCGTGGAGTTAGCAGATCGGAGAGAGAAAAGACAGCTCACATGGGATTTAGCAAAGCTGGAGAAGGAGAAAGAGGAACAGAGGTTGGCTCATGAGACGGAGAAAGAGAGGATGGCTCATGAGATAAGACTGAAAGAGATAGAGCTTCAGATCCTAAGAATTGGGGCACCAACTGTTCCTAATGGTGGCAGCCAAAACCAAGAGGTCACCAGGGAATCCAAACCTTACCTGCCAAAGGACATAGTAGCTAGCTATGGGGCGGGTGACGACATCGCCAAGTGGCTAGCAGCCTATGAGGTCTCGTTGAGGGCCCATGGGGTTCCAGTGAAGTACTGGGGAGGGGGATTGTATAAGTACATGCCTCCAGCTGGTAGGGATGCTTTATTGGCCCTCGAAGAGGATGAGCAGACCCACTACCCCGCCATGAAGCTGGCGCTCATCAGAAAGTTTGGACTAACACCTGAAAAGTACAGACAGAAGTTCAGGGGTAGTCACAAGCTGGGCACACAGAATTGGGTGGACTTCCTGGACTATGCAAAGAAGGCACTGGAAGGTTGGATTCAGGGCAGTGAAGTAAGGAACTACGAGGAGCTGTTTGACCTAGTACTGAAGGAACACCTACTCGAGAAATGTTTCCCTGAACTGCGGCAACACCTGGTGGATAGCAAGCTGACCAGCCCCCGGAAGCTTGCTGAGGAGGCGGACATTTGGGCTAGTACCCGGGTGTCCACAAGGGGGACTGGAGGGGACACTCAAAAGGCTGGACAGGGCGCCCCCCAGAAGAAGGAAGGAGGGGAAAAGAAAAAGGAGTTCTCCAAAGGCCCCCAAAATAACTTCCAAGGGAAGGGAACAGGATTCACCTCTAAGGCTAACCCACCCAGAAACCCTAATCCTGGCCAGAGTCAGCAGCCAAGGGTTGTCCATTGCTACGAGTGCGGTGGCGTTGGACACTATAAAGGAGATCCGAAGTGTCAGAAACGATCACCCCCTCCCACTGGAGGAAAGCCCCCCGGAGTAGCTAGTGTAGTGCTCGGGGAGGAGATGCCCTTAACTAAGGGAAGGGAGTGGGCGGGTGTCACTTTAGTGTCCCTGGGAGAACGGGAGATGGTTCCTAAGATCCAGGTGCCCGCAAATACCGCAAAGTATGGGCAGTGGATCACCATCAACGGCCAAAGAGGGGAGGCTCTGAGAGACACAGGAGCCAGTATGACTATGGTGCGTAGCCAGCTGGTGTCTCCAGAGCAGGTAATTCCCGATGTACTCCACCCAGCCGCGATGGCTGACGGCAGAACAGGTCACTATCCAGTGGCCGAGGTTCCCTTTGAATGGGGGGGGGTTGCAGGTTCACTTCGAGTTGCCGTAAGCCCTGCCGTGCCAGTCGATTGTCTGCTGGGCAATGACATGGAGCACAACGCTTGGAAGGAGGTGGAATACCGGACTCACACCGAGATGCTGGGTACACCTGACTGGGCCTGTGTTAGCACAAGGTCCGTGACTACCCGAAGAGGGAGTTCATTCCGGCTGGACCCTGGAACAAAGGCCCAGCCAGCTGCCAGTCAAGGGAAGAACCGAGGACAGGAGGAGCCTGCCTCGGCGTCTCCACCCCGTAGGACGGATAGGCCACCGGAGGTGGTGGACCAGGAGTCTGCGGAGGGGGACGTTACCAACCTGGAGGACCTACCCATCCCGGCCGAGTGGCACGTGGAGGGAGGCCCGTCCAGGGAGGAATTCTGCCAGGGCCAGAGGGAGTGCCCTACCCTTGAGGGGCTGAGGCGACAGGCCGAAGCCCAGGCAGCAGGGAACGTTGAAGGGAACTACAGTGTTTACTGGGAGGATGGCCTCCTCTACAGTGAACCCAAGGCACCCCTACATGGATCGTCACGAGCCTTGGTAGTTCCTCAACGGTATCGAGCCTTCCTTTTAGAGTTGGCTCACGAGATACCATTGGCAGGACACCTGGGGCAAGACAAGACCTTCGCCCGTCTTGTCCCACACTTTTATTGGCCTCAGATGAAAGTGTCGTCCGATACCTACTGCCGGACATGTGTGTCTTGCCAAGCCAGTGGGAAAACAGGGGTGAAGCTGAAAGCTCCCCTGGAACCACTCCCTGTCGTTAGCACCCCCTTTGAAAGGGTGGGCATCGACATTGTGGGTCCATTAGATCCACCAACTACAGCTGGTCACAGGTTTATCCTGGTTCTGGTGGATCATGCCACACGGTACCCAGAGGCAATACCTCTGAGGACCATAACAGCACCTGTTGTGGCTAGGGCCCTGATGGGAATCTTTACCCGAGTGGGTTTTCCCAAGGAAGTTGTGTCCGACAGGGGGACCAACTTCATGTCAGCATATATGCGGGCAATGTGGAAGGAGTGTGGAGTGACCTACCGGTTCACAACTCCTTACCACCCCCAGACCAATGGTCTAGTGGAAAGGTTTAACAAAACCTTAAAAGGCATGATCAGAAGTCTGCCTGAAAGCCTGCGGAGGAAATGGGACGTCCTCCTACCCTGTTTACTTTTTTCCTACAGGGAAGTGCCACAGAAGGGAGTGGGCTTCAGCCCCTTCGAGCTTCTGTATGGGCACCCTGTACGTGGACCTCTTAACCTGGTGAGAGACGGATGGGAAAGAACTCCCAGAAAGCTCCCCCAGGATGTGGTGAGCTACATGCTGGCCTTCCGGAGCCAAATGGCTAAGTTGTGGAAGCAAGCTTCTGACAACTTGGAAGCCAGCCAAGCAGTAATGAAGGCGTGGTATGACCACAACGCTCACCCGGTGGAGTTGGAGCCTGGCCAGAAGGTGTGGGTGATCGAACCAGGAGAGCTTAGTGCCCTCCAGGATCGCTGGTCAGGACCCTTTGAGGTGTTGGAGAAGAAGGGTAAGGCTACCTACTTGGTGGACCTGAAGACCCCTCGTCAGCCCCTGCGGGTGCTGCATGCCAACCGCCTCAAACCCCACCACGAGAGGCCCGAAGTCATCTTGATGATGGTGACTGACGGAGGAGAGGACGTGGAAAGCGAGCCTCTCCCTGATCTGTTTGCGTCTCAGGAAAAGGATGGGTCGGTGGAGGGAGTGATTCTCTCCCCATCTCTAACTCCTGAACAGCAGGAGGACTGTCGCCAGGCCCTGGGGCAGTACTCTGCGTTGTTCTCCCTTGTCCCGGGTAGGACTCACCTGTGCGTCCATGACGTGGACACAGGAGACAGCCCACCTGTGAAGTCCAAGATCTACCGGATGTCAGACAAGGTGAAGGCCAGCATTCATAGTGAAGTCACTAAGATGCTGGAGCTAGGAGTGATTGAACCTTCTAGCAGCCCCTGGTCCAGTCCGGTGGTGTTAGTACCGAAAGCTGCACCACCGGGTGCCCAACCAGAACTGAGGTTCTGTGTGGACTACCGGGGACTGAATTCAGTGACAAAGACTGATGCACATCCGATCCCTAGGGCGGATGAATTAATTGACCGGCTGGGAGCTGCCCAATATCTAAGTACCTTTGACCTTACTTCGGGGTACTGGCAGATCTCTTTGACTGATGGAGCAAGGGAAAGGTCAGCCTTCTCCACGCCCAATGGCCACTACCAGTTCTGTGTGATGCCCTTTGGGCTCAAGAACGCACCTGCCACGTTTCAGCGCCTGGTAAACCAGATCCTCACCGGAATGGAGAGTTTCTCTGCTGCTTATCTGGATGACATAGCCGTCTTCAGTAACAGCTGGGAGGATCACTTGCGTCACCTGCAAGCTGTTCTCCAGGCCCTGAGACAAGCTGGATTGACGATCAAGGCCAGCAAGTGCCAGATCGGGCAGGGGTCGGTAGTGTACCTTGGACACTTGGTGGGTAGGGGAGCGGTGCAACCCCTCCAGGCGAAGATCGAGGCCATCATGGCCTGGGAACCCCCCAAGACACAGACTGAGGTCCGAGCATTTTTGGGCCTCACGGGATACTACCGCCGCTTCGTGAAGGGGTACGGTACCATCGTAGCCCCCCTCACGGAGCTCACGTCCAAGAAACAACCTCGACGGGTAGTCTGGACGGAGGCTTGTCAGCAAGCCTTTGAGAAATTGAAGAAAGCCATGTGCGAGGCCCCGGTCTTAAGGGCCCCAGACTTTTCCAAGAAGTTCATTGTCCAGACAGATGCATCAGAACATGGCATTGGGGCAGTGTTATCGCAACTCAACGAAGAGGGTCTGGATCAACCCGTGGTCTTCCTATCCAGGAGACTACTTCCCAGGGAACAGAAGTGGAGTGCAATAGAGCGTGAAGCCTTTGCAGTGGTATGGGCTCTGAAGAAGTTGCGGCCATACCTGTTTGGCTCGCACTTCCTAGTTCAGACCGACCACAGACCCCTTCGTTGGCTGATGCAAATGAAGGGGGAGAATCCCAAGTTGTTGAGGTGGTCTATTTCCCTACAGGGGATGGACTTTCAGGTGGAACATCGGCCTGGAGTGGACCACGCCAATGCAGACGGTCTCTCAAGGTATTTCCGCCTTAGTGATGAGAACTCCCAAGGGGTTGGGTAGCTCTCCCCACTTTCAGCTGGGGGGGACGCGTGTTAGACCTGTCAGCCCTTTGGGTGGACCCTCCTCATCATTATTTATTTTGTCCCACTTTTGCCTCAACCCCTGTTTGAATTTTTCCTTTTTGGGAACCACCAGACTTTTTTTTTTAGTGTTGCTGCAGATTCAGGGAGCCATTTTAGCTACCCCTGAAACTTCTGTCTGAGGGCCTGGAGCACAAAATGGTGGCCACCTGTGACATCACCAGCATCCACTGGAACCTACCAGCACCTTCCAGAACATTCCAGGAGATTCCAGAACTCTGTGACAGTTGGAGACCGTTTAGAATGTTGGGAGGATAAGAGAGGCAGTTGGCAGTTGGAGCTGGCAGTTGGCACCTGACTGGTGAAGAGAGGAGCACAACAGCGAAGGAGGAAGGAGTGAAGCAGCAGGGGTGGAAACTTGTGCCTGGAGTGGGGTCCATAAACCCACCCTTGATACTTGTCCCTACTGATGGATCCCAGCCTATAGCCCTGTGTGGGAAGAAGACAGAAGAAAACCATCCTAAGGACCTGGACAGCAGGAACAGGCCTTAGAACCAAGAGAACAGCAAGATTCTGACCTGAGAACTGGTTTCCCTGGAGTCCGGCGTCGAGTAGCCTGAAGACCTGGAGCCCGAGGTGGAGAAGCGGCGCTGACTGAAGTAGCAGACGTCGTACCCGGAGCCGCCTGAGGTCGTGAGAGGGCGCCGACGGGGGTCGAGAGGAATACCAGAGGTCGAGGAGGAAGTGAACCAAGGTCGAGCGAGCGGCGTCATCGGAGGAGTGAAGTCCGCCCTCCGGAGTCGTCGGAGACCGAGGTAGAGGAGAACCGGAGGTCGGGAGTGAGGATCGCACTCCGGAGTCGCCCGGAGCCTGTGAGGAGGAGCACCGGAGGTCGGGGGTGAGGATCGCACCCCGGAGTCGCCGGAAGTCGACATCGAGGCCAGGCCGGCCGACGTCATCGGAGCCGAGAGCGCCATCGGACCGGAGCCGCCCGAAGTCGACATCGTGAAGAGACTGCCCGACGCCGTCGAATCGGAGGTCGAGATCGAACCGAGGCCACCGACATCGGACCGGAACCGCCTACCGGCGTCGTCAAAGAACTGACATTGTGCCGAGGCCGCCGAGACCGAACCGGAACCGCCTCACGGCGTCGACACGACTCCAGCGGCGTCGGAACATCAGAAAAAGGGCAGTAAGTGGAGTAGGGGGCGCCTAAGGCCCTGTGGAGACCTGAGAGACTGCTCTAAGGGGCTAGGGAGGTGCTGAAACCAACCTGACTGTGCCAGGGGTGAACTGGGACTAACCTAGAGAGGTTGTGTGGAGAGAGAAAGCCAGGGCATTGGTATTCCCCCCTTTGATCTACCTCAGTTTAGGCCTCAGCCTTGTCCCAGCCAGGGAGTAGCCCCCCCCCCCCCTCAAGCCTTCCACAACCCTACAAGCTGTGCCTGGGCCAAATCAGCCCTTAAGAATTGAAGTGTCATCTGATTATATGAGTGTTGCTGTATACTTTTAATTATTTATTGGGGGGTACTGTATTTATTGAGTTTTTACCTATTTATTGCTGCACTATATTTATAGGTCCACAGGACTTGTTGGTGTACAATATTTATTGGTACAGTATTTATTGCCTCAAAGTATTTAATTGTCTGTATATATTGCACTTGTATTTATGCCCTGGTATTTATGATCACCCCTATTTATTTCATCAAACAGCCAATATTTATTTGACCTGCACTAATTGAAACTTGTATATTGTGATTGACCTATTTATTTTTCCAATCAGCAACTAAGAGAAAAAGATAAAGAAAGAATATTTTCATAATTTTTACGGTGTAGAGTCGTTTTTGGAACGGATGCACGCATGGTTCTTGTATGGGTATATTGTATGCTTAGCACTGCGCCTGTTTCCTGACCACTCGAGCCAAGCTACCACAGTGTGTTCGGGAGGTCCACCACCACCCTGCGGAGTGGGAGGTGGGCGTTTCCAACAACGTCTAATCTATTTGAGATACAAACTCATTTTTTATTAAAAGCTGCAAATTATGCAGGAGATGATGAATTGTATGGCAAATGCGGCAAATTCATGAATATGTGGGAAAGCCATGGCCACACAATTGCATAATTCCATTAGCCCTGAATATAATGCCCCAGGCAAGGACGTTTTAGAAAGTGGGCTTCTATTTTCTAGAAGGGGCTACGGGGTACATCTGAAAATATGTGACTAGCGATTTCATCTCACAGGTAATAGGTTTGGGACAGTCGGTCACATGTCAGGCGAGATAATGGCCCGTTCAAAAATCTCATCATTGCCTTCCATAGTCGATTTCTGGAGGCAGCACATTGTGTGAGTATAAAGGCGCAAGCGCAACAAGTAATGGCTGGATAGAACACAATGAGTCGAGTATGTAATATAATAATAATGAAAAAATGGAAGACCTAAGCCCTCGCGCTCCATGACCTGCCGTCTCCGCACACACATGTAGCGGGTGCGGAGATAAAGGAAGCTCTGCTGGATACTGCGCGTCTCCTGCTCATCTCTGCCATGAATCACCAGCACACGCTCCTTTAGGCACTTGTACGTTCGATGGTGCCAGCCACCAAGGGTTATTGCCTGTGCTTTAAGTTAATGAACACATCACTCAGGAGTAATTGCTCGCTACCTGGGCCAGGAGTAGCCCCTCTCACCCTTATCCCTTCAACCCCCCCAGCAAGCAGGGCATTAATCACCAGACGAGCACAGCTGACTGCTTCCAAGCCGGGCCTCGGTATGCTGATACGGGAGCCTCGGACAGCAGCGCCCCCTGCGCGCGCTGCCACCTGAGCGCGCGGCCTTCTTCAAAGGAGTAACACGCCAGGATCCGGGTAAGGAGCAAGCAGCAGCTGCGCGAACACCCCCTCAGACACAGGCATGGCATGCGAGCAGACAAAGACTACCCCCACAAGTAGACAAGGCCAGCACAGGCAGCAGCAGCACAAACACTTCCCACAGATACAGGCAGGTGAGCAGAAAGCAGAGCTACAAACTAGGAATGTGAAAGCGCGCCATGTGCGCGCTGTGCTGAAACGCCGGGAGCCCTATGCGTGCATATCGCCTGTCCGGGCACGTGCCTGTCCCGGGCACGTGCACATCTCCTGTCCCCCTTCGGAAGCAAAATCCACAACAATAGATCTCGCCAAGGTGTGCAGCGCATATGCTGCCTTGCTAAGCGAGACCTAAAAAAGACAGAGGCCTAAGTTTGATCATGTATACTGACTCCTCAAATCCTGAGCCCTTTCTTGATGCCTCAATGTACATGCACTCAGACCTCCGTTAGCTGCTTTGAGAGATACAAGGACACATTTTTCACCATACGTGTATTTAAAGTGTACTGTGTTTTATGTTTTCGTTTAGTCTTGGTGACAAAATATGCCAAACATGTTTAGTCAGAAAACTACAATAAAAAACAGCAAGTGCAAATGTGCGTATTCATTTAATTTCCCATTCATAAAAGTTCACTTGTTATGAGAAGTAGCCTACTCACTGAGTTGTTCGAGTGCTGCTCATTTTTTTTTCTTTTTCTGTCACTTCGAGGGTGAGAAGGTGTGACGCCTCTCCTGCACAGCTCCAGACCATGGGATTTGATTGAACAGGGAAAATGCTAAATGCGCATGTCTGCTAGGCTGGCGTGCCACAAGCAGTCTATCAGACATTTCTGTCGTTCAGACAACTTATGTACAGTGGTCGGTTTTGTCGTGGCTCAAATGAGGACCCAGAGCTCTTCGATAGAGCGCACCACAGCAATGCTCATAGGCCAGCGGCAGGCAGGGTTACACTTACAGTTAGATTGGCAAGGGGGGTCCAGTAGAGCCTTGTAGTATATAGAGCACGCCGGAAGTCTAAAGCAGAGCATGCTTTGCTGGGATGTTGAACCAATGGGAGCCGAGCATGGCGAAGAAGAGGTGGAGCAGCATACTGATTGAGACACCAACAGCAAGCCAGCACAAGACAAGCATTAACAAGCATTGGCATAGCCAATAGGTCTCGCTTTTGGGACCTTATAAGTATTTAGTTATGCAGCACAATATCCTTGGTGCAATAACATCAACCGAGGGAGAGGTGAGTGTTGTGTGCGGTGCATGAGGGTGGTGTGAAGGTTTGGGAAGGTGCAGGAAAAGTTTCAGGTGTAACAGGGCAAGGCACCTTCGCAGTTGACTACCGAGGCGTAGCAGCAGCACTGGAAGGTGCATTCAAGGTTTAGGATGAGGAGAGGGAAGCAGAGACGTAGCAGTGATGGGAGTGAGAGCAAGGGGTCTGGCGCTGGGCACGGGAGGGGCGCATACGGGCTGTGCATCCAAGCAGCGGCGGACATGAATTAGGAGCGGGGGGCAATGGGTTGGGCTAAGTAACTGGCGGGAACCGAGAAGGGAGTGCGGCGTGGGAGAGGAAGCAGGGAATGTCGCAAATTCAGGAAAAGGGCTGGAAGAAGAGCAAAAGAGTGAGAAAAAGGAAGAAGAGGAGTTAAGAGAGCAACTGAGTTTGAAACTCGAAGAGAAGATCTGAGACTAAAAGAAGCCAAAAGCAGCAAGGATTGAGTGAAAAGGGCAGAGAAAAATGTTAAAGAATGAAAGGCAAAAGCACAGAAGATCAGCAAAGAATGAAAGAGAAAGAGGGGCAGATGCCCCGCAGATCAGCACAGAATCAGTGTAAAAGTTCAAAAAGCAGCAAAGAAAGATTGCAGAATAATGAAAAAAGCACATGAAAGTGGCAGAAAGAGAATGAGAAACGCACAGAAAAGCAGCAAAAAAGGAATAAGAAGGAAGGAGTAATGCACAGTGAAGTAGCAAAGAAAGACTGAGAAATGCACATAAAAGTGACAAGTAATGAAAGAATGAGCGATGCACAGAAAACAGCAAGGAAAGGGTGAGAAGTGTTCAAACAAGTAAATGGTGCACGCGAAAGTGATCGCGAGCAAGAATTTCATCCGCGACCGGGAGTTGTGTGCGCTTGCAAAGGTAAATAAAACAAGGCGGAGAGAGGCACGCAGGAAGTCTTAATGAGCCTTGACAGAAACACACATGGCGGCTGCGCGTGTGAACGCAAGCTTGAGGCCAGTAAAAGCCTGTGGTGGCACTTTTAAAAGCCACTTACTAGATGTCTCGAAGAGACAGCGCATGCGCTGACTCAGCGAGACCTAAAAAGAAAAAAGAACTAAGGAGACTACATTAGAAGGCTAAAACAATGTCTTGTGGACTTGCAGAAGTGAATGACCCACAAATACTAAAAGCTCATAGATTGGTATATATTATGATTTTGTGATGTTTTTTGGTTAGTGGTGTTTTGTGTTGGGTGTTCTATATTGCACTAATTACTTGTTTGGTCTGTCCTAGCGCCAACATGCCTCAGTGAGGTAGCCCTTAATAAACATAATAACATACACAGAACAGTTACAACAAAGGCACACTCACACACTGTGAGACCGGCCTCGTGGCGTGGGCCCTCCCGACCAGCAAGTTACCCTGCAACCACGCGAACCTCGTTGACACAGCCTTCCGGCTCCCGTGGGCCGACCAGATCCCCAACACGCATGCCCGGCCGAGGGAGAGCGAAACCCCCCCAAACCAGACCGAGAGGCGCCGACCCTGTCACACCTCTGGTCTCTCCCCCAAGGGAGGTTTCGATCGACCACCAGGCCCCCGGTGAGCGGGCGCCTCGCCTGCTGGGTGTCTGGAGTCCCTCCCGGACCCACCTGAACAGATCAAAGGGCCGAGCGACAGGAAACCCCGGCACACCGCCCCCCCGGGCACCAGACCCCTCTCCGCGAGGACTCCGGACTTCAAAGAGGAGGGGGAGTATAACAAGGGGTGCTGAGGGGACGAGAGCAGAGAAGACCTGGACTGACGAGAGCCTGCTGACCTGGTCGCGGCTCGATCGCTCCCCGAACCGAAGAACGCTACCCGAACCATGAACCATCTGAGCCCTGCTGACGCTGTCGCGGCTCCCCGAACCATCTGAGCCCTGCTGACGCTGTCGCGGCTCCTCGAACTCTGAACCATCTGAGCCCTGCTGACGCTGTCGCGGCTCCCCGAACTCTGAACCATCTGAGCCCTGCTGACGCCGTCGCGGCTCTCCGAACTACGAACCTCCGGTGCCTGCTGAGTGACTCGCGGCCCGCTCCTCCAAGAGAATCGGCAGAGATTGCCGAGAGAAGCAACATCCCCTCAGCTCGAGGATTGAGAGCTGTGCGCCGGATACCTTGCAGAGACACTGATTCAAAGACTGTCCCGCTACCCCTTTTCCCTCATCACGAGATCGCTGCCGCTTGTGGCATTAATTCTGCACCTGCCTGCCGGATCATAAAGATCCCTGATAACTACCGATAAAAGCATATTGTCTTACAACGAATTACTGTGTGGTGTCCCTCTGTCCGAAGAGAGAGTAAGCGCAGCGTGTGCGATCCTAGGTACGAGACCCTTCCAGGAAGGGCCTCCCCGCTCTTGCTCGGCCTAACTCTGGGAAAGGTGGGCCTCCGGGTGGTCGGGAACGCCTTCCGTAGCCTCCCCGGGGAACGCCTTCCAACACACACTGCATCTGTAGTTCGAGCTTCCAAAGCGTATAGAGAGCATGCACTACACAAGTGGGAACCTTCTCATTTACAGCAGCTCTGGTGGCAGTGCAGGAATGAGGTTGGCTCTGGTAAAACATGAGTGGGACGGCACAGATGAGAGCCATGGTGGTAATGACGCACGGAGGAAAACCATAGGTGATCCACTCGTAGGCAAGTACAGGCCGGACAACTCGCAGGTCGGCATCAGGCCATTGAAATCTGTAACACAGCAATGGCTGCCTTTAAGGAGGTCCCTAGTTTTTTCCAAGTTACCTCAAACATCTGAGCATGAGAAGGCCGAGGTTAACAGCTGTATGGCACCACCCCATAAACACCCAGTATTCCTGTTGTTTGGTCCAATACGCATTTAGTTAGCATTTACCTAGCTAACCCATGAAAAGCCTGACCAAAGAACCCCAAGTGGGGACTACTGAATCACCGATTCATTGTTAACTCAGGTGTGTCACAAGCTCTGGGTCTGCGCGCCATAATGAAGGGGAAAAAACGGCTGTTACCCAAGTAATGTTAAAAGAGTAATAATGGACAATGTTTTTAGTGTCAAACAGTGGTCTATCCAAGGAGTATGTGACATACGGTCCTGTAACTTAGTGGAATAGGAAACACAACGGCTACAGCACCTCTACCAACTTCTCTGATAAGATACCTCAAGTGAAGGCTGCATCTGCGTATACCATGATGCTTCCTCTTAAAAGGCATGTATGAATGAGCTGTTTTTATCCACATTTAAGATTTAACATCTGCCAAGGGTGTTCCAGGTTTGTTACTAACTTTACAATTCGAGACCAAAATGCTAAGTAAATCAACTGCTAATGCAACTAAACTTATAAGTATCATCGTAAAAATTACTGATTTTTTTTAGAACAAATTAAAACCTAGACTGTTTGACATTTTGCCTGTAAGATTCTTCCAAATTCCCTGTACACAAATGGCTGATGATGCAATCTTTAATTGAAAGGCAGCATTTCAAGGTGTCTTCTTAGTCAACTGTAGTAAATAAACAAGCAGATCACAGGAAGCAACGTCATTCTATTTAGAAGGTCCACCTGTAAGACTTCCACCACCAACAATCCTCTGGATCCTGTAATATCGCAAAAATGGCTTCACCCAAAGGGGACTAAACACCACAACAACAACATGTAACAAATAATAATTATCAAAGGGATTGACGCAGGAACATCCCTGCATTAAATGCTGCTCAGTAGAGAATATAAGTTTTGCTGCTGTTGAAGGAATACACTTATGCAAGGCTGGTGAAATCCCACGCCTCCCTCCTCCTAGATATGTGCCTATGTCCTAGAACCACCTTCCTTTACCTGTGCATAAGCAGTCTGGATCTGCAAGTTGAGTTATAAAGAGATTTCAAGCTGTCTAATACAAGGGTACCATTGTTTTTGCATTCTGGTTCATGTATTTATGTATTAATAAAGGGGAAAGCAACACCTAAGCAAGGAGCATCCACAATCTTCAAAAGAGGGAAATTCATACTAAATGAGACAAAATGTTTCTAAAAATCATGAAACACTATAATGAGCACCTATACTATCAATCCTAGTGGTGCATGAGCTTACCTCACTAATCAATACGCGTATATGTAATGATATGTAAGTCTTTCCACTGAATGATGGTGCAAAAAATGCACAAATGCACTGAGTGAGCTAAATTATATACACAACGAAGAGAGAATATATTGTCTGGATTCATAATACATTTTGTGCCCCCATGTTCAGCTTAGATGAAAAAGAAATGCCACCTCTGAATTCTTCATCTACAGCAGACCTTTCGCAGCTGTAGGTAAGGGTGAGTGCAGGAACATGGGAGCCTATAAGGGGTGTTCAGAACACCTACACAGTCATACATTGGTAGACACTTAGCAATATTCTCAATCCGCTAATTTAACATAAGTGCCAAAAAGAATTGAGTAATTGTGCAAACTGAGTCTGAAAACAGCAAACACCCCTGTATTGTCTACGGGTGCAGAGGAAGGGATGACTGCACCCGTACAAGTATGGCAGTCTCACAAATGCTCAGTCAATAAAAGAGGTGGGGCCTGGGTGGAACAGTGAGCGTCTGTTGGCCTTTTCTGCCCGCAGCCCCCTCCTCCCCACAACCTATAACCTGCCCTGGGTGCTATGCATCTCCTAGGTTCAAGAGCAGAGAACCACCACGCAGTTGGAGCCCCATGAGTGGACAACTATGTTCATCCTCACACTTCCTGTCCAGCCCATGGAGCAGGAAGAAGTGTCCAGTGTCACGGCTGTGAACCTAGCAGGATTCCGAGCTGTAGGGGCTTAACCCCTTCGGTGCTCATGACGGAATGGTTCCGTCATGACCCACGGTTGAGCTGTGCTCATGACGGAACCATTCCGTCATGACCCCGCCCGCGCAAGATTCCGCCAGCACAGCGGCGGAATCTGCGCAGCATCGAAGGGGTTAAACAGTGGCTGAACTAGAGTTCAAGAAGTGTAGGAGCTCTTTGCCTCACAGTGTCTGAGTGCTACATTGGGGTTCTTGTACTCTCCCACTTAAAGAGTTGAATTCCAACTGAGGAGTGCAGGAACTCTCCCTTCAAAATTCAAGAAGTGCAGGTTATCAGTACCTGCGCATTTAAAGTACTGGTCTTAATGTTCACCTACTGACGCAGCTTCTCCCAACCCCCATGGAGAAAGTCGCCATCCCCGACATGGCAGGGGTCGAGGCTGCCAGCACTGAATATCACGTGTTGCTGTTGGCTTTGAGTTTATCCCCCAAACGCCCCATCAACTGTAATGTGCTATAGGCGTATTCAACGCTCACCGCTCAATATTATAGGAGGCTATTTAATATGGGCTGGGGTGGGGGTGGCATCCAGACAATATGTTTAGTTTTCTTTTCAAGTAGGAGACAAGGATTCAAAAAGTTTAAAGGCCATTCCTGTACATACGGAAAAGCGTAGTTCCAAGACATGGGAGTCTGCAAAATTATTATTTATTTATTTGGGGGGCGGGGGGCATCATTATAACGTCATCCATTCTAGAATCCTTTCCAAACAGCAGAACGATCTTGACATTTCTTTTTAAAGGGCAACTGAAAAAACCTATGTGGGAATGTGGGTGGCAAGATCACCCACCCCCTTGCGGACGCCCATGTTCCAAGATTTTCTGGGGAGGAAAAGTTGCATTGGCAGCTTAAGCGCCCCAATGCGAACGATGAGTGCAGCGTACATCTTCAACAGGAGCAGTTAGGAATGACGCTGACAGAGAAAGGAGTGGATAACAGAAGTGTGTTGTACTTCCGTGTCTGTCTGTCACTCACCAAGGCAGGTGGATATGAATGACGTCCTCCGGGGCCGCTCTCAGCGGTGCGGCCGTCTCTCTAGTGAAGAGGACCTTCAGCCGGCGGTCAGAGGGAGGGTCCTCTACAGAGCTGAACTTGTCCCCCGGGGGGCTCCCTAGCTGCTCGCAGACGGCAACCTGCATGGAACACTCCTCGTGCACCCCAAGCACCTTTACAATCAACACACCGGCTCTGCTGCCTGCAACACACCATTCAAGAAAATAAAGACGCCACGCGAGACTGGGTACTCCGATAGAACGTAAACATGACTGAAGCAATCAATTTCATTTCTGGACAAAGACAAGCTATTATATGTCAAACCAACGAGACCACTCGGTTTCCAATCCTGGATGAATGCAGGTAAAATCTGCATTCAATAGTAGTAATCACAACTCATTATGTAGTGAATGTTCACAGTCTGCATGTTACACAACTCAATCATAAGACAAGCACTGAAAGCGTGCGTCATCGCGATCGCTCTGAAAGCGAAAGTGATCGCGATGACGCACGAGTTTTCAAAGTGCTGCTGACGACCGGCTGCACGCGTGCATGTTCGCGTGAACGCAAGCGCTAGGCCAGCCAGCAGCAATTTGAAAATCCCACTTAGAAAATGTCTCTCCGAGCCAGCGCATGCGCGGGCTCAGCGAGACCTAAAAATGTCCATCATGCTGCAGCAGTCCTGCCAACTTGAAAATAAAGTTCGGTGTGTGAGAAGGGGCGGATGACCATGTGAAGAAAGCCAAATTCGTGTGACACTCTGTCGTACCTTGTGAGTTGGCAGGTTTGCTGCAGGTGTTAGTGTGTGTATCTCTTAGTGCCTTTGTGCGAATGTTTGAATGTGTCATGGCCTACCCAACCTTGGTATGATGCTGGCTCTGCATCATGGTGGTAATTCTTAGCAAAGTGCAGGTATTGCTGGCATGATGGCGTCCACCCCATTCCGTGAGAAAGCTCTGTCACGGGAAGCATGGGAGTAATATTTAACCTATTGTTTGAAACCATGGCATGAAATATGAGTCGGTCCGAACCAGTTGCCATCCCGGATAAAATGTTGGGAGAGGCATTATTGTTGTAATTTCGGGCATATTGTGGGCATCCATCTTTAGAAATGTTCCTATACAGGTGGATTGAACTTCAACTATGTCCTTATTTCATACTCCCAATACCCAGTGCATTTCGGGCCTGACAAAAGCCCCTCATCAGAGAGTATTTTTCAACTCCTCTTCTTGGGGCACTCCAAACTTCCTCCTTGGTGCCTGAAAGAATCTAGTGGAATTTATTGGAACGTTTCTAAAGATTTTTTTTTTTTTTTTACAAAAAATTAATAAAAGGTATGGAAATGAAACGGGAAATTCTTGTTTAATGGAAAGAAAAAAGGTGTAACAGTTAAATAAGACTGAGAAAAATACACAAGGTCTTGAGATATGTCTCAAGTAGTGCGACAAAATGGATGACACTAAACTTACATGGGAAAGTGCTAGAATATGGAATTAGACGAGCCCAGTGATCAGTGAAATTCGCCCTCCAGCGCATATGAGACAACATACATCTTTCTGACATTGCTTTAAAGAAGTAATAATAACAGTGAATTGAAGACCTAGAGAGTGCTTACGGGACCACAGACATTTGGACATCCTTCTCAGGAAACCTACCTTTTGTAGATGGCTGGCCCTTGCTTACAATGTTATTCACTAGTATATTTTGTGGGCATCCATGTCAGGATGTTGTCTGTATAATGTAATCCCAGCTATAATGGTAGTTGATTCCTGGCATATTGTGGTCATCCATGGCATGACAGTCTGTAGCCCTGCTGGGCCAGCATAATGTTGGTAATTCAAAGCATCTGGTGGACAGCTAACACATGATGACGCTCACCTGGCATCACAGTCATAATTCTTGCCATATTGATGCCATCCATTGCTTTATGGTGTCCACCCCTAGTATAATGCTGGCAATGGATTAATGGTGTTAATTCCTGTCTTTTCGAAATGTTAATGCCATGATTATGCCCACCCTGGGTATAACGTGCCCTAGTATAACAGTGATAATTCTTATGGTACTCTGGGCTGTCGGGGCATAAGGTGGTGATGCTTCAGCAAGCATAGCACAATCTTTCCATGTGTGGCAATAGTACATGTGAGCGCCTAATGGAAATAACCAATTGATGTTTGTCCACTTTCAGAACTTGTTTATGGGCCACAGGGCGAGGAGGGGTAACTGTGGCAAACCGGGTGGTTGACACCTTTTACCTCTGCTGTCACAGAACCTGAGCTATTATAGCCCTGTAAACTGAACACTTTGTATACTTTTTGAGCTCTTGACTATCTGAGTGGCTCGTTGAGCAGTATAAGGCATCTCAGGGGTAGTGCGGTGGGTAGTGACTCAGAGCTCAATGGTTATCAAATAGCATGCACTAATGATTGTCCAATCCAGTGCATACCTTTTGTAAAATACTCATACTTTATTATATTTAGAAAAAACACCACACAAAGAAATAGGCTCATATGCACAGGGTTCTGTAACTACTACATAGGGAAAATTGGTAAAACGTATCAGGTTTGAAATAAGCTCACAGGTGCTGTCTCACTGTGAACAGCGTAAACAGACTCCTTCGCCAGTGGCCTGGTCATTGTTAACCCCCCCCCAGTTATTTCTAAAGCCAAGAGTCCCAATGACGGGTGAGAACAAGTTCAGTGGTGAAGGAGTTACCTGAGCGCAGTGCAGTTAATAGCACAAGGAGAGGATGTTCTGCTGTTGAGTGTGAGAAGAGGAAGCGGCAGGCTCTACCAGGGAATAAGCCCAAAGCATAAGTCCCACTTCCAAACAAGAGAAGAGCCCTTCCTCCGGTGCTGGAGAATCTTGAACGGTTTCTGGCTCTCCTGCAGAGTCAGCATAAGAGGTAACCTTTCCGGCATCCCCTTTGGAGGCCACAGACATGGTCATGCTCTTTCCTTCTCCTTCCTTGATTGCACAGGGCCCAGGTTATAGTTTAAATAGCGATCAGGAAGAAGGGACGCCAATTTCAGCACTTAGGACAGCTCCTGTGTCACTGCTTCTCCTTGGACACAACACACCAAGGATGGTAATAGCAATCGGTAGGAAGGGAGGTCCACCTTAGCACTTGAATCCGGCCATTCTTCTATGTTAGTTCACACTACCTTCCACTTGACTACTGCAGCTGGGCTCGCTCATGCAGTCTACTCCTACAGCAGTATCTTCTGCTCCTCTGTCTCAGCGGGCCACACTGACTCTGGTACTGATGCAGTCTCACCGCTTTTCCCTCAGCTCCATGAAAACCTTCCAGGTGATGCCCCCTCATCTGAGACTGGTTTTCAGCGACACCAGCCCTGGACGTTGGGCGTGCCTCTGGTACTCAGCAGAGTACCACCTCTTCAGTCAGCAAGAATTTTGGGACCAAGTGCGGACATTTGCTTGCCTCACTTGCATATTCATGTTGCAGACAGGGAAAGTTGACTGTCTCCACATCCCTATGCTCTCCATTAAGACAGTGGTGGTTCTCAGATAGAAACATTCAGCAGGCCTCTGCCAAAAGGTCATTGCTGCATATCTACAACATCCCTCTCTCCTTTCTCCCCCACATTACTGTTGGATTCTAAATTGAAAGCTCAGAAATGCCAGCTATACACATTGTCAGTATGCAGAGACTATGCCTCAGCCTCCATCTTGTGCCATGCTTTACCAGGGGCAATCCTCAATTGATCCTACAGGCCTCACAGTGAACACATTTGTACTCAACATAGAGTCACACTACTAGTCACCATGTGCACATCATGGTAGCGGAAATATACCTGAGTGAGTCCCTTAGGTACCTCACTCTTCAAGGACAGAGAAAAAGGCCTGTCCTGTACTACAGTTCAGTAAATTGTCATTCTGACACTATTGTTCCATTATTATATCCCGGGACACAGACAGTAGTCCCTATGTCCTAGGAAAGTACGCCCCTCTAGACCAATATGCCATATTCTGGGTCACAGAACCTTTCACACAGGTTGGGCCTCTGCACGTGCACATGTTTTTTATGGGCACCTGGCACATAAGAAGCAGCATACCAGTGAAAAGTATAGCGAAGTTTACTCTGGGTAGGGGCGCATGTTTACAAAACAATTCAGGGGGCATCCTGTCTCATCAGCACCAAACGTGTATTTAATAAAAATGAATGTCTGGTACGCCAGAACAAAAAGAATATTTTTAATAAAAATGAAACGCTTTTGTTTGGGGGTAATTGAGTTTGTATGTGATAGTAAAATCTGATACTTTTGATAAACTGATTTTAGGGGACAAACTTAAAGTGTCTAGCAGTATATATTCTGATGGATACTTCTAACTGCAGATTCCTCACCGTGTGAATAGCCCCAGGTGCCAGACTGGATCTGGATATTTTTCTCTCCAGTTCCTACATGCCTCGGTAGGTGGCGCAGTGCAGCTCTGCGTCGGGTCAGTCTTGAATGCGATGTCGGAGACCCTACACCCTGCACGCTAACGTTAGTTCCTTTCTTTCCATGTCTTCCAACACAGATCTTGAGCTCTCTCCCTCAAATTCTGTCAGGCCTGACAGATTTTTGTCTTCGATACTTCCCATTGTGCAAGGGACATGTCCTCTTCAAAAATGACTAGGTTTAAACCTTGTAAGGTCTGCCACAGCAGATGGCAGTGACTGACTCACACGTGGTCTGTCTCTGGTGTCTATGCTCCTCACGCAAATTGATGTTGAACGCTAAGATGAACCAAAAGATCATTCGGGACTGCGATGGAAAGTTATATGTTGCTGAACAGCTATGAAAAGCCAGGAAGGCACAGTGCTGCTCAAAATTGAGGATTCCTGCACCTTCTTTGTCACGATCCTGTGACCTTTATTTGAGTTCTAAGCTATCAGGCAAGTCGAAAAGCAAGAAATCCCCTTCATCCCGCCACTCATGGCTTGTGGTTTCTCACAACGCCCCGGGTACCTCCAGGCTACGAATCCCCGGTCTCCATCATCCAATGCTACTGATATTTCTGGGAACATCTGCGGAGCCACAACAGATCCAGGAGCTCAGAGACACCATGTTGTGACTATTTGGATTACTACCGGATCCCCCCCTCAGGTGCGCCTAATGATCTGTCATTGATGCCAACTGTATCCTTTGACCTCCCGCAGTAGGATCAGCCATGACTTCGGCCCGGTGCCAACACTCATACCATCCCCGGTGCCGAGACTGATTGCTACAATCTTTTACGTGGGGAGAGGGGCAATAGTCTTTTCAGACTCAGATGCACATCTCCCATGACCTCCACTGATGTACTGATGTCGCACCATGCTTGGTCTCTCCCCTACATTGATTTGGAAATGCTCTCGCAACACTGACATCCCTGACAGATCCACCGGAAATCCATCTCCACATTAACTTGCTGGAATTGCGGACGATTCATCGGGCACTAAAATAGTCTATCAGGGCAGAACTGGGTGCAAGTTCTTACAGCTAACACTACCGCCATGTGGTACTGCAACTAACAAAGTGGAGCGGGATTGTGGGTCCTGTGCCAGGAGGAAGCTTTATGCCACTGGTAGTGGCTGAACTGTCAAGACAGCTCTCTGGTTTATCAACACCTGGCAGGATCTTTTAACAGCAGGGCAGGCAAACTCAGCCAACGTTGCTGAGCAGATCATGAATGGCAGCTGCATTGACAGGTGGCAAAGCAATGTGGAGAACCCTGACTTGATCTGCCACCGCAGGAATCATCCAATGTCCAAGCTTCTGCGCATTGGAGTTCCCAAGGCAGTTCTCGCTTGGAGACACCTTTCACTTAGATTGGAGCTTGAGATTCCTGTACGCCTTCCTGTGTCTACCTCTCCTGCCCAGAGTAATGTAGAAGATCAAGAAAGACTGGGTGCAAGCCATCCCACTGGCTCAGGACTGGACAAGAAGAATGTGGTACCTGGAACATCTGACCATAAGCAACTGTCCTCCGATCCAGCTACCTTTTGGAGAGGACCTCCTGTCACAACAGTACGGCAGGGCCCTGCATTCAAACCTGTGCAATTTACACCTCCATGTATGGAAATTGTGAGGCAACAGTTGATGTCTTATTGAGCTCCCTCCCAAGTAGCAGGTATCAACTTAGTAACCACGGGTCCCTCTTCTAAAACAATTTATGCAGGATGTTGGGAGAAGTTTAATGTCTGGTGTTCCTCCAGAAATATCGAGCCTCTTACAGGCACAGTTGTGTGATATATTGCTGTTTTTGTCTTTCTCTATCCTAACAAGGCCTTGCTGTGGCAACAGGTAAAGATTATCGTTCGGCTTTCTTACGTTTACTTGATCAGCCTCCTTTATATATATCATTTTTGATACGTTTTGTGAAAGGGCTGACCCATATATTTCCACCAATACCATTTGTGTTGCCAGAGTTGCACCTTAATTTGTTCCTCTCTTACCTCATGTGCGCTGTTGGAACAAATGCACAGCTGTTTTTGCACCTGTTGACAAACTGAATACAATATACCTCATAGTGATCATGCCAACTCGTGCGTGAGTGAAATACAGGCACTTTCCACATTGGGCAGTCTGTCACCCTGTCAGCTTTCTTTGCCCTACCTCCCCCTTCTAAAGAGGAAGAAAGACTTCATTCTCTTGGCCTTTCTCGATCATACCAAAGAACGTGGTCGACCAGCTCTTTGTAGGGTTTTCTGAGGTAAAAAAGGGAAGCTGTATTGAAAAGAACGATTTCCAGATGGATTGTCTTGTGTATCAACATATGTTCTGGTCAACAAGAAGCCTGCTGAAGCCCCATGTACTGATTTCAGCAGAGCAAAAGCTGATATGACTGTGATGGTGTGTGGTGTGCCAATTTTGGACATCTGCCAACCTGCCATGTTAGCATCACACCACACATTCACAAAGCACTACTGCCAAAATACCCAGGCCCGTGGGAGGGGCATTTTGCTGGTCTGTCCTGTAGGATTTCCTGGTCTAAGCCATTCCATAGACCCACCACCTGGGAACGTAATGCTTTGGTATCCAGTCACAAGGTGAGGAATCTGCAATTAGAAGTATTCATCAGAAGAACAAGTTACTTACCTCTGGTAATGCTCTTTCCGGTGGAAACTCTAACTGCATATTCTTCACTGACCTGTCCTCCACCTCATTCCGTGGAATGGTCTTTCATGGTCCATGAACTTCGAGATCTGCACACTGGCACAATTTGATAACTAAGGCTCCACGTCCGCCGGCGCAAACAGAGATCAGAAAGAAAGTGAAGTTGTTGCGCGGAGTTGGCGGTTATGTAGTGGCATGACATCTCATCGAGTATGGGATAGACGTGACACAAAGCCACATAATGCCACCGAAAAACAAGTGAGGGAATTGCTGAGAATATAATCCAGATCCAGTTTGGCACCTGGTAATACTCTCGACTGCAATGATTCAAAAGGTAAGTAACTTGTTCTTTTAAGATTCATGTTTGAGAGATAATTACTACTGGAGTTTTAGACCCTAGTGTGTAAGGCTGATGTAACCAGTCTGCTATCTGAATCTCTAAGGTCTCCATAACCCAACATATATCACGGCTGTATGAGCATGTACTATTTATATAACTCTGCTGTGTATTGCCTGAGATTGGTATACGTTTCATATTTTGGGGTACCGAGACTTAATGCTTTGTAAGTGATGCAGCGATCTTGAATATAGTCTATGCCTCTACAGGCAGCCAGTTAAGTAATCAATAAATGGTTTGAGATTAGAACTATAGGAGTGGTGCACACTGTAACATGATTTGAAGTATAGACCAGATATATCACACCTCGTGTCCCAAATTGTTTTGAATTGGTGGCATGTGTGAACTATATGAACCCAGGAATGATTTTTGAGATTGTAGCACTTACCTGAAGAATGGGATTTAGTTTTTCATAGACCCACTGGTATTCATACTGCTTTGTGCAGTAACATGTGTTTGCCTTCTGGATAACAAATGCCGAAACCACCTTTTTCTTGATCATGCCAAAAACCACCTCCAACTAAATGCCTACAAAACAAAATCCCTGACGGAACTTATATTGAATTATTTGTTATTTCTTTAGAGCAGTAGTCAACAGATTGTTGATTATGGATCTCACCGCATAAATATAGCACCATATTTATAACTTTTTAAGTTTTTAGTCACGAAACACTACAGTTACATTAAATATACGGTATATAGTTCACAAAATATTTTATTACAATTTTGTTTCAACTAGTTAACTGTTAGGTATTTTTTTTTAAAACACTTGATTTTGAGAACGATAAACTCTTTTTAGGGCAGTGCATGGACGGTTTGCATTGTTTTACAAACAAATCACACATAGCAAGGCAGTTGTTCGGAAAATAAACCATAAAGACCAGGGAGCCAACCCCTTTCAGTTGCGAAGTTTAGATACCACAGCAGCTCGGATTATTTAAAAAGGTTTCCGAGCAGAAACATGTTTTTGCTGTAATTTATATTTCAGCTTAATACTGCTATTATCAGTAAAATAAATATGGTTAAAGTTTCCTGATGTTAATTTATTTTAATTAATATAATTACATACTTTACATCGGCTAGGGTTAGTATTGGAGGGATGGGATCAAAGTAAAGTATAGTTTCATTTTTGGGCTTTAAGGCAGTGTGTTGAGAGATGCTACCTAGAAGTCATGGTGTAGAAGTAATGTTATATTGAACAGTGGTGCCCAAAATATTGACATACATCCCAAATCTATGGTTAATAGTTAACCGGGTTAATGCACCTGAACCAACCCAGGTGCATTAACAAACGGACCCACTGAGAATACATTGATGTAGATGCTGGCTGAAAAATATCCTTGAACACATTATAGGGGTATACAGTTGTCAACAGAAGTGCCCTTATCAGAGGAATCTACCCTTCCTTTCACAGACGTTAAACCTTTACTCCTATATTTCATTGTGGTCTCTACTTATGAAACCGAGGCTTATATCTTCCCGTTTTATGTAAACTCCTTATAATGCACAGTAGAGGTGTACTTAATCTTATATATCATGATGTGGTTATCAATCCACACTGCACTTCCCAATATCTTCCTTAGCATGTTCATATCCTTAATAATGGCTTTTTGTTAAGCCCACAAGGACACCGTGCCAAAACTCAGAAGAGAAGATGACTTGAGCATTTGCCATCTAACTCTCAGATTACTTCCACCACTTTTCTTAATGTATTCTAGTGTCTCTTCCGCTAACAAAATGGTTTCTTTATCTCTGAATATTTTTACATTGCATGTGAGAAAATGAAGTGAATGGAGGTCATTGGGCCCGATTCTTAAAGGTAATTCTATGACTAGCTGTGCCTTATTCTTGTCTTTGATGTGAATTCCACCTGAATATATAGGCCTGCTTCACAAAACATTTTCAGTGAGTAGTTCAGGACTTTAAGTGGTAGGGTCCTGCTGGTGCTCAGTGCCTGCAGTAATTAAAAACAGACTACGAAATGGGTCCCTACCTGGCCCAGTATTCATGTTACTTTAAAAGAAAACGTATGGACTTGTTTCTCGGCAAAAGACCTTCAGTTAATCCAATTCAGTGATGCACGCTGTTACGTTTCACATGTTTACTTCATGTTATGCATGTCCCTATTTTCTTGGAGTATTTCCTTTTCCTGCTTTTGTGTTTCTGAGCACTGTATAGTGCATTGTGCAATACGAGTTGCCTTGCGGTGTCTAGGTGGGTTCAGGGTGTGAATGGATGCTCAGAAGAGGGCATGATTGAAAGCTCTAATATTGAGGCTGAAGGCACTGCAAGTTTCTCATTGCGCTTTAACTGAGTCATAAAGGGTGTTTTGACTACATGCTCATTCAATTGTTGGCCCCTCTGCAAAGAGCACGGGGCAATGGTGAATGTGTTAATTGTAATTACCAATCTTAATGTGAAGGCAACATACAACTGTTAAGATCTGGACAGCACCAAAATGAAATAAAATGCAGTGCACGTCTGTGTATGAGAGAGGATGATGAAGGATAGGAGATGAAAGGAAGCACGTGCAGAAGGACAGAGCGAAACGCTAGTGACGAGTGGAAGAAGGTAAAATGAGACATGGAGGGACATAAGAAAGATGTGCGGAGAGAAAGGGTATAAATGGCTAATGCAACGAAACAGATTCCAGAGAAAACTAATGTGAAGGGAACTATAGGGAATTTTACTTACTTATCTGATATTAAATTGGTAGCAGGTATTGGTAAATCTGGTAGGTCCGGCGTTGTCTTTAAGGTGTATGTGTTAGCTGTTCGTTGATGTATCTCTAAGCAATAACAGAAAACACGGAGGCAAAAACACAGGCGTCTGCATCACGTTTTAGCCCGCGCCCATTATTGTGTAGGCCATGCCTCTAGTTATGATTCTCTGGCCACGCCCATTTGAGACACCCCTCACTTATTACATTGCACTTAGTGCCATGGAGTAGTTGTGTTTTACTCCAGGCTTAGGTCTGCATTACTTGTATTAAGAGGCAAGACACCGTTATTTGGTTCAGTAAGCATGCCTTATTCCTGGACATTGTTTAGGAGGTCAAATCCGAAGCCAAAATAAGCCACAACTGCTCTTAGAAAGTAGTTTGTGAATCTAGTATGGATATTCAGATATAATTCACATTCACGAGAGCAGTTAAGAGACAACTAGTCGTTAAAAAAAACAACTTTGTGATTTGCTTTGCAATTAGCCACATTGTGTTAGTTGAGAAAGTGTTCACATTTCCTCAACATCAGCTTGAATTCTTTGTCTTTGCAGATGTCTATGGTTTGCCTATCTTGGCTACATCCTATCACACTTCTATCCATCAGCTTCTAGGAGAGTTCCCAGTAGGTTATTCAACTTTCCCACAGTTTGCAGGTTTGTCTTGCAATTGTGGCGCCTGTTCCGCTGCCCACTCAGGTGCATTGTCTCACATTTTGCTTCCCCGCCACTTTTAACCTCCTCATAGTACAAGCAACTCTCACTCTTTCGGCCCATTATGAGCTGTAAAAGAGGTACACATCGGTGCCTAGAAAGATGGGGTTCAGCATGGGGTAGGTCCTGCACAATGCTCCTTCAGGATTTTCAGCTATTGAGATGCAAATCTAGCCACATGCTGATGGACAGTCCTAAATGTGTGAATGAAAACCATGCTCACTGGATAGTATCCCCTCCATTTTTTGTGTTTATTACTTCTATTAAGCATGTTTCAAAATGCTGACATATTGGCAAATTAATGGTCAGAGGCACTGAGAGAATATGATTTGCCCAGGATCGAAAAGTTCGTTAAAGTAGTAGACCCAAGGGGGGACGTGGCTTGACAGGCCATCATGGCGGACGCAGCTTAGCTGAGCTCCGTCCACCCACGCATTGATCCGTTATTAATCCTATAAAATCCTGCCCGGTAAATAGTCTCCTAGCTCCGCCGTATGCCCTACCTGTTCTGGAGTGTGGAGATCGGGGCAATTTGAAGATCGACGGCGCGGCTTCTGTGAACTTCATAGATCCTCCGGCTGGACTGCTGATCGCCGCTCCCGTGAGTGTTAGCGGGCCTGGAGACTGTCGGAAGGAGCCGTGGTACGAGTTCTGTGCGGCACTCCAGAATCGGACCCTGGAGGGAGAGTGTCCCGTACCTGTGGCGGGCTGCTTGGAGTGGATACCGAGTGCGGCGATTGCTGTCGACCCATCCCCCTCTGCTATGCGGCCGCCATTGCGCTGGTGCAGTGCCGGAGGTGTGACAACGCCCGCCCAGTGACACTGCCCTGATCATCCCTGGTTCGCCGGCGCCTGGGGCGCGATTCCGCCGAAGTGGATGCTGTTGATCCTGGTACGCCAGGGGGCCGGGAGCGCTGTGCCATGCTTCGAGGTTCGCCGGCCGGCCCCTCCCCCTTGCGACCTCCATTCCTCTCTGGCCGCGCTGGGAGGGTGGCGGTGCTTGGTCGTGGTGCACCGCCCGGCTTCCTGCGGCAAGG
Organism: Triturus cristatus; assembly: GCF_964204655.1. Classification (NCBI taxonomy): domain Eukaryota; kingdom Metazoa; phylum Chordata; class Amphibia; order Caudata; family Salamandridae; genus Triturus; species Triturus cristatus. The sequence continues at coordinate 719,834,072 of NC_140589.1, forward strand.
GACACAGGGATTTTGCTGCCCTCAGAGCCGGTGACCGTGGCGCTGGAGGCCGTCGCTGATGACAACAGGCCCTGACAGGAAGATCTGAGCGGGACGCCGGTTGAGGGCTAGGGTCAGGTCATGACCCGGACGGTGAGTGACCCCGTCATCCCTCCCATCCCCCCGCCCTACCGCGGCCGGCGCAGGATCGGCCCGGCCTGGTCGGGACTGGCTGACTGCAGCACGGTTACCCTTGGGACTGACCTCCACCCTGGATTGATACGCGGGTGGCCCTGAGGTCGCTCTAATTGCTGCGGGCAGGCTCACTTTGGCCCCACTATTCAGCCAGCATTACCGTGTGCTCCTGGCGCACTGCCTTGAGGGAGGGGCCCATTGGCGCTGCGGTAGGTCCGCCGGTTGCTGCAGCTCGCGGTCCCTTCCTGTGCCCATCTCCTCTGGGTTCTCCCTGGGCCCAAGGGGCTAGATTTGGTACATCTGACGGCCTTCCCGCCACCGGACCCTGTTTTCCAGCCTGATCCCCTGAGTGTGCCTGGTGCTTTATCCTAGACTGTACCCTCCTAACATCTGCCGTCCTGGTTCCACCTGCCCCGAGGGTGTGGGCTCATTGCTTCTTCTTAATTGCTTCGCAGCCAGTGTAGGCCAGTCTGATGGGCAAGGGCGGACCAAGCGGGGCTGGCCCCAAGCAGGGCACAATAGACCAATACACTACGGCTACCGGAGGCGCCACTGGCAGCGATGGGGGCAGCTCAGGCCCCAGATAATGCGGCTCTCCTTGCGGCAATCAGCAATGCCCGAGGCATGCTGGACGCCAAGATCAGCGCGGTGGGATCCGAAGTTTCATTCCTGCGCCAGGACCTTCGTAAGGCAGTGGACCGGATCACCGAGGCCGAAACTAGAGTCTCTACGGTAGAAGACTTGGTGACCTCCCTTCAGAAGAAAGTAAACAGGCGAACGGTGGTCACGCAGGAACTGGCTTCTAGGGTGGAGGATGCGGAGGGCCGCGCTAGGAGAAACAACCTGCGCTTCATGGGCCTGGCCGAGGGTTGAGAGGGGTCTTCCATGACAAACTTCATCACACAGTGGCTCAAGGACATCCTTCCTGGCAACCTCCTATCCTCTGCCTTCGTTGTTGAGAGGGCGCACAGGGCCCTGACGCAGAGAACCCCCCCAGGCGAGGCCCCTAGGCCTGTCTTTGCAAAGATTATGAACTACGCTGACCGAGAAATGCTATTCTGCGGTTCGCCAGGACGCACAAAGATAGCTTTCTACACGACTCTCGCTCAATCTTGGTATTCCCGGACTACACGCGCCTGGTGCAGCAACAACGCCAATCCTTCATGGCCGCGAAGTGCAGACTCATGGAGTTGAACGTTCAATACATGCTGCTATATCCGGCTCTGATGCGTGTAATCTACAATTCCAAGTCCTACTTCTTCGACACCCCTGAGGCGGTCTTCGCGTGGTCGAATGAGCGTCCCCAGCTCCGAGCGAACTCTCCATCTGCCATAGACCCGGACTCCTCTCGTAGCTCTCGTACTCAGCGGCCGCTCCGCAACAAGTCCTAGAAGCGGCGGGGGCCGGGGTCTGACAGAGTGTCTCCGAGCCCTGAGCATCCACCGTGATTGTTCCAGATTGCTCCACACGCCGAATGGTGAACTGTAAGACATTATGTATGGTTGCTTGTATATCAGTACTGTTATTTTCCGGGTAGGCGTGGGTATTCGACCACGGGCTGCTGGGCAGTGTTCGCCTTGCACTTCCTGTCTTCTTGGAGTTCTGGGGTGGGATGGGATTCATTGGTGTGATATCTGGGGGCCCCCCATTGGGGGTCCACAGCTCTTTGCACCACAACAGATGCTCCTTGTTTTTGGTAGTGTCGGGTGGGGGGATATCCTGTTGGATATGTTGGTTTATAAAGTTTATATGTTTTTATACATGCAGACGGTGGGATATTTTTCATATTGTCTTTCATGCAGATATTCTAGCTACATTCAACGTTTACTTCAACTCTAATGACACCTAGTGACGAAAACCTTCCCGGAGACATAACAGTGGTATCTTGGAATGTCCGGGGGCTACTAAATAAGGTAAAACGGGGTGCTGTTCTATGTCAGGTAAAGAGGTATGGGGCGGATGTCCTGCTTCTACAAGAAACTCATTTAATGGGGACCAAAGCCCCGTGCCTCGCCCGCTTCGGTTTCTGTTATGTATATCATGCATGGTTCACGAGGGGCTCCAGGGGGGTGGCGGTACTTATCCATTCAGTTTAAATATGTCACACTTAGGGCAGATCCTAGAGGGCGATTCCTGTTCATCACGGGTACAATATGCAGTGAACAGGTCACTATTGGTAGCATTTATGCCCCTCCACCATTAGGCGCCACATTTATTGACAATTTATTGGGGGTCTGGGGTTCCCTCCCGGTTGGTTTGACCCTGATGGGAGGAGACTGGAACAATACCATGGGGCCCTTGGACCGCCAGCACATCCTTGATTCCCCACAACCATTGGATCCGACCAAATTGTTTACTCTGGCATCAATGATGGACTGGGCTGACATATGGCGGGAATTTCACCCTACTGAACGTGCATACACATATCTCTCGACGGTCCATGGGTCACAGTCCTGACTAGACTTTCTTGTCCCCCGGGTTTTTCTACATAGATTTTCGACAATACAACATAGACATTGCGGTCTCTATGACCATTCCCTGGTTACAATGCAATTCCACACGTGCTCCCGCAGGCCCCCTTTCCGCTGGCGAATGTCCCCTTGGCACCTCCGCAGTCTGGCCTATCAGGATATGCTCAACACTGTGATCTCTATTTATTTAGCCGACAATGGCCCCTCTGCCCCTTCGAACACTGTCCTCTGAGAAGCCCTCAAGCCGACTGTCCGGGGCTGTGAAATAAGCTATCGCACACAAGAGAAACGCGCGTGTCGCGAACATCTTGACGCCCTGGAAACGCGCCAGGCGTCCCTCTCTTCCCAACTCAGTGCCAATCCCTGCCCCATCATTCGCCGTAATTTAGTTCTTGCGCAGAGAACTGCGTCAATATCTATTGGGCGAAGCTAAAGAGATCTGGGAGGCATCGCAACACCGGATATATCAGTGGGGGGATAAGTCCAGCAAAATGCTCCACAGACTGTGCCAAGCAGACGGTGCCCCGGCCGTCGCACCCACTATCCGTGGCATTGACGGGTCTTTACACACGTCGCCAGAGGGGGTAGCCGAAGCCTTTGCGATACACTTTACGTCCCTCTACGCCCGGCAGGAGCAAGTCTCTGCAGAACTTATAGCGGAGTTTCTCATAGACATTCCACCTCACAGACTCCCCGACTCCGTTCGGGACTGTCTGGAGACTCCAATAACACTAGAAGAATTGACTGGTGCCCTCAACGCGCTCTGGCCAGGTCTAGCCCCGGGCCCCAACAGTTTCCCCATGGAATTTCTCCCATCTCATATGCCTCTCTTAGGGCCTCATTTATTGGCAACCATTATGGATGCTTCAGACCAGGCAAGGTTACCAAGCGACTGGCGTCACACGGAGATAGTGCTCTTTCTCAAACCAGGCCAACCCCCTGAAGATCCATCTTCCTATCGCCCAATTGCCCTTATAAATTTTTAACCTAAATTGTTAGGGAAAGTTTTGGCCGACCGCCTTCAGAGGGTGCATTACCGATTTGATTCATCCTGATTAGTCGGGATTCATGCCACAGAGGGCTACTAGACATAACATCAGGAGAGTCCATAATGCCATAGCCGCGGTCCCCGCTCTAGGCCGACCAGCTGCCCTCCTATTAGCCGACATCGACAAAGCATTTGACTCGCTAAGCTGGGTCTATCTTTTCCAACTGCTCGAGGCAATTAACTTTGGACCCCGTTTCTTGGCATATATACGCCTACTATACACGGAGTTGACAGCATCGGTCCAAATTGCGGGACACCGCTCTCGCCCCTTTCCGATCCGGAGGGGTACCCGTCAGGGCTGCCCACTATCTCCATTGTTGTTCGCCCTGGTGGTCGAGCCTCTGGCAGCCTGGGTCAGAAGTGACCCGGTGCTCAGGGGGTTTGATTGGTCCAGCTCAAGAGCTGATCGCATAGCATTTTATGCGAATGACGTTATCTTTTTTATGACTGACCCGTGGTATTCTGGACCCCGGATATTGGAAATTCTTAGAGTATTTGGTGGCACGCCAATCCAGCCAAATATATCCTTTTCTCAGTGTGCGGACATCAAGGTCGCGAATCGTGGGCTGCACAGCTGTCCAGGGCCACAGATGGTTTCAAGTATCTGGGGATTTTCATTTCCCCATGCCCCAAGATTTCATGGGCACACAATATCACCCCACTGTTGATCAGTCTCAAAAGCGAAACAGCAATTTGGTCTGCTCTCCCTTTATCCCTTTATGGGCGCTCAGCCATCTTTAAAATGGTTTCCCTGCCTCGAATTTTATATCGCCTCCAAAATTTTCCCTATCCTATCGCTCGTGCGTGGTTTGCTCAAGTAAACGCAATACAAAATAAGTTCCTCTGGGGCGGTGGAGCTGTTCGCGTGGCGCTCCGCACTTGCGCACAATCCACATATTGTGGGTGGATCGCGGCCGCTGACATTCCTATTATGTTGTGTCTCACATCCTTGTAATCAATGACCTATGGTATAATTCCCCCACCGATCCGGCTTATGCTGCGGAACATGCCGCGATGGAACACGTCCCCCTTCTCCATTTATTATACAGTTACACAAAGCTAGACCATTTACCACCAGCTGGCAGGGTAGTCATACAGTTATGGAGGGCAACAACCAGACTGATGGGGTGGAAAGGGCGACTAACTCGACAGACCCCCCTGTGGCAAAGTACATACCTCAGGACTGTTAACACACTGAGCGGGTTCTGGGGGTGGGACTTAGTGGGGATTTCGACCCTTTGAGACGTGTGGAGGAGCGCTACTTTAAAATCATTACAGCAATTACAGACTGAATTCAGCCTTCATAAATCACAATTTTATAAATGTTTACAGCTCCGACACGCACTTTCCCCCCCAGATCCGAAACATGGAGACTATCCTGGAGTTTCAGCCCTTAGAGGGTCGCCTGTTGATAGGAGACCTTGGACTACACAAAATTAGGCAAATATACCAAACGTTGACAACGCACACTTCCACCACGCTAGCCAAGACCTGGCTGGCCGATATTCCCGAATTGAATGATGATGATTGGGCTGAGGCGATTGCCAGCCCAAGGGCCGCAGCAGTCTCCACGCATTATTGGCTCATCCAATTCAAATATTTGCATAGAGTTTATTACACGAGAGTATGACTGTGGCGAATGGGAGTTATTCAATCCCCAGTATGTTTGCGGTGTGGCAGAGATGAGGGGTCCTTTTTCCATACAATATGGACTTGCACTGCCTTACAGCCCTTTTTGGAATAGAGTACGGTCATGTCTTAGCGAGGTGCTGGGGTGGGTGCTCCCATCGGAAGTACGACTGCATTCTACTGACGACATTGGGGGGAACCGATACAAGCAACATCTATTGTTCCTCGCCCTTACTATTGCCAAACGTGACATTGCACAGGGATGGAAAGCATTCTCTCCCCCCGACTATAAGCAAATGGTAGACCGAATTAGATAGGTGTATGGGAGCCGAGATTGCAGTGTTCGAGGCTAGGGGCTGAACACGGAAACATCGCAAGATATGGTCGCGGTGGGAGACATATCGTGGAATCGACCTGCCACCTCTACCTGAGGAGGACATCGGAGCGAGATCCGCCGTCCTCTGCCATGTGTCCCTTAAGTTCTTATCGCTTGCCTGTTTTACTATCTCACTGGGATGGGTTTTTTGTATCTGCTGTATTATGTGCTGTACCTCGAAATTTGACCACTGTCTGCATATTGTTTAGATTCTTATTTTACCTGCATGTTCTGCAGGGATTGTTTATTTTTATGGAAATGGTTATTGATGCACATATTGCCCGAATGATGCAAAGAACTATTACAGGACTGCTGCCTGTTGTATCGCAAAATGACCAAATAAAATCTGTTGTTAAAAAAAAAAAAGTAGTAGACCCAAGACTGCAGCACACTTCTACCTGCTGCAAAGTCTATATCAGGAGTCTCCAACCTTTGCGTAATAAGAGCAACTGATGTGAAAAGGAAATCATCATGAGCTACTAATATTATTAGTGTTGTAACAGTGACCACATCAGACAAGATTACAATAGTGACCACCATGTCCAAGTTTGCCAGCAGTGATCACCTCCATGCATCGTGACGGTTGCTAGCAGTAATGTAAACAGAGCCGGACTGGGAACCAAAACCAGCCCTGGCAAAGTGCTCGGCCGCCCCCCACCCTCCCGTTAAGGGTGCGGCCGACCTCTTTGCCAGGCCCGGTTTTCGTCCGATTTTGTTACAGGGCCGATTTTGCAGCTCTGCTGCAAAACAGCCCTGTAACAAAAGCGGCCCCCAGGAGCCCAAAACCGGCCCCCACCCTTGCGGCGCACCAGGGGATTGCCCGGTGCCCGCTACGGCCAGTCCGGCCCTGAATGTAAAAAAGGCTTTATCAATTTGGAATGCCTATAGATAGGAAATTAATGTCAGACACAGTGCCCCTGGCACAAAAGTAATCATATTAGTAAAAAATGCTCCACATGTGATCTATCACTCAAAATCATCTTTGAATATATTTTGGAAATTCAGCCATTTTTTTCGAAACATCAGCTTATGAGTTCTGAAAATGCACACATTTTCCTCTTGGAATACACAGTTTTGTCATACTTTTAAAATGTAGAAGGCTGGGATGCACACAGGAGAGCTACTGACCAGTAGCTGGAGAGCTGCCAGTAGATCACAAGCTACTTGTTAGAGACGCCTGGTCTATATACTTACCATTATATTGCATTTTGGTAACTATACCATCAGATCTGGCACTTCTCCACTCACCAAGTTAATGGCCTGTCAAGTTTATAACCAAACACTTAAAATCAGCATTTACATTGATGTTGAATAATCCCAAACTTGCCAAAAAGGGAGCAAAGCAATAATCTCCAGAACACCAAAGAGGACGTACTTTGGCCAACTGGGAGGCTGGGATTAAAAACCGTGTCTCATGGTTCCACATTTCCAACTGAGCACCTAGATGGGTGGTCATGGAAGTCGCTGCCTTTCTGTCACTATGTAGTGGGCTGTGCTCAGATTTATAACGCAGTATTTATTTCCAGGATATTTAGGGGAAGTGGTACAACTGAGATTCAATTCCAAGTATCATAGTTCCATGGCTAAAACACGTCCCTGGGGCCAGCTGCTTAGGCAGTGAATGCTTACTTTGCTTATGTGTAGTAGATACTTAAATTTATTATTGGTGTTTCAAAGCTACTTCATTCCTTTTAGGATATTGAAGAGTTGTGTTTTTTGCTAAACTTGTGTTTCAAAAGTTGCAAAAGCGAGTACTCCAGGATTAAGTTAAGGGATTGGGCCAAAAGGGGGTGCAGCACAGACTAGCTTGTTTGTGTGGAAAAGGCCGCTTTATTGAAAACAGGTGCACCTTACATGAATATTTCTTGGCCTGTGCTGCACAATACTAAAGCTCACTAAATATTATCCTCCTACCTTACCCCCTCCCCTAAAATTGTGCCCCCCTGCAAAACATTTATAAACCCCCAAAACTTGAAACATCTTAACCTTTCTTCACCTAGCTATCTATGTACACTTCCTATGCTCTTTCCCCTTCCTGCTTGCTCCCGGAGTGACCTTCCCAACCAATAAACTGTATCTGTAAACCGCTGTGCCAACTATTATCCAGGAAAAACGCCCCCATACAAACATCGTTAGCCACACCAGCACCTGCTTCAAGCGACAACCAAATTACATGCTTCCCCCCCCCGATGCACCTGTTCCCAACAAAACTAACCAAATTTGCTCAAATAACTAAAAGCTATCCAAAGGAAACCTCCCTTTTCTTTGGGGAGGGAGGGAGGGACAAAAAGCTCCTACACTGTTCCCCCTCCCAGCCGGCTGTCGTGTCACTGCCACCGAAATGGTGACCAGCGACCTAAGATGGTCGGCTATATACCTTACCAGCCCAAAGCCAGCCCAGCCCTAGCTCAAGGAGCCCAAACCTAGCCCAGGGCAGCCCAACAAGCCCACTGGGCTCTGGCTGCCCCGGCCCAAAATCCCCCAGGAGGGGCAGGCCTCCCGGTGGTCGGCCGCCCCCCCCCCCCCCAGTGCTCTATTGGGCAAAAACGGGGTGCAGCACATACTACAGACTAGCTTGTTGGTGTGGAAAAGGCCGCTTTATTGAAGACAGGTGCACCTTACATGAATATTCCTTGGCCTGTGCCGTACAAAACTAAACCTCACTAAATATTATCCTCCTACCTTACCCCCTTCCTCTCCCCTAAATTGTTCCCCCCTGCAAAACATTTATAAACCCCAAGACTTGCAACTTCTTAACATTTCTTCACCTAGCTATCTATGTACACTTCCTATGCTCTTTCCCCTTCCTGCTTGTTTCCGGAGTGACCTTCCCAACCAATAAACTGTAACTGTAAACCGCTGTACCAACTATTACCCAGGAAAAACACCACTCAGAAAATTCTGCACCAAAGACTTTTCTGACCCCCCAACTAGGGCTCCTGTCGTTTCGGGTATCTACATATGCCTAAAGCCCTGTCCAAAACTTCTTTAAGCTGAATTATGTACAATTCCATACCATAGCGGGACAAATGAACTCCATCTTCCCGAAAGAAATAAACTGCTGCATAACGCAGTTCTGGATGCTCCATCCTTCCAAAACCTTCCCTGCCGCAGAAAAAACGCATATCCCTATTAATCTTTCTTCGTGCCTTATCTATTGCCACCGGCCGCACCGCCCCCCTCCAATATCTCCTGGGAATAAACTCAGATCTTATCACATGACAACCCGACCACTGCCGCTGAATCTCCAAAAGGTCCCCCTTCATTTGCTTCAACAAAACAAAACCTTTACACTGCACCAGATCGTTCTCTCCCAAGTGAATGATCAACACTTCTGGGCAAATCCCACCTCTAATCGACCTGTTCAATGCCGGAAACAACTCGTGCCACCTCATGCCCTCTTTTCCCTGCCAATGACACAGAAACAACCTAGGATCTAATTCTAGATTAAAATTTTTCTGTTTGTCCCATTCTTAACGCTCCGCCCTTTTCACAAAAGAATGTCCTATGACGAGGATGGACAGTTCCTCCGATGCAGGCCCCGCCACCGCACCTGAAAAGACACATATGTGAGAAAGGAGAAGAAAAAAATCATGCCTCTCACCCCCCCATTGCCAAGCAGCCTGATATATGTCTGATTTCCATCATCCCAAGCGCATAAGTTCTTCCCTCCCCCCACCCCTTCTTCGCTGCATCCATTGCCGCACCTATGCGAAATGAATGTGTCCCAAACTGCCCCAGGTTCTCACCTAGGCCTTGAAGGGCGCGCCTCAATACCCAAAGTAGTTGAGACGCTGTCATCCTGCCACCTCCCTCCCGGCGAAAAACCTCCCTGACTTCAAGACCCACTTCTGCTGCCAAGATCCTACCCCATGCCACGGGGCACACTTCCTGGTCTACTAGCGGCCCCATGACCACCCACTTCCCCGCTGGTCCGTCTTCGAGTGCCCCAATAGAACTGCCATTTCAATTTCCCGCAGGTCCACCTCCCCCCACTTTACCCCCCACATCCCCCTTCCACCCAGAAGCTCTGAAACCCAAAAAGCTCCAAAATACATCCACAACATTAATGTGGAAAACAAAACCGCCTTCTCGCGGTCGCGGCATATTTGCGGCAGGAGCCGTGTCACGCCGACCAGAATACCCACTGTTATTGACCTCCGCTGCTGAGATCTGTTGCCTCTTTCCCGTGCCCAGCCTTCCATTAAGCGTGTACCTAGTTCACCCGCTGACAGCACGTAACCCCACCATAATTTTCCCATGAAGGCTATGGCTGACAGCTTGACTGCTATTGTCACTTTGGACAATCCTTTGTCCATCATAGCCAGAATAAATTGAACCACCTGTTCCTCTCTAACCCAGATTCTATCATGCCGCGTCACGCCACTGCCCAGAAAATCCCGCCGAGCCTGCTCGTATGTTTGATGTGGCCACGGACACTCTTACCAATTGCACAACCCTTTCTCGCCTACCGACCACATCCCCGCTGACACCGGCGTCCTGCATTCGTCCGCCTCCGTGGCAAGCCCATGGACCCTCTGCCACTGTGAACGAGACAAAGCGTCCGCAATGTCATTGTCCACCCCCGGCACATGTCTGGCTTGAAACAAAATATCATGTTCCCAACATCGCAGCACAAACACCCTCAATAACTTGAGAACCTGATTGTCCCTGGCTGACTGCCTGTTCACAACCTGCACCACAGACATATTATCCACTTTGAAAATCACCTTTTTGTGTGCCAACTCCCGGGCCCACACCGTCACCGCCACCACCAGTGGAAACAGTTCCAGAAAAGCGATGCTACTCCCCCCGCTCTTCCAGTGCGATGGCCATTCCTCTGCGCACCACCTCCCTTGCCAGTAGAGTCCAAACCCTCCTGCCCCCGCTGCATCCGAGGAGATGGTAACATCCCATTCCTGCAAGCGGGCCATTGGAATACCATTAAAGTGTTCCAAAAATGTGCGCCACATGCATAGATTCTCCTTCGTGCCCGCCGAGAAACGCATATGATGATGCGGTAGTGTCAAACCGGACAATGACAAACCCAATCTTCTGCAAAATGTCCGACCCACCCGCACCACCTGGCAGGCAAAATTTAAATGCCCCAGGAGGACCTACCTGTACTTCCTGGATCGTCTCCTTCTTTTTTGCCAGCATGTTGTCAATCAAGAGCAGCATATGCACCTTCTTATCTCCAGGCAAACGGGCTTCCATTGCCACTGAATCCAACTCGATACCAAGAAATGACAACACCGTGCTGGAACCCTGTGTTTTCTCTGGTGCCAGGGGCACACCCAGGTAACCCATGAGCTCTTTAAAAATAGCCAGCTGCTGCTGACAGTCCGCCGAACCGGGCAGTTCCACCAGGAAAAAGTCATCCAGGTAGTGTGTCACCGTCTCTTTACTGGTGTGCCCCGAAAAAACCCACTGCAAGAAGGTACTGAAATGCTCAAACAAGGCACAAGATATGGAACACCCCATTGGCAATGCTTTGTCCACAAAGATTGACCCTTCAAACTGTATACCCAACAGCTGATAATCCTCTGGTTGTACCGAGAGCAGACGAAATGCTGACTTGATGTCGCATTTTGCCATGAGAGCGCTCGGCCCCACCGTCGTGACCAACTACCGCACCACGTCTACTGATGAATAAGACACAGACGAAAGCTTGGCCGCTATGAAATCATTTACCGACGCCCCTTCCGGCCATGACAGGTGCTGTATCAGCGCCGGTATTGTCCGGGTTCCTTCTTCGGCACCACTCCGATAGGTGAGATGATCAGGTCCCGAATAGGGGTATCCTGAAAGGGCCCCGCCATGCGCCCATCCCGGACTTTTTTGCACAATTTTTCTCGTACCACCGCACCGTGTGTCTTGGTGGATTTCAAATTTCAGCCCACCTGGCGACCCTCGTACCCCAGCCGGAAACCCTTTAGAAAGCCCTGCTGCATTAGTCTTGTGTCCTCGGTCCGTGGATAAGACGCCAAAAATGTTTCCAGCCTGTCCTGCCTAATTGGAGTATGAGCCTTTGCCCATATGCCCTTGTCCTCCCCTACCCCCCTACCCTCTGTCTGCTGCCCCACCTGCGTGGACTGCTGACCCTGTCTGCTGTTTCCTGTCCCTCAGCATTGCACCACTGGATGTCGACCTGTGCACTTGGAGCATTCGTGCCGAAACTTACAATATTGTCTTGCGCAAGTGCCCTTGTTAAAATCCCAGCACGCTCCCACTGTGCTTCCAGTGTTGTTCCCTGCCTGCCCCACCCCCCCTGCGGGTGAGGCGGGTCAGAAAGGGGGAGGTGCGAGCTGTAGCCCGCTCGCCGTGTATATTGTTTTCCCGAACGTGGCCCCTCCCATGGTATAAGTCAGAGTCAATTTCCCCCCACCCTGGCCTCCGGATCCCAGGCCCGCCGCTCCCGGAACTCCTCGTCATAATGGGACCAAGCCTAACCCCTGTACGTGGCCTGCGCTCGCCGGTTCATGTCCATGTATTTAAACAATGCGACGGACTTGTCAGGGTACTTCTCACTGTATGCGCTGGCGAAAATCAAAAATGCCGCCGACCAATTCTCAATGTTCAAGGGCACCCTCGGCCTCCTGGCCAGTTCTAGCTCCTCTTCCTTGGAGCCCTCTTTCGCTGTAAGCTCTCTGTGGAGGAGCTTTAACATGTCAACATAATCGCCCTTCCATATTTTCTCCTTGGTGGCCAGCGTAAGGTGGGCCCCCAAGGGCTTCGTAATTCCCATATATCGCAACTTTCTCACGGGGATGTCGTGGCTCTCTTTACCCCCTTCCTTGGGTGCCCCCTTCCTCTTTTCCTCCTTCTGCCGTCCCACCGGACGACCCTGCCACGTGTCCTACTGCAGAGACGGGCGCTGCAACCCCCTCGCTCTTGCCCCCCTCTTTACCCGCTGACTCCGGCCCCACCCCGTTTCTTTGACATATGTCCCGTTGCTCAAGCGCACCTCCCCCGCGCATCCATGTCAACCGAGACCCTCGCCTGCCGTTCACTGCCTGCCGGCCCTTTGGCTACCCCATTATACGCCTTACCTGGCGTCAAGTTCGGCGTCCGTACTGGATCCCGCCGCCTAACCAGTCGGGCAGGTGGGGCCATCACGCTATCCGCTTTGTTCCACTGGACGAACCCCTCTGCAAAAGACTAGGCATCTCGTTACTTACAGCCCCCCCTTCCGTACCCTCCCCATGCACCACAGTTTCCCCCTCTTCAGTGCTCTCATCATCGTAATCCAAGAGTAATGGGCCGTCCACCTCGGACTTCAGCCCAGTCACCCCCTGCCCCCCCGCTCGGTCCCTATTCACCCAGCTTGGCCATGGGCCGCCCTCCGTGGGCTCCAGCCTGCTCAAACACACTCGCTCCCTGCAAGTGTGAAGCAAATCCTTCAAGTCAACAATCTCTCTCTGCTGCGAGCGCTGTTTCTCTAAGTCCCTTTCCCTGCTATATGACTTATGACCCCATACCCCTGCGGCCGCATCGACCCATCGGGGTTGAGCCACCGGGGACAGTTCGCCCCGCCTCCTGTATGCCGCCACTGTCAGGTCCCTCGGAGCGCAGCCGCCCGCATGAGGCAGAGCTGGCCCATCCTCTCGGTGGGGTGGAGCCGCATGCAACTCTCCCGAGCACCTCGCCGTTCTCTCCTGCCAAAAAGAAATGGAGTCTGACATGCCGGGGTTAATCCTGCCCCCTACACCTCCACTCCCCAAGTCCTCCCCCCGGTAAACCCCCTCCAATCCCGTTCTGCCCCCGACCCACTGGAGGAATGGCACCCCGCCGCGAAGGGTGGAGCTCCAGGCCCCGGGCCCGCCTCCCCCGCTGCCCCCTACCCCCCCCAGGAAATCCCCCTCCCCGTCGCTCCATTCCAACGACTCCACTACCCGCCGCCTGGAGCTGCTGTCCCGAGCCCAATTCCGGGCCCCTGTGCTCCCCCCCACCTCCCACCGTCTCCAGAGTCCTCCCCCAACCCGCTGATTCCGACAACCAGTCACGCAGGCCCGCCGGTGCCCTCTCCAACCAACCCCCTAACTCGAGCGACGGCATCGGCCCCCAGCGCGGCCCCTCCCTTTCCGCCACCCCTGTCCCCCCGTCCCCCTCCCCTTACTTCCCTGCCCCCGAGCCTGCTGGGCGAGTACCGCGCTCCCCAGGAACCCCCCCCTGCCACCTGTTGTACTCCCTTTTCCTCCATCCCCACCCCCGGACC